>NW_008824772.1:3481155-3492151 GCF_000699105.1 Pygoscelis adeliae
CCCCATCCCTCCTTCGTCCATCCTACCGCCTTCCTGGACCTCCTTCAGGATTAACAGCCCACACCAGAGAAAAACTACCGCTCAGGTATGCTTCACTGCTCAGCATTTTCCTCAGCAATATATACTGTAATTTTTCCTTGAATTTTAAATCTACGTCTCCAACACTACGCTGCATTGATCTCTGGTGATCCAGCTACAGAAACCATCCAACATATTCTACAGATTTTTCTACACAATTTCTCTGTTGTTGTCCCATTACAATGACACTTGTCAGCTGCATCATTTACATTCACTGGTATTGAACCAACAGATAGTTATAAAAATATTTTAACAACTTAATATGTTTTAATGCTATTTTCACATACATCCTATAATCTATATAATTAAGAAGCTAGCTTATTCTGTCATTATAAAAGCATATAAAGTCCTGCCACTTTTCCACGATAGTTTTGCTGAATTAGATTTGTAGGATAAATGAATTGCCAGTTGAACTCCAAGGACCTCAGTGGAGTTGTGCTCTTTTAATCAATGGTCGATAATGTCCACCCCCCCCCCCCCACAATTTTCCAACTTCAAATAATTAGCAATCAGTACAAACATACCTTTCATTGGTTACTCCAATTAAGTTTTCTCCATTGACATCCAAAATTAGGTCGCCAGTGAGCAAACGGCCTAGTAATGAAATCAACAGGAAAACAGTGAATGTATTTTATCACTGTAATAAAACTGGGCTTTTTCTTTCAGTTTTATGTGATCTAATGCAATAAACAACCTTATGACTTTTAGCAGATTAGGTTCTGATCCTAATTAAGCTAGACTATTGTCATAAGATTAATAACTATCAATCAGTCTTATTAACCACAGAATAACCACTAAAAATAAGCGTTACTTAGCTATTTGTATTATTTACACATAGCACAAATACTTGTGGGACTGGAATTTACACTTCATAGTTGTGGAATTAACTTTCAGCTGAATTTCGCTTTTAACAAACATGTAAGTTACCACGTATAAATACATTAGTGTTTTATACATTAATGAAGACTTCTAACAAGATTTTTTAGAACCAATTCTATTTTTAACCTTCTGCAAATATCAAGTTTAGGTACTATCACTTTTGAAGTAGATTTAGATTATTTTAAATGATCATTCTGCACAAGACCAGATGGAATCTCAAAAAACCTCATATAGAGACCTAGGACAGAAGTATATTCTGTAACTTTATTACTGCAACCTCTACCTAGTATAATTTGTTCTTTCCACACTGAACATCTAAACCACCACTTACAATATTAAAAAAAAAAAAAAGATCGGAACTCATTAAAACTGGTTCTGTAAAGGAAACACCACTCTTACGCCTTACAAATAAAGAGGTTCAGCATCTCAACACTTAAATTTAGCAGTGTTGAAAGATTGCCAATTGCTTGCACCCCAGCCATATCTAGATTTGAACACATTTTCAAGAACTGAGAATATTAAAATCTTTTCCCATAAAGGGTCCAAGCTTCATTTCTCTATCTTAAAGTAAGTCACAACATCATGAATCCTGACTAAACCATGCTATTTTAAATATCCTTATCCACAAAGTAAAACAAAGAAGACTTCTTCTGACAGCTTTTTATATGCAGCATATTTGTAAGAAAGAAATTAAAATTACTATCTACAGCAGCAACCCCTCCGGGTAGAATTCTTTTTATGAAAATCCCATAATCTTCTGCTGTTTGTGCCCGATAACCTCCAATGATTTTAACTCCTGCAGAAAAAACAAAAGAAAACAAGTAAGAAATTGGTTATTCCACCTACTGTGCTAAATGGATTTACAGTCAAATCCATAAAAGCCAGATAAATTAAACTTCTACTGATGACAGTGTGAACTGGAAAACCTCACCAGCTGCTTTTAGATTTGGTTTACTCTGAATCAACGGAATGTGCAATCTAATTACCTAATCCATTTTGACAATCAGAAAAAGAAATGCGGTGGACAGCTCGATTGATTCCATGAGGGCCCATAATAGTCCTAAGGAATAAAAGAAAAGTCATTAAATCTCTAATTACAGAAACGTATGTAGAGCTATGTTAATATAGAAGAAATTACAGTGACCATGTTTTTATCTCTAATACAAACCAAAACCAGTCCTCTATAACAGACAACTTTATATTGTTTGATACCTCTGTGCCACCCCTTCCCTCCAATGAAAAATCAATCTCCTCATAACAAATGTACGATGGTAAGGTAAAATTAAGTATACGTAGCATTAAATAGAAACAAAATCCCACAACCTGGTCCAGCTTAGCATTTAGGCAAGAAAAACACATCATAATGTCTTAGATCAGGTAATGAATATTAAAACAAAACCACAGCTAAGAGAGTGTATACAAGAATATTTCCTAGGAAATCTAACATGTAACTTTGTGGTTATTTATGAACATAATCTTTTCCTTACAGTCCCTCATTTCTTCACTCAACATCATTTTCTTTCTCCATTTTAAAAAAGGCTTCTCTCCAAACTCTATTGCCTGCTCCCCTGTGTACCCTCCCACTCCTAGGCAAGATACCGGGATGGCACCTGAAATCGTCTAAAGGCAGATGAGTATGTTGGAGGCAGTTGATAACGGTAAAGAATTAAGTAAGAATACAAAGTAAAATTAGAGTTTTGAAACCTAAATTTACAGTTCCATTAGAAACTTGACCAGCATACTGCTCTGAGAATGCAAGCTGTTAAGAATTCCTATAGATCAAATTATCCTTTACCATTTATTATTTTCATTTAGGTGAATTATTATGAAAAAATCCAAGTTGTATCATAGCTCCTTTGTCCTCCCACTGTACCATTTTTGGAGAAGACTCACCAGGTCCCTTCTAGAAAAAAGCAGAAGTACCACTTAGGTTTTTCTGCTCTGACCTACATATAGTTCTACATGGGTTGCATTTTCTAGAGCATGATGTTGAAGTGAAATGGAACAATGAGAATTCATTAGCAGGGGGGGAAAGAAGATCAAAGTGGAGGACATAGTGACCCAAATCCTCCCACGCAACCAAATCCAGCACACAGCCTGAACTCCATGCTTGAAACTGGGTATTTCTGCAAAAGCCAGAGTACATGTCATTAAAAGATGCCGTGCCAGAGGGAAGAGAGAAATCCAGAAGGTCCAAATGTTCCTAAATTCTAGCACCAGGCAAAAGATCCAGCTTCTAAAGAACATCCCTAGTTCTTTCCGTAGGTATTGTGTAAGAAAACTGGATTTTTTTTATCAAGGGATAAACACTTGCTCTGAAAAGCAACAAGTTGTTCCACAACCTCGAACTCCCAAGTATTTGCAAAATTAGCCTTTGCTTTACAAAGGATGGCCATAAGAACAGACCTAATAATTGATTTTTAGAAACAAACAGGAAGCCTATGCTTCAACTTTAGCATTTCTTGCAGTATTTTTTTCATAGGCTAAAAAGAAATGATGAAACCTAGTTAGCATATTTGGCCACTGACAAGACTGCACATGACCTTGCTACTACGTGACGGAGCGTAAGGCACACTTCGTAAGGCTAAAAGTGAACCGAACTGCTTTTACTTAATCACAGTCCGAAAGGAAGAATAAATCCTTAAGTCTGCTATTTCTCTAACAAAACTTTTTTGATAAACTACTTCTACACTACAACAGCAGAGTATTTTGCATTACTACCTAGTACTGTCACTTCAATTTCCCCACAAATTTAAATTGTTTTGAAACTGAAAGACAACATACTAGCCATGTTCCTCCATTCATCTTTGACATTTTAGGCAAGGTACACTGATCTTTAAAACAAGCAAACAAGTATTATTTTTTTTTCTGTCTTGCCTTTTGCTCCTACTGTTCTGTTTCTTGCTGTGCCATGCTCTCGGCGGTTTTCACATCGCAGTTTTTCATTAAAATAAAAAAAGCAAGAACAAATGCTGTTTCAACCTCGCACAGAAGTTTAGTTTCGTGAAGTCTTAAAAGATCAAATCTCATATTTTAAGTCTAAAGTTTTCCAAAGGAAAACAGAGTTCACCAGAAATGGTAGAACCTATTTATATATCGCTATATAAAATGATAATGAAATATGGTCAAATCTAGGCACAGAACACTTAACAGCAAAGGGTCTACACTTCCAGAAGTAACAGGCAGTACTTTCAGAAGAGATCCTAACTAACATAAAATGGATTCTGACAAAGAGGATACAGACAATATACAAACTAATTCCCAATGGAGAGGAATCAGGTATCTCTAAAACAGTGAAATTATCACGATGTTGCCATCTACAATCAGAAAGGACTGACACCCTTACAAGGCATTCACTTGTGTTTATGCTCTGAAGACCAAATCCCTCCAATACGTGAAGTTTAAAATTACTTCATCACATACAAAGTAGAGACAAGGATCTTCAAATTCCCCGAATTCATTTAGCATATCACATCTTGCTGGCTTTGGGTGTTAGTTTTTCTCCCGTGTAACTTAGAGATGGATCTTCAAGTCAAGCTACTTGTCATAGTTCTACTAGAACATACAGGGCTTTCGCAGTCTCCCTATATAAAGTCTTGGATTTAGCGCCCATCCAACATTTATGTCATGTTATTGTTTTTTTAATATTCATGAAATGTTAGAATACTTCCACCAAACCATTAGAAATATGCTCAACAGTATAAATAAGGACACAGGTTTCTAAACCGATTGGCAAAAGTAACAAAATAATTTCAATGTTCTTTATAGAAAAAGATGCAAATTAAATAATCAGATGTCGCTGCTCATTCTTCGAGAAGTCATACTAAAATACTCGTAACCAAGCTTTTAGCACACGGAGAAGAAACGATGAGACGCAATAGATGAAATAAACAAGCAAGACTCTACAAAATGTACACTAGAACTTTGTTACACTGAAATTATGAAAAAATATTAAACTCAACACTCCAACTGATGTCCTGGAATGCTAATAGACTCAGTGCGTATAATTTTGTGTTATTCGCAGGCAATTATTATTATTATAGTAATAATTATTATTTTGTGTTAATTCACAGGCAATTAAAATGAGATCTTTGATACTTTTTTCTATTACTTTTTACCAGCATACACAAGGAAGTTCAACAGCTTTATGTTTTATATCTGCTAGAGACTTATCAGAACATATGACTCCGGATATTCTTCTGAACTGCATTCCTGAGGAATTATTAGTCATTTATGTCCACAAACAAATATTTATCTAGATTTATCAATGGAAGAATAATACCTTTCCCTCACAAAATAGATATTACTTGACACAAACAAAAATCTAAATGATAAACTCCCACTACTTATGAAAAGAAAAAGAAGCTGAAAACTGCTACAGCTTTTAAATTATCTTTACTGTACTTTTCCCAATTACAGACTAGAAAAATGCCGTCAGAACCTAATGGTTAAGCATACCAGTATAAGAGAGAAAGACCATCAAAACGCTCTGGTTCATCTTCATCTCCTGGTGAGAGTAAGGACATTCTTCAGTACAGCAACAAAGACAATGACAAGGAACCAAAATACACCGGAGGTTTCCAATTCAGCCGGATAGAGGTTACATGCAGGACAATTTCTGCTACTAACTAAAAAAAACCCAAACAGACAGGGCTCGAGACAAGTGTCTCTGCCTACTTAATCTTCTCTGAAACCCTCTGCGTCACATGGACTAATTCACCTATCGAGGTAACATTTACTTTTTCTGTTTGAAATGGCAATTTATCGCTACTTTAAAGACTGAAAACGTAAAGGAGAGAAAATTCACTTGCATTTACTACAACTGTGATTGCCAATCTATATCTAGCAGCAGAAGCCAAGTGAAATAATTAAAATAAACTTATTTACTCATGTTCCTCCAATAATTTATTTACATGTTCCCTCCAAACAAGGTCAAAAGCAATAACTCATGACCTTTCTAAAGCAATCTTCCTAGCAGACTGGATTATGTACACTCACACACAAAAGGGAAAGCCAACAAAGCACACAGACTGAAAGCATTAATGAAACAAATGCCATTACTGTGCATTCTTAATCATAGTATTGACTTGTGTCATGCTTTAACTTGTTTTTTAGTCTTTCAATATACAATAGTCAAAAGTTAACACAGAACTTGGGTTATATATTTTCTCTAGAAATGGAAGCTGACACAGCAAATAAAAATGGTGAATTTGTATCATTACACTGAGAATAATCTACTTGAAAAAGTAAAAAATACACCACTATTTCCCGAGGTAAGACTCTTCTGATACGAGGCTTCGTCTTGCAGAGATATGCGTATTTTCAGAAGATCTGAGCACCTGACATCAGTTTGGTTAACTCCTATTTTCTTCCAGGTTGCATCAGAAGATGCGCTCAGATGCACTCCTATTACTTCCCCTCTTTCTAAAAGATCTTAAAAAGACGACGGTTTAAAATGAAAACTAAATATCCTGTGTTCGCTGAGGGCTGTGTTTAAGTAGAAAGGTGAATCCTCTCTAAAGCAGGGAGTAACCCTGTGATGAGACAGCATCTGTCAGCGTCTAGAGCTGCACAGCAGGACAGCCTGGCTATGCGAGGAATGCATATGCTCCTCTCATGCACCTTTTCTTTTTTCTAAGTTGTAGTGACTGTGGCTTCATTAGCATGTAATTGTTCTGGGGAAAGGATCTTTGTGCTTACGGGCAACATGCTACCGTAGCCTTCACATACCCTGAGGTCAGTCCCTAGAGCCTGCGATCTACACACACAAGAGGGGCAGAAGGGTGAAGTGCCCCACCACAGATTAAGGAGCGGATCAGTGATGAAAGCGGGAACATAAAGCAGCCTTCCCAGCTCCCGAAATGGGAAGAGCTCCACTGGCACCATTTGGACTGCTCACATCCATTCAGCGATGAAAATTTGGCCCCTTGTAGTCTTTTCTCAATCAGTTTCTGCTGGCGTTACTGGCATTACAATCCGATGGAAGAAAAGCGACCGGTATTTTAAGCATCCTATCAATTAGATTTGCTCCAGGCAAGGTTACAGAAGATAAAATACCAATAGCCAGTCTCCAACAAAATTGTCACTGTTCTTAACACCAGTGGAGTTCAATTTGTGGTATCAGTATCAGGGACATTTGTCAAAACAAATCACTCAGACCAATATGGTTTGTATCCGGTGTCACGTTTTCTGCAATAGAAACACACACACCCCCACACCCCCCCAGTAAAAGTGTGACTCAAGGCTACGCGTTTCCGTTATTAAAAAGCAAAAATGATTTTTATTAAACCAGGCACGACAAACTTACCAACAATTTAAGCAGATATAAAGTAGTATTAAGTTTCTTATTGCTCCCACCTCTTTTTGTTAGTTACTATCGGTAATACATCACTTGTTCAAACAACGGCTCCCCCATCCCTTCTTCAAAGTAAACTATGCACTGTTCAGCTTCCCGAACTCATCCCCAAGGCTTCTATCCCTCTTTAATTAAAATTCTGCTGCTGCGCTGCTTTTAATGTTTCTAAAGCACTCATACAGAAAAATGGTATTATTGCTTCCTTTGCAAGTTCCCTGCCTTTCAAGAACATACTCAGGGGAACACAAATTACTTTTTACTTCCAGAAAGATCTAGGAGCACTGTAACAATTTAAAACCCCATAAAACCCAATATCAATAAGTAAGACTAAATTTTCAAGAGACATCATTTGTTATTTTGTGCAGCAAACAAAGATTCTTTTTCAAACAGCTAGTAAACTATTCCATTCTGGCAACATTATTAATGATGACTCGCCTTTCCCAAAGGAAGTTTTGTAATGCTTTAGCAACTGAGATGGATTACAGGATAATTTAGCAGATGACAAAAAGATTTGCAGAATCTTCGGAAGCAAGATTCACAAGATCTTTTTGTTATAAATAAAACAAAGGTCTTTCACAAAAATCCTATACAAGTCAATTATGCAACTGCAGCCTTTCAGGCTCACGAACCCTAAAAGGTAGAAGTTTATTATGACACTAAGGACCACAGCCAAGAGAACGCTCTACCATATAGGATGAACAAACACTTACTTCTGATCTATCCAAACCCACTACTTATTCAAAAAACATTTTGCTGATTAGGTCGTAAAGAGTAAAAGAAAACATATGTCATTATATGGCTACTGTTAAACATGAAAAAAAAGCTTGAGCAATGCTGTAACTGTGGAGAAGCATGAATGGTTTGAGGCCAAATCCCTTGCGTAGAAAAGAAGGGCATTATTTAAAGTTTAGGTAAACCTCAATTAACATATAACCAAGTACATTCTTGAAGCATTGTGCATTGATACTGTCTCCCAGGATAAAAAAAAAAAACTATAGAAAATTATAGTCTTCCATCATCATGTAGCTGAAGTGCAGTTATATGCACCTTTCATGTTCACCTCCTACGTAAAAAATTGCCTTTGGAATACAGTGATCCAGTAACTGTCCATGTAACATAACTTCCACATGAAACTAGCAAGCCATAGCTGTTTTAAAGATGTATCTTTGTGCTACATACCCTGTATTTCCATCGGACAAGCAGAGCGTTTGCTTCTTCAGATCCCAGTAAAAAGCAAGTTAATTTTTTTAATGTTTTGTGGATTTGTTTTAAAAAAAAAATCAAGTTATTTATGAAGTGGCATAATTCAAAAACTATGCTAAATTGTTTGACAACACTTTTGAACACTATTTGCTCGATTCTATTGCACAAGCACAGCAAACACGATGGCCCAGCAAGAGCTGTCTGTGCCTGTTTTTAATTATGGTTTTGATGACAGCGTTGGCATGGTTACTTAGCAGTTTGGGAAGGGTCTGCAGTTACGATTTTCAATCATGACTGAATCCAAGTTTGCCATTTAGAATCTGATCCAACTTTTCAGTGGATAACATTACAGTTTATAGAATGAACAGAATTATCATTATATATCCCACGGCATTGGTAAAAACAAGATGGTTCCAAAGCACTACATATAAAACATTAAAGGCGTGCAGACATAGTATTCTGGAAAAGTAATTCATTATAATACGTAAACTCCGTACAGTGTCTTATGTGACTGCAGTTACCCTGTATGTACAAGGAAGTAATTTGCTATATACCTTACACGTACGTTTTCATAGTTGCAGAAGCATTAAGGAATTCCTATGCAGGGTTTTCTCTCTACAGAACCAGTCCAACCCAAGTGCTGATTAACTTCATGAAAAGCTTAAGAGCTATTTCTTCCCTTTATGTGTAAATTCACTGCTGTTGGTATTAGCTTTTCTAAGATGTTGCTTCAGACTGTTTCAATATCAAAGTTATTTTTCTTTAAGACTTCATCAAAACAAAATCCTACTAATGAAACTGCACGAATTTTCATATTACGATCCAGTAATTGTTGTATTCCTGTGGGGGGAGGGGGGGGGAAATACTTACTTTTTATCTGTATTTGTTAGGGGATCTGTACTGGACATCTTCTTAGGTGCGCTATTTTAACAAAAGTTCAAAATGAAGAATTCTGACACATGAAGCACTGGCTCGTAACAGAGATAATAATTGCTGTAAAAAAGGAGAAACCACTGTTTGAAATTTACATGGCTACGTTTATTTTCAGACACTGACAACAATTCTTATTTATCGCTGACTAGCTGAAATCAAGTGGGAAAAGAGAACTTTCATGACAAAACAGATACATTTCATTGCTGAAAAGGAAAACAGTAAGCAGTTAACAACTCAGACTCTGCTGTATAATGTACCAAAACATCCGATACCCTAACTTCCTCTTAATTTACGAGGTAGGAATTAGGGCAAACCAGAACCCCCTGTGATTAAAATCTTCTAAAAAATGAAGTAACCGAGATAATTCCAGGATAAAACAACATAACTGCTAAAGACAAAAACAATCTCATTTTTTTCCAGCAATGGTTACTTGGGGAGGGAATGTTGTTTTGAACATAGGGTGTTTTGTATGTCTTGTCTGCTCACATTTTTTTAACTTACTGTCTAGAATTCAGTGCCTACGGAATTCTCACATGAAGTATGCAAGACGTAGGCCAACACGCATGCAAAACCGGGTTACGTAACGCTAGTGTAGCAAAAAATTACAGGTTTTTTTGTAATTCACCTTGTATTTTTATTAGCGCATAGGACAGGTCGACAAGAAATACAATCCTAAATGTACTGAGCTACAATCATTTGAAAAATTACCGCAAAAGCCCTAATGCAAAAATACCCGTTTGTATCAGTAGCAAGTCTTCTTCATGAGCTGTATGGCTAAACCCTCACATGGCCACGAACCAGGAAAGACGTTTCTCCGAAGCCACGGTACAAGGGGGACAAGGAACTCCCCGAACAACGCACAGGCAAAAGATGGCAACAGACCCCGGCGGCACCGGTGACATGCTACAAACCTGGGCTAAAATAAGGAGGGCTAAAATAAAGGAGGCTCCCTAGTGCCAGCCTCCACAAAACTACACTGACCAATTCATCAGGTTATATATTTCTGCATGAAAAAAAAAAGAAGTTAAATTCTCTTTGGAATGCCACAAATTTTCCTGCAGTAAATGTTTTCAGATCTCTCGCTAAAGGATCAAAAATGACGCCATCTAAATACAGAGGAAAGGCCACAATACTGCTTCACTCGGGGCTTTATCATTCCCTCGTTCAATGCAACTAAACGCAAAAACGAAGCGGTACCGGGAGCTGCCGAAGTCACTGCGCGACTGGCGCTGCTGGCGCCAGCACCAGAGCAGAGCAGCGCCCTGAAGCAGCAAACGCAAGCGCTGCTACAGGGAAGTTCGCTACAGGGCGTGGGAAGAGACTGTGTGTGTGAGTTTGTCTGACCCCCCCGTCCCGAAGCTACTGCTGTTTTACAGTTCACACACAGCGCTCAATCACTTTGCGACGTGTCAATATTTGTGACTAAACGAAGACAAACCCGTACACAAAGAGAGGAAACCAACCATGAACCAAAGCCCCGCCGGCAGAGGTAACAATCGGTGTCAGCGTCCACACAACAGGGGGACCTGCAGGAGGACAGGGGGACGG
>NW_008824772.1:3494022-3497401 GCF_000699105.1 Pygoscelis adeliae
TGTGTATGTACACGCGTTAGAAACGCCCACGGTGTAGCTGTGTATCGAACGGGTGGGGTTGCGCCAGGCTTCCCCCCCCCTAGTACTTCCTGCCCCTCTCCGTTAGGACTGATTTTACATTTAAGAAAATGAACACTTCAACTTTACTGTTTAAAACTAGTTCTTGGTAAAAATTCCAAAGGAGTCATGCCGCTTAATCGGTTTCTGAATTATAACCTCAAAAATCGAATGTACACCACATATAAATCTGCATATTGAAAAAGCTCTGTGTGCTGCTAAACTGCCGAGAATAACGGGAGTCTCGTGGCAAACTGGGTAAGATGAAAAATGCACACACGTAACGTCATGGGTGCTTTTTGATTTTGAATGGGGGTGAATTGTCTGTAAGCGAAATATTTGTGAAGTACTGAACTAACCAACTTGAAACAGCAAGAGAGAAAATGAACCAATTCTCGCTAAAGTCCAAAGAACTCCGTTTGAGGGGTGGAGGGCTGCGGTGGATTGAAAATCACTGTGGAATTACTTACACAGGTGGTACCAGGAGAGACCGCCCTGGCCTTTTATAAAGCGAAAAATCCTACCGACAAACCAATAATTGGAATCTCTACCTACAACGTAATACCCTTTGAAGCAGGACAGTATTTCAATAAAATACAAGTAAGTGTGAACAGAGCAAAGATTCCATTTTCCTTTACATGAATGAGAAGAGTTATCCATAAACTAACTTTTCTAGTTTTAATCCTGGATACCATTCTTTGTATGCCAGCATTTTAAGAAAATACCTTGGTTTTTTCAAACGACAGCGCACGAGTTTGTTGCTAGCCTTACTGTCTTCATACCAAGCTGCAGTACGTGTCCAATTAGAGTGGCTCCCAAATATATGATATTTAGTACAACTGACGCTGAGGGCAGGTCGCAACGATGTGAGCTAGCCCGGCCAATTTGCACGTTTGGACACTTCATTAAAAGCTAATTTTTTTTTTTTTCCCCTGTAACACAGGAGGAACAGAATTGCTGTCTTGTTGCTCACATGGTTGATCCTTCCCAGGATTTCAGGGATGTACAGGGAGTGAGAGTTGATTTTAAAAGATGAAGCTTTCTCTCATGTTGGCAAAGAAGAAGTTTACCATAGCTATTGTTGTCTAACTGTTTGGGTTTTTTTTTTCCTCCCCCATGCAGTGTTTTTGTTTTGAAGAACAGCGGCTAAATCCTCAAGAGGAAGTGGACATGCCTGTCTTTTTCTACATTGATCCAGAATTTGTAGAGGACCCCAAAATGGCCAAAGTCGATTTGATCACCCTCTCTTACACCTTTTTTGAAGCAAAGGAAGGACAGAAGTTACCACTTCCTGGATATCAGTAATGGGCAGTGTGTACGCCGTTTGACTTCTGCTACCTGACTACCAGCTTTGAAACTGTTTTTCCATGGAAGGAAAAACTGCAGGAGTACTGTGCAATATGAAATTATATTATTAAACCACCATGGGCACATGCTGCTGTTATGAAAGGATACATTTCTATTTAAAAAAAAAACAAACCACCAACTTCTATAGTTGGAATATCATTTCTTAGGGATAGTATTTCTTCGTCAGACAATAGAAGGAAACACACTGTTCCTGGAAGAGAGGGTTTTCCTCAAGCCATCTTTTATAAGATGATACGTGGTATCTGAGTACTGTGAGGCAAATTTTTAAACCCAAGTGTAAACTGAGATCTTCATTTAAATACATTTAAATAAATCAGTTTATTAAGCATCCAAAATTGCATTGCTGGCTCTGAAGAATAATTTCCATGTAAGTTACTGTATAAAAAGGTAAAAAGAGGTAATCAGTTCATGAAATCTCAAAACTAAGCAAAAGTTGGGCTGTATTGCTGTGTAACCCTCCCAGGGCACAGGAGGATATGACGATTCAGACGATGCACCCTCTCGAATTACTACTGAATCAGTAGTTCATGTGGTAAGAGCAGACTGCTCTCAAACTGTTATCATTTGAATGAGGAACAGTAATTTAAACGTAAGCACATCAAATCTGTGGTGTGGTTTCCATTTAGAAATAGCCTCTTCAGACTTCGATGTTGCGTTGAACTCATTTGAAATGTCTGTACTGCTACTGACTGCTCTTTCCCCCGGCAGAGGGCTGCCCACCGGGCACCTCTACGCCGAGACAAGCTCAGCTTATGCGTGAAATGCTTTGAAGGGAAAGGCGGTACATAAACAACTGCTCTAAACTGCAGGCTAAATTAATAACACAGGAGTCTCCTCAAAAACCAAAAGGAAACCAACCCCATTCAGAGGTTAAGTCTGACAAAGCCTGCCCAGAAGCGTATCGGTTGTTCAGAGGTGCTCTAGGTACCCTGTTTGCCATCAGAAGGTGCAAGCCTATGTTTATGTAACTTTTGGTCATTATCTGCGGGGCAGGGATAATAACACTTGATCATAGCTTTGCAAATGAGGAGTGAGTTGCAGAGCAAGTTTAAGTGACCTACTCATTTTCAGACGGGAATTAATCTCGGCCCAGTATCTCATCTGCTAGGCCAGTTCTTTCTACCCCTTGCAGCAGACGAGAGCTAACAAAATAAGACTGATGTTGGTTTGTTTGGACTCTAAGAAGGTAATGGGTATAGCGGAAATAACTTCCGGTTGCTTTAGCCTCAATTACGTTTGCACACCATAATTTGAAAAGTGCTTTTTGAAAATAAATGGATGCTACCTTTAAAATGCATTATTGTACCACTTATATGTGGTGTTTAAGTAGATTCTGGATGACATTCATGTCAGGTCTTCACTGTGTACTTATTAAAGTTTTAAAACTTCTCATTCTTTCATTTCTCTAATGCACTTTATCCAGCAGAACATGTGGAGCCCGCACAAGTGAAATACATCTGTATGAAGACAACAGCAAGCTTTATAATCTGTAATTCCAGTTATGCTTCAGAAAAAAAAATACCAAGACATCTTTGAATCCAGGCTAGGGAAAAAAAAAATTCCTACCTGGGTTGTCTTTAGTCCATTGTCTTTTTGAAAGTTGAACTGATTATGGGAGTTTTCCACACGTTGCTTTGCTCTGGCCACGTGCTTCAGAAGAAAAGGAATATCCCCCTGGCAAGTGCCAGTTTCATAAAAATGGGGGGTTCCCCTTGAGTTTGCAAGCTGAAGTTTGCACAGGTGCTGAGCACGTGCCAGCCATGAAAGCAGCTCTCTAACCTCAGTAATTAGCCAGTTCCCTTCAGAGCTTTCATCTGTCCCTGACCATTTTGCTTCTCTAAATATGGAAGAGCTCAGTTAGCAATCATCTGTGATGGATTACCATACTGAAATAGCCTATTTTAATTTGTTACACTTCAGTGTGCTAGAGTTTCAGCAATACAACCAAGCTGTA
>NW_008824772.1:3497429-3522488 GCF_000699105.1 Pygoscelis adeliae
AGCAGTTTTCTCAGGCTGCTGGCCAGACCATTGCAAATAATACAAGAAAAATAATAAAGCACCTTTCCTTTTCACCTCTGCTTACAAAAACCCCCAAATTTCTTCAAGGTTGTGTTTTTGATAGAAGCAAGGTGTTCTAATGGTCCTACAGCAAACTGCAGAATTGCTAACTACGCAATGAAACGCCAGGGATTCGCACTCAAATACTTCCAATACTGTCTACGTTTGGCATTCCATGGAATACGCATGTCATCTGGTAAAAACTCGGAAGTGATGGGCGTTAGCGTCTCGGTAAGCGTTTGCTTTTATTTAGAATTTTATGCTGCAAAACTTGCATAACAGACCAGGAACTTCTTATCACTTAGTTAACATAATGAACATTTAAAATGCAGTATTTCACAAAAAAATAGCTTATCTGCTATGAACATGAACTAAGTTCTCAAATTTTCTATCAATTATAAAGTCAGGGAACTATACCTGTTAAAGTGCACATTTTACATTCAGCATTAAAATAGATAAGGCACTTTAATTATTAAAAGATAAAACTGTTATTAACAGGGTTAAGCAACTTGATTAAAATAAATGGATAACTACTGCTCGTCTGCATTGTAGATGATGATTTTTTCCTTCACCAGAACAGCAATCTCTGCAGGGCAGGAACACTGAAAGAAATGACTGATCCCCCTCCAATATTTACTGAGTAAATAAAAGCAACAACAACATAGGAACAAGCAGGGTTTTTTCTGTTCTGTTAAGCATGGATGACAGCACCTCACGTCCCAGCTCAGGTTCTTACCAAGACAAAAATCCCGCTATGTTGCGGGCTTTTAGGAAACACAAAATCTGTATTCAGAATATGAACGTAGGAAAGTAACACTGCATGTCTTCAGACATGTATCAAGAGGCCCAATTTTAGAGAAGTCCTACATACAAACACCCCCGTATAAGTTTCTAGGGAGATAACACAGGCGGCAACGAGGCCAGAATAGGAATTGGATTCTGCAGTTTCTATAAACATAACGGTCTGTTTTGTTTGCTGCATAAAGGGGTAAAGCAATGCAAAAGAACAGTTAACTTGGAAGAAAAGCTTTCTTCTATAGTTGCAAGAGTCCTCTTTGTTTACTTGCGTCAGGTGTCAAGTGTTAACTCCATATGCAGGTGAATTTGGAAATCGTATTTCAAAGGCCCCAAGAATTTTTAAAAATAATCATGCAAGTCCCCTTGAAGAATACACAGTTGAACATTTAGGACAAATTAGCAAGGTGTAGATCCGAGTAACTCTTCGACTTCCACACAGCTCAGTGTTCCGATACTTATTGTTTGTTGTGTCAAAATACAAAACCTGTTCTGTTATTCACTTGTACGTTGTAGGAAGCACTGCACAGGACCAACACCGAGAATAACCTGTGTTCAGTAAAAGACTTCACCTCCACCTTCAGCACTCTGTATTCTTTTTAACCTCTGTCTTCAGCACGACATCAATTTCTTCATAAATAGCTCTGAAAGAAGAGGGACAGGGCAAGTCCTACATCACAGCTGTTTCATTTTGACAAACACACCTATGAAATCCTGCCCAAGCATCAACTGCCAAGAGTTTATAGTGTTTGCCTAACCAAGTAGCATCAGTTGCAGGATGCCCAGGTTTCCATGGAAACAAAGAGCCAATCCTGCGGTGCGTCTGTGATTATACATTTAACGAGATATCTCTGGACATTGCCACTTTTGATGAAATAAATTTGGGAACAGGACTGCAAAACGCAAGTGACATGCATACTGCGTGGCATGCAATTACTGCACTAGTTAAAAAAAATAAAGCTTTGTTGAGATTTTTCTACCTCAGAATTTGATGGTTCCTCAGAAATAAGTTTTGTGTCGATGGCTCAAATTTTTTGCAATTTACTGGTAGAAAGGAGAGTCCTGCCATCCGTTTAGTTTCGTATTAGTTTTCTGTCTGACTATTTGTAGCTTGTACTTAAATTGAGGATTTTCTTGATATGCAGTAGAACAACATTCTTAACAATCACGATTGCTGTGAACAGGAATTACTTTGGTCGCCTTGCTCCAGAACTACCTGTGTTGAAGTGTCAATCAGCTTCCTCCACCAGGACCCTTACCATGTTTTATTCACCTTTTCATATCACTGAATAGGATTTTAGTAAATTGTTTTTGACACAGCATTACTCCACCATTTTTACAGATGCCGTTCAATGAACCCACTATAGGAGTTTATTCCTTAATTGGTTACGCCAGAAATATTGGAAGAAAACTTACAAAATGCAGCCGCTCTCATTTACATTAGCGATCCGGTTGGTCAGCTAACTCAGCCTAAATAGCGCGGTCTGTTTTCTCACTCAGAAGACAGAGCCATGTCAGAAGCCTTCTTGCCTTTGGCACCTAAGAAAACTGTATATTATCTATTTTAAAAGTTACTTACTCAGTAGGAGCCAAGGGATCAAATTCCATTATCTCATAGTAATGAGGTGACTGTGACTTGTTCTTTGATGCAGCTGAAGAATAAAGACAGGCAGATAAATCCAGATTTAAATGTAAATGAAAAGCATGCTTACTCCATGTTAATTTTTTTTGTATCTTCCTGAAAGTAGCAGATTATCTCCTATACATCTAGTTGCTTTAAATGCTAAAACGGACAGACGTGTCTAAGAGAAGCCATGAGCAATATGGTATTTTGTCAATGTTTGTTGCTGCTCCTAGTCTTTAACAGCCATTATGTAAAGCCCTTAAGTTCTAACAAGAAAAACATATCTCCGTGAAAGTTAGGTGGTCTGCAGTATTTCTTACCTGCTGGTGACGGTCCATTTAATGATGTAGTATGTCCAGTCTGCAGATTTACTGGATTCAGAGGCACTGGACTTAAAAGAGTTGCCAGCTAAGGACATCAAGCAAAACAGTGCATAAACAGGTTGTTCTATGAGAACTGGTTTGACTTAACTTACGTAACTGGCGACTTATCTTTAGACTCTCAGACTATAACAGGTAGATTCTAAGGTCAACAGTTATTAATCTAATCAATCTCCATTCTCCACAAAAAGTTCAAAACATCTTTTAGTGTTATCTATAGCACATTTGTATAATTTACTTCTGTGTAACTTGTTACATTACACAGACTCAAACAAAGACCGCACGGGTATCTGCTTTTACTTGCGGTTTAAAATAGGGAATATGCGTGTGTGTTTGGGGGCTGCTTCTCATCTTTTCTGTTTCATACTGCCTACCACAGAATAGCATTCAAATTCATAACATTACCTCAAAGCCCCTTCATATTCTTTCCATTCCTTCTGTCATGGGTGTTTTGCCTGCAGCATATGCCATTTGTCCTACACTGTGCTTGATTTTTAAGTGTTTGGGGTTTTTTGTTTGTGTGTTTTTTGGTTGTTTTTTTTTTTCCCCATATCTTATTTGAGATAGGAAATACACCAGAGTAAGATAACAGCAGCAGGAGGAGATCTCAGCTTGCTTCACACAGCAACAGATTAAACACAAATAATACAGCAACTGCTTTTTGCAGACTCCCCTGAGATTGTGCCGGACCCAAGAAAATATGCTTTCATATTAGCATCTGTGGTATCAAAAGAGGAAAGCTGGCCTGGTCACCAAATACAGAGTGTTCCCTGATGTATGGAGAAGGGCCACGGAATAGATCTTTTCATCGCATTTGGACAGTAGTCAGGGTAAATCCAAACAGTTCTCATTTTGACAGTTGCCAGCAAAGAATCACTATTCTGAACATGAGCGTTACTCACATTGCTATATGAATGTCCAGCTGGGTTGCTTACACTATTGTTTTGTGCTTCAGTTGCAAATCTAAGAGAGAGTAAGACATTGAAAGTAACTGAGAAACTATCAAAACTGTATATTCCGATTGTTACATTATTTTTTTTGTTGGTCTGTCTTTACCTTATGTCACAACTGAGAGCAGCAGGGGCAGGTGGGCCAGTGTCCCATTCACATAAAAGGCAGGGAACTACAAGGACACCTCTCCTATCTTAAACTCTTCTTACTGACCCGTACAATTCATCTGCTTCTCCCTTTCACTGCAGCATTGGCAACACTCAAGCAGAAGGTCATATATCTCTGAAGTATGTTTTGACCGTTGAGATAAATTTATGTCTATGACTAAACAGTGCTGCAGGAGTAGTGTATTTTTAAGCATGCTGAGCAATGTCAAGCACACAGGTAGTTTTCACTTGTTTTACTGGACTAATGTGTAAAAGTAGTAAATCTGTGTTCTCAGAGCTTGCTATAAACTCATTAGATGAATTACAGAGTACTAATACCTCTGAAGATCTGTTATTTGTTACCATTTCTTAACAAGAGATTACTCACAGGAATTGCTGAGCTTTTGTAGTAGTTGCTAAATCTAGCTGTGGATAAATTGATGGATGATGCCTGTTTTTATCTTCAGGGTGTGCAGACATGCAATCTGAAATTCAAAACGATAATTAATGATCATTTAAACATTATTAAGCAAATGTAGTTACTTGTACTGTGAACACTGAAAGGGTAAAGTTTTGTTTGGAAGGCGTATAAAGAATCTGAAATGAATTGCTGTTTATCACATGAAAGGCAAAATTTTAATAACTCTGAGAAGGTTTTAGATGCAAAATATATTTATCTCCTTAAAATGTCCGAACATCATCAGTAGTGCTATACATGGTAGATACCACTTAAAACTCCTTTCACTATTTCTAAAAGATTAAAATGGAATTACAGGCATTTACTCCTGGGAGGACATTCACACCTTTAACTTCCGTATACGGACACCCCTAGAGTGGATAAAGGAGGGGCTGCTGCAAACAGTAATTCAGGGTACCGAAGTTAGGAGCTTTACTCACTCCTCTGACTATGAAAGTCCAAAGTTAGCGGAGATGACTACCTCTCCCAAAGTGAACGGTTTCTAACACCAAGTGCCTCCTGAAAAAACTTAGGAAATCAAGAGGGTATGAGAAAAGCGTATCTGTGCTTCTTTCTTCCAAGCCTACAGAACAGGCAACTACCACAATGTTTTACAGGCTTCATTGTAATAGAAAACAGAGCATGTTCTACTGTTCAAATTTAAGTAACAGGGGAAAAAGATTATTGCTTCCGCTGTACGCAAATTGCAGGGAACATTATACTATCTTACTTTTTTTTTTCCCCTATGTACACACATCAATTCTCCTTGTAAGGAGATTTAAGGAACATCCTTAAAGTTAAGGAGTATCTTTGTTTTCTTTCTTACAAGGGACTTCTTGATTCCTCCACTAAGCTCTTGTTGGTTTGCTTTAGGAAACCAGACTGCAAGGGCAACGTGCACTCATCACTTACTGAGGCCTGAAGGAGACACTGCAGAGCCAGTTTGCACCACTGTTGACACAGGAGATGGAGAATCTACGGAGAGGTCAAGTAGGTCACTTGAGGGAGCAGATGGCTGTTTCCTGTACAGCTTAACATTTGAAAAGGAATAAAGTTGTTTGGGGTTTTTTGTTTTGATTTGTTGTTTTTTTAACAAGGAACTTGTATAGTTTTAAACAAATTGCTGTTTTCACAGAATAAACTTTTAAAGTCATAATATTAAAAATTGGCAAGTATGAAAGGAGGCCAGGATTTCTTTTTTTTTGGTGTGAAAGATAGCTAATGAAACAAAAAATGCTTTCCAGAAAAGATCAGTTTCAGCAAGGCTGCCATTTCAAAAAATTAAGGAAAACAATTCCAAAGTAGGAAATAGAACAGACTCAATTCTAAAAAGCAATCGCGAGCTTGTTTAGCTGCAGGTTTGATATCAATCTTCTGATTGATCCTGTACAATTGTTTTCATACTACTTATTTGTGTTATTGAGATTTGATACATACTTAGGAGACTGATTTTTTTCAGTCCTGTTTTGGATAGGAAAAGTTCAAAACCACAACAATGTTTCTTAGGACACAGAAAAGGGTTCCCTTTGTTTCTCCTGTGAATGTGTTAGAATTAAAAATGTAGCCAACCAAAGATTTTAATGAAACCACATGCTTGAATCACATCTGTTTGGTCACACCAGATTAAGAAAAAGAAAAAAGATGCATTTCAAACTTGGAGACTCCTGAATAATATAAAAATGCACAGACTGCACCATTTGGACTATTAACTAATCCAGCAGTGCATCCATCAAGCAAAAACATCCACCTGCATAACCAGAATCTAGTAATAGTGGCTTTTCAAGAAAAACAAGATTATCTTCTACCTTTTTTTAATAATTGTCAGCTGTATTTCAGCATTCACAATGCAGTCATTTTCATATTGAGTCCTAGATGACTACACAATTGTGGCTTAGCAGAAGCTGAAACATGCAAAACTACTTTGGGCAATGTAATTAATAGCCATAATTATCAATCAAGAAAGGATAATAATTGAAGATTTGCTACAAGCCATTATTCACAATTCAGAAAAAGCTTTACCTCAGAAAAAGACATCAGTAATAGCGAATTCTGATAGTGTAACAGTATTTCAGTCTACAAATGCTTAACAGAGAACAAATGAAAAGAAACATTATGGTTCCTCATTTTGTATATGGCAGATAATAGTGCTTAGCTGTAGAGGTAATAAACCAGCATTTGAATAGATCTCTCTCTCTCTCTAATTTTTCCTGACCAAGCTTCCATCTTAGATTTGGCATTATTTGCTACTTTAGTTACATGAATTTGCATGAAATTCTGCAAGTGAGACTTCAGAAAATCGATAAAGAGTAGTATCAGCCTGCTGTCTCCTGTACCTCTCAACTAGAGAATAAAATCCTGCATATATCAAAAGTGTATTTTTCACAATGAATGAAAAAGGAATGTTTACAGTCCTGCAGTTCACGAGTTCATCTATAATTACTCACCTCTGTGCGTTCACGTTGTATTCTCTGATTCTCCAAAAAACGAACTCTGTTTCGAGAGAACCTGTTGAAGTTGCAGAGTTAAATGTTCATTCTGACATTTCTGTGGTGTCATTCATAAGAATATGAAACCAGTTATAATCAAAGTTTGATTATCAAAAGACTCCAGAGGCGCCAGACAAGCACTACAGGTGCTTTTCTCTGGGGCACTTGTCTCTGCACTAGCAATTTGACTCGCTCTTCTCCAGGGCTGTGGTCCCCCGATCACCTACACTAACACCAGTTAGTTTGTTCTTGGGTTCACTTTTGGAAACAGCCATCTGTTTCTTCCAAAACAAAACCAAGGCACAGCTGACAATAAAGTTTGCCTCTGTTCGTGCCAGATAGGTAACTACGAACACGCACTGTGCCAAACCCGGCTCCTTCTGACCAGAACACTCTTCCAGCTGAGTCCCAGGAAGCCTTCTGTCCTCAGAGGTCCTCGCACTCCCCCATGCCATCTCAGGACAAACCACACGCCTATTCTGGGACACAGCCCTCATTAGTTCAGGCATTTGAAATAATTTAAAAAAAGGAAACCAGAAAAATTTACCTGCATAAGTATTTATGTACTGGGAGTCACAACAGTGCTACGCTGGGTCCAGAGGAGACCCAGTCAAGTGATATTCAGCATCCATAAGGTCAACCCGTTTCAGAAGTAAAAGCCCTAAGTGGTGTAGACATGAGACTGTCTGCACAACTGCATTTGCTCTTCAGGGTTACCATACTGGTAAGGCCCACAAAGAGAGTATATATGCAGGGAGGAACAGAAGAAAAAAATCTCTCCAAGTGCAGAACATATTTATTTATCTGAAACACAGGAAGAACCGAAAAGTTGCTAGA
This sequence comes from Pygoscelis adeliae, assembly GCF_000699105.1. Classification (NCBI taxonomy): domain Eukaryota; kingdom Metazoa; phylum Chordata; class Aves; order Sphenisciformes; family Spheniscidae; genus Pygoscelis; species Pygoscelis adeliae. Next base: position 3,505,166 of record NW_008824772.1, read on the forward strand.
GCCACTAGAGGGAGTCATCGATACGTAGATGAGGCCAGTTTATTGCACAATGGCGATTGCTCCTGATTTAATTTGGACTCTACATTAATAATCAGAAACAGAGAATGCAGTATGACTTGTCTTCAAATAATACACGTAGTATGAAACAGATACAGCTAGTTAAAATCAGTTTGTCCTTTACACATCTCATTGTTCAGAGGGAGTTCCAAAGAACAAATCTTCTGCAACAAAAATCAACCAAATACATTTTAATACTTATCTAAAGTGCAATGCATCTGCACCCAGGAAGACTCATTACGTATAAACCATAACATTGTAGTACTAAAACGCAGTAGTTTTCTGTCCAGTTTCACAATGGCCAATTAATTGCTCATTCAATCACCAGGTGAGTCTTTCATAAGGAATTTATTGAATTATACCCACAAGCTACTATTCATAGCTCAAGAGGTTCTTGGCCTTGCCAGTATTAATCAGTCATAACAAAAATGTAAGCCCACATCTGACATGGATGGCTAGTTCCTGTTAAACCATAGTACTCTCCATGAGTATACTCTCTCTGATATTTTGGGGGATAATACTAGAATTTTGAGTTAACAATTAATTTCAGTTTTGCTAGCATCTAGTCATGCCACCAATGACAGACAAATACACAGGATGCCAATGCAAGCACTGCAGTGCTTCCATGTGTGAAAGGAAAACGTTGTCTGCTGTAAGACAAGCAGAACAGCATGTTTCAATCCAGTTGAGAAAAGCACGCGACTCTCTTAAGCATGCAATGAGGCAGAATGCTATTCCATGGCCGATTTCTGCAGTAAAGCTGTCAAAGTTGTTTAGAAAGGAGAACAAGTATTCTTTCCTGGAAGCATATACACTTAGCAGAGATAAGGACCATCACCAGTACCAAAGGGTTTGTAGCAGACTGATGACAAATTCACTGTGCAGTACCGAAAAGGAATGTTAAATTCCAAAGTGATTTTTGTTTACATGCCTCCATCTGATTTCCTGTCTATGCTGTTAACTTGTTTTATCTCATTCTAATGATTTTCTGACTACCTTTATGAACCGTTTCTGAAGCGTTTAGGGGAAGGCAAATACGTAATTTTATCTTTTTGCAATCATGTTTCTTTTCTGGATTTAAGGATAACATCTGTCTCCTTGTAGAGGATCAACATTAGATGTAGGGACCGTCTGGGTCCATTAAGCGTGCTTATTCAGTTAGGATACCAAACGTGAGGAGAGAGGCCCTGTACTTACCTTTCATGTCCCAGGAGGACATTATTCAGATCTTCATTTACTTGTATTAACTCCACTATCACATCTTCATTCTCCACTGTCACCAACAATTCCATGATCCTCTCCTGCATCATCCGACAGGTCTTATACAGTTTCTGCCCGAGGCAGAGGAAAAAAAAAAAAAATCATAACTGTGGTCTCCCAATTTGTCAGTTCTGGAGAAGAACGATAAGACACTTGAGCACTGCAGACTCACGGCTAACATTACTTAATTTATACAAACCGCACGCATACCAAACATTGCAAATAGCATAATTTTCATGTCTTTGATCTCTGCAAGGCAGGCTGACAACTCCTATCATCACAGCCAGCACTTCTACCCCTACCCAATCCCTACCCCTTGACCCACCTTTATTTCTAAAGTCATATCTGTCTCTAAAGTCTAAATTACAAACTGCAAAAGACCGCTCTGGGTGATGCAGAGCAAGTTTGATTTGATTTTGCTTGAAGCTGATTAAACTCAGCAGGATATTTCGCATGCGATGTAATGGATGTGATCCTGTTCAACGTCTGCCTGAAGGAAAGACAATAGTAGTCTAAAGGACAGAAGTGCTCTGTGACACAAGTCGCCAGCTCTAACTTTTCCCCTAGGTGGGGAAGTTTGGATACACTTTATCTATGAGCTTTTTGAGAAAGTAACACAAACCTAGCAGAATCAGCTGATAGGAGGATTACGAGAGTTTATTGAGCAGAATTTTGCATTATTGCTGGTTGAAATGGAAGACAGTTTATTTATATTCCTCTCCACTGCAGATTTTGCATGTTCAAAGAAACAAATTCTTTAGCAACAGGAACTTCAACTCAGCCAACATTTCCCGCGCCCCCAGTGCATTTGCAAATGGGGGCTGGCTCCGCTTAAGAAAAAAATAAAAAAAGGAGAGGGAATTGTATTTGCACACTGCTATTCAGAAATTGCTCTGGTATTATTTTCAAAGTGATCTGATTTTTCCTCAAAAAACATATACTTCACATAAATAAATACATGATTTTATGTATGTAAAAAGAAATTTTGCACCCCTTTGCCAAGTCTGCATAAGGATTACAGAGTACTGTGCCTTTCAGTACTGTATCTTCATAGCCCAGGATAAAACATACACAAATGTATTCAGTTTAATGTCTGTAATTAAATTTAAAACCTTCCCAACTCCACACTTCACTATCTGATCTGCATTTAAAAAAAACACACATGTATTTCTTACGACTCCGTTACACAGGCAGACTAGCTCCTTCGTAAATATCAATATTCAATAGAGAAGGAAATTGAGGCACTCATTTCAAGCACGGATTTGCTAGGCTTTGCTCCTACCTACAATGACGCGTGCACTGTTACATTTTGAAAACTGGAGTGTTACAATGATGGACTACCAGCTGGTATAACAATCAGCAGTGATTCCAATGAATTTGTGCTAATTCTCACCAGCTGATGATCTGGACCCAAATTCCTGCATGCCCATCACGTATGTCTATTCACTATCCAGTACAAAAGTTTGTTACTCTTTGTGGCTGATACTGAGCTTTAGCTATTCTTTAACTACTGTTACCGGTCAGCACAGTATTTCAAGTGAGATCTGCTATCTTAAGCCTTGTCCAAAACCGGGTGGAGAAAGGGAGGAGCCTAGCCACTAATGAAGCTGCAGAACTGAAAATATGTTGCACTGAAAGTTTACCCTGTTACAGTTTTTATTGAGAGACTCCAGATGATCAGAAGGACTGAAATTAATGTCTCCAACTGACTCAAAGCCTAAACAAGCAGCTCTTTTAATAAAGGACTTTGTTCTCTGACCACAAAAGCCTAATCCAAGCAATCCAGGTAGAGCTACAAACAAAAGGGAACATTAAACATTGTTAAAAGCACAGGCTGGCCATGCTTGATGCTTTATACCACTCAGTGCACAGGGGGAAAAGAACAGAAAGAACAACAGTGAAATTAACATAGAAGGAATGAGTTTTTAGTTACTCTCCCACAAATGGGAACTCCACACCCTGCCCTCAAAGTTTTGCCAACAATTTTATTACTGGGAGCAACCTAATCTGTGTGCCCACATGCAGAAGGGCCATAGCAGGAGGCAGGAAATGAAAGACATGCTTTTCCTGTTTCACAACCAAAGACACTTACCTCGTCATGGACTGGACAGAGGTGACAAGCATATTAAACCAGTGTATTCTCCTACCTGGGGTATCTTTCACTGGTTGGTTAAATCATCAAGGCCAGTTTGCACCTTGGCAACCTCCCTGGTGGCAGTACCACTACAGAAGAAAGTATCATTCACAGAAGAGCCACAGATTAGCTGGCGGTGTCCACTGCTGGAACAACCTATACTCAATCCTTTAGTGCAGGCAAAGCAAGCCCTCTGCAATCTATTGCAACAGCCGTTTGCCTTGCCTGTGTTTAAAGCCTACTCTGCTCAGATCCTCGCTTCACAGGCCCTTCCTCCTTCGACTTACAGCTCCACAGATCTCTGCAAAACAGACAGTGTCGGAGGTGCGAGGAATTTCCAGGGGAGCAAAAACCACCGAGAGCTTGTGTCTGTCTCCTGTCTGGTTCCCCCAGCCCAGCAGCGCTGCCTGTCCTTACAGATGAGAGACTGTAGCAAGCTGCTGCTCTCTCTCCATATCTCACCGCCAGTTGTGAGTGAGCCAATCCATAAATGGACACAGCTGAACAGCACAACCTTGAAGGCAAACCAACAGCACCCAGTAAGGGTTCCTTGCAAAGGAAAAATTCTCCACTGGGCACTTCTCCACACTGAAGTCTTGCAAAAAATAGATCAGTTCTCCAACACATTTAATGCTGACGAGTTACCAAAAAAGCTTCCTCATCATAGAAGTTCCGACGTAAGTTTAGAAACAGAAGGATGCGATAAAAGATTTTAAATCCTTGCGGACAATATGAAACAGAAAAATGTCCATTGACACAGGTCACTATTGAAATGCTAAAGTAATACTGCATTTTTAATTTCTAAAATAGAAAATACAGCACAAGCAAGTAGAAGAAATGACATCACAGAAGGAAGAATGTCTGCACATTCACTGTCAAATTTAAACTGGACTACTGCAATACACTTCCTTCAGGCTACACCTTAAGAACACGTGGATTCATCTATAGCACAGCAAGCTCCCAGTCTTTGAGGTCACGCACATAAAATCAATGCTTCATATTCTTCACTGGCCTTCAGTCTGCCTTTAAGGTACTGGTAATGACAAAGAGAGCACTGAAAACTCCAGGACGGATATGAGAGACTGTGTCATCACCTATTTTCCCACAAGGCAACTGCGTTCAACTGGAATGTTCTTGGAGCTGTTTGACAGAACATGCTTAACAGAGAATGCTCCATTATGAAATTCCTTTGCCCTTGGAATTCCCTAGAGCTTAAATTTGCATTGCAAGCTGTATTGTCCTTTCCTGACTATCTAGATATCAGGGGAAGGTGACAGGAGAAAGCTGAGCAAAACCAGAGATAGAAACCCATTGTTGGATTCCATTTGGCAATCTAAATCCAAATGTTACAAGGAAGGATACAACACATTTTAAAATCAACTTTGACAAAACCAAACCAACAGCTCCTACCAGTGAATTATTGCATACCTGTAAAAGATTCATATCATCTGGATTTTCAGAGCCAGGAACATTTTCTTTTAATATTGATGACATGACTCTCACATTCATTTTTGCCATATCCAGTTCGCTGTACAGTTTCCCAATCTGTTGAGTTCAACAGGACAGAATATTGTGTAGGTGAACAGAGTGAGCAGAATAATTCTTACCTCTAATACATACTTTCTTCCCCACTAGGTACAATATGGACCTAGTTAGCATTACTTTACTCTGGTGACATGCCATGAAAAAGAATGGAATTAGCTCAGCTTTTATACGTGCAATCAAACTAAGATCCAAGTCTGATAGTACTACTCCTTTTCCTTACAGTTAATCCCTCTCACAGACGTTACTGTTACTCTTTTTAGTGACCTACGGGCCAAGCAGGAATAGAGGTGAACTGTCCTCTCCTTTCTGCTTTTTAGAATAAGGCTTGCGTGAAGAGATTATACAGAAGTAAGTTTGGCTCTCTCACTTATCTTTGAAGTAATCTTTATCAATTTGCATAACAACATCGTAAGAGATCATTAGATATTCTCATGCTTGAGTAAATGATTCCACTTTCTGGTTGGGGTATAGCCTAGCATTTGTTGAACTCCGTTCTGCCTACTTTGCTTTGGCACACCACCATATAAAACATCTTCAGGAGAACGAACCTAAAACCACGAATATAGAACTATGCCACTTGAACCGATGGTCCCTTCCAGTGGTCTATGCACCCATGTTGTCAAAAATCACACATTACCAGTACATTTCAAGTGGATCTGCCCTCCTCTAAACCTGTAGTACTGCACCTGCTCAGGAGTCAACAATAATGTCGGGCCTGTGGGAAGAGGCAGTAAAGAACGTTTTGCAGGATTAGCAGGAGATGGTGATGACTTTGTAGAAGGCTGAGATGAAGTCTGCAGAAAGACAAAAGAGCAGAGCTTGGGTTTAACGCAAGAATCGAAGCAGACATCCAGATGAGAGAGCTACAAAACATCTTTGTCAGACCAGACAACTGGGCATTAGCTTTCTGATAATCAGTGCTCCCACGGAATTTGTTGAGCAAGGTCTATTTACAAGAATAAATCTAATGGCTATTTTGTAATGAAACGAGACTTAGAATTCAGGTATCTTTTAAATGGGTTTGCAGGTAAATTCCACCACAGGATAAAGGGGGAATAGCTAAGAACAGGCTAGCTCCCTGAGCTCTTAAGCCATCTAACAGCCAAGAGTCCTTCCCAAAGTGCCACTGTGATTTTACAGTGAAGGATAGTTTAGAATGTGATCAGACTTGGAAGCAATGGAAAGGTTGGGGGGTTAAGTCCGGGTCTCTGCAGAACATGAACTACAAAGGCCTTCTGGATCAAAAATCTGGAACACTTCGTCTGCAGAAAGCTTCACTTGCACTGCATTTGAACTGACTGCTATCAAAAAAATCCAAATCCAAAACCCAACCTGCACAAGACTACACACTTCAAGTCCTTCACTTCCTAGAGACTGAGCTAAAAATTGTGTTCAGGTCTGCTGTTGCTGAGATCAACAGAAGGTTTGCCACTGATATTAATTGACAGATCCATGTGGTAGACAGATTTGTCTCTACTGTACTTGGTGAGATAAAAAAAAGATTGTCTATTGTAGAGCGTTCTCCACACAGCTTGTTCAAACAATCTTTACATACATAAGCTTTTGTACACTCCACTACTCAATCATCAAATTAAACTCAGGATAGATCTGAATCATTCTGGTCTGCACTGATTATAGGCATCTAATTCTGCAATTGCAAGGTTCCACCCAGCAGTGGATGGCTTTAACTCTTCCCAAAACTCTTGTGGAAATTCTTCTAATAGAAAAAAAAATCTGGAAAGAACGGCTTTAAAACATGTACCGTATTTTCAGCTGATGTCCAATGCTCAAGCCATACTTATACTTAATGTCCTAGATGCTACACAATGATACCTATGACATATGCTTAACTAATATTTATTGTGTCCAAGCTATGCAAACAGCTGGAGAGATATATAGACAACAATCTTTTCTTATAGATTTCTACCTCTCTCGGTTTAATTTTAAAGATAGATAATGCTCATAATTCTGAACAGCACGTTTTCGTGAAAATCTTGCTCATTTCAGTTGATGCTTTCAGAAGTTGACACGTTTGGAGCACTCAGCTCTCATTCATTTTGAGGTAAACAGCGTGCCCAAATCCTTTGCACACTTTGAAAGTCTCAAGAGAGATGCTTCCTTTTTGAGAATGTATCCACTAACCTGTGGTTTGAAATAAAATAAACAAACTATTATATAGGCCAGCTTTCTTTGTTGTTATCTTAGCTGTTATAATTCAAACTGATTCCTGCTCACATGCTTAAGTAGGTTGGTCATATTCTGCCCTGGAGCATTTAAATAAAAAAAACCCGCAAAACAAGCACACCTTCTTTGTCTACAGAGTTCATACAATTAACACATCCTGCTTCTGATTTACAATGGTTAATGAAGTATCCTTGTGTATCCCCACCTTAGGTCCCCCTCTGCTGGCGTCAGGAGATGGAAACTCCACTCCTTTCTTCAGCAATTCTAGATAAACTTCTTTTACTTCGCTCACATCCACCATTCCTTGGAAACCTCGGGCCCATGTCTAGTTTTGAAATAACAGGAACAATAACAGTCACAGAAATGGACAGTCAGTGGGTCAGACAAGCGCTTCTAAAACACATGGTACTAAAAGCAGGTCATTCCCTCCATCCACTCCAGCTAACTCCATTCAAAGCAGCAGGAACCACAAAAGCTCCAAAGTTACCTCTCATCCTGCTTGCTAAGTGCAACCACAGAGGGAGCACATACACAAACTGGGAGAGGAATATAAATGGTGGAGGTTGACAGTTTTCCAGTTCTCTCCCTTCGGCTTCTGTATGCATGAAGCAGGAGCAGCAAGAATACAGTCTGCTTTAGGAATAGGTTCCCATGAGTATGTTACAGTACAGAAGCGGGCTGCATCATTAAATGTTTACCATACAGCAGAGACACACGCTTACTGTTTACTCTAGACTTACCATGATAAAGGTCAAGATTTTCTCCTGCATGTCAATCGGCAGATTGTATCTTGGATTCAGTAGTTTCACCAGCTTGTCTTTACAGAAATCTTTCTTCACAACTAGAGACTGGAATCTTGGGCCACAGTTCTCTACACACATGTCAAGCAGCTGCACACACAAAACGCTTCTGTTACAGAGGTACTAGGAAAAACCACCCAACTTGACTGCTTTTGTTTCCTTTTGTTTAATTTGTTCCGAGGTGTTATGGGGAAGAGTACAAACGGATATGAACAGATTTTTGCCAGCTATCTCACCAGAATGTCTGATGAGGTTACTACAGGGAAACAGTAGCTCACCGTGTGCACTGTTATACCTACGCAATACAAAATGAGATGTGTTAGCCGGAGTTATACTATTTTTAACAGAGAAGTATGGTCACACTTGTTTCCATGTCATAGCAGTTACGGAACATACGGTACCGTAACAGCATGAAATCTGTCCATAGCTTAAAAAACCCAACTTGTACAGATTCAGTAGTAGAATTAATTCACTGCTTAGCACATAGGTACCCTGGTCTGAGAGATTCTAAAGAGCTCTACAAGAGAAGAAAATAAGATTACTAAATGCCTCTCTTCTGATCTGCCCTGTGAGAGACTAATGAAAAAATAGAAAAGAACAAATTCAACAACTTGGAGTACAATTTCTCTATGCATTTTAAAGGTCAGATTGATTTGAAACAGAAGAGGTGAATTGTTCCAATTGTCCGATTCAGATTCATCTTCACAAAGTAAGTCTACTTCCAAAACTCTGCTTGGAATGCTCAGGGTAGGATCCCTGCAAGCAACGTGTCTGCCCTATCAAATATAGCAGTATGCGATAATGACATAATACTGCTCCCTTGTACACCTGGAGGTGGCTGATTACAATTCCCATTTTACAGCAGAGATATCAAAAGCTGTCACTACGTCCCAGTGTTGTGGTTTAACCCCAGTCAGCAACCAAGCACCACCCAGCCGCTCGCTCACTCTCCCTCCCAGTGCGATGGGGGAGAGAATTGGAAGAACAAAAGTAAGATAACTCGTGGGTTGAGATAAGAACAGTTTAATGATTGAAATAATAATAATAATAATAGTAATTAAAAGGAAAACAACAAAATGAGAGAGAGGAACAAAACCCAGGAAAAGAAGTGATGTGACCACTCACCACCCGCCGACTGATGCCCAGCTGGTCCCAAAGCAGCGGTCACTACCCCCCGGCCAACTCCCCCCAGCTGATATACTGAGCATGACGTTCCACGGTATGGAATAGCCCTTGGGCCAGTTTGGGTCAGCTGTCCTGGCTCTGCCCCCTCCCAGCTTCTTGTGCACCTCCTCGCTGGCAGGGCATGAGAAGCTGAAAAGTCCTTGACTAGTGTAAGCACTGCTCAGCAACAACTAAAACATCAGTGTGTTATCAACATTATTCTCATGCCAAATCCAAAACACAGCACTGTACCAGCTACTAGGGAGAAAATTAACTCTATCCCAGCCGGAACCAGGACACCCAGTCACCTGAAATCAGGCCAATACAAGTCTTGATAGGAAACTGGGGTCAGTCAGATCAGGTGCAGAATCAGACACAGAACTCATCTTGCCTGGCTCAAATCTGGAGATTGACCATGGGACTACGATGCCCCATGCAGAGAAAAACAGTCACTCTTGTGCTTTTTGCTCTTCAACCGTATCTTTACTTTCCCTCCCAATTTAAGAGGTAAGATGGAAAGGTGAAAGCAAAGGGTAGAAATTAACATAAGTTTGCAAAATCTCATGGTTCAAGACAAAACTTCCCCCGAATCATGCAATAGACAGGATATATTCTCAAAAGGATACACAGATTTTAAAGGACGCTATTCTAATCTTGATAAAAGTAGATTAAATATACTTTCCTATTCTGAGCAGACTATATTTGACTAAGTTGAAATCATTTTAGTAACTCATTTTCTAGCCTCAGGACATGGGGATTTTTCTCCCAGTGTGATGGGGAACTTACGGGAGAAGAGGTTTAAAACCGGAAGAAAATATATTGCTGAAATGAAAACAGGGTAGAACAAAGACACTGGCAGACTGCCATGCAAAAAACTAACTCAGAGATAATTACAAAAAAATCTTGGCTCGAATAATTATTTTTCATTTGAAAGAGTACATGAAACATATGCTAATAAGCTAAGTCATTTGCCTGTGCAGTACTTCAAAGATGGTCTGTGTAAAACATTTTCAACCCAGTGCATGGGAAATTTGGTATGCTACTCCCTATTATTAATTCCCTACTTAAGAGACTGAGTATTTACCCTCTGAATGAAAGTACTGAACTAATGGGCTAGATCCTCCACTCAGTTACACCAGTACAGCCCACTCAGAGTGAAACTAAGCTGGTGTATAAAAAAAAAAAGAACTTGACTCAATCATTCTTAACTGGACCACTCATGAACAAGCCACTTTCATGCTAATAACACCTTTCATTAGAACTTCAGTATGGTTATTTATCATTGCAAATAGGACTTCACCTTCCCAAGCAGTTCCATTGGAATGAATAGATCCAAGGTGGCCAAGTCAACCACTGCTCCACATAGCACAATGGAATCTCAATAGAAACATGTTTTAATAACAGAACGGGCAAATTAACTTCAACCAAACCATTAAACTTCCTCTAAAAGACAGGCAAGACCTGAGAACTGTTGGAATTGACAGAGCTGCTATGTTCCAGGCTAGCTGATACCAGACATTCAGCTGAGAAGAGATCTGCGCTGAGCGAAAAAGAGGGCAAATTGCACAATCAAAGCCCTCTGGTTCACATGACAGCAACACAAAACTAAAACGATAAAAGGCATCTGAATAGAGGTGAAGACAACGTGTAAGGCAGAAGCAAAAAGGGGAGAAGTTGGTGGCGATAACGAAGTCAACTACATTCCTTATCAATAGACCTCACTCAGAATTCAGTAGGACTATCTGCTCCTCTAAAGCAGCCAGGTATGGTCTATAAAGCTGTAATAAATGGACGTAGGTTGCGATGGATAATTCTCAGACCTAAGGTGAATGCAAGAAAACACAGATGAACAGTTTGCTTCTTCATATTTCTGACAAGTCATCAATCCATCTCCAGGATTACACTCTACTAAACATATACTGATGTCTATGCGGTAGAGTTTTTGAACAGCAAGACACTATTTCCAAGTGCCAGCATTTAAAAAGAAACCTGTATGAGCAGCTTTTTCAGCTGCCATTCATCAATTACAGCGTAGAGGCTATGTAGACCTTACCAAGATTCTGCATTTCAAAAATATTAATTTTTCAGAAGTCTTGAATTTTTCAAATGATATATATAAAAAACATTGAAATATGGACTTCTTTTGCTCCCACTCAATATCCTTTTCTTTTCCTCTTTGCCCATATATACCATAAAGTGTAATAAAATTGACTAGGATGTAATAAAATTGACTAGGACTTTTTTGACTGAGGAGCTGGAGTGCTCCCTCGTGTTTTTGTTTTTTGGATCCTCTGCTTTGTGAAATGTTAATTTAACAAAGGAAAATCTGAAGGCCACATCTGCCATGCTAAATTGTTTTTACATCTGAAAACTTACAGAATATTAAAAGGAAAAACAGAAAAAATCCTAAGGCAAAAAAACAAACTCCAAAATTTAAATCTAACCAATGACTTCCTTTAAAATATTTTCCAATGTAATGTGGAAATGAAACAATAATTCCATCTGAAATTTCTGCCCGCTGCTTTGTATGTAAGAGTGTGTGTGTGGACCCAGGTACAGAGAGGGACACATTCAATAAGCTACTTCCCCATGTGCTGTTCAGTTCCTGAGACCTTACAGGCATCAGAACTGGGGCAATGCAGTAAACGCTTTACAAAACCAAGGGGGACAACTGACCAGGTGTCTCAGCATTCACTACGTAAACAGTTTACGTATCCAAAATCTATTAGTAATAAGAAGTCAAACAACACATACACACTTTATTGGATTCCTGCCTAAAAGTTCTAATCCTCTTCACTCTGATTGCAAAATCACCACTGCCAAGCCTGATCTCTTGGCTTTATCAAAGGCTGTGCATGAAGCAACTTCTGGCCTGACACATATACACCTCCATCCGCGTGACTTCACCAGCACCGGGCAACTTCAGTAGATCGGAGTACATGAAGTCAAGCCATAGCCAACACATTATACAGCTGGCACTCACCCTTCTTCCTCCAAATAAATAAACAAACATCTATGAGCCAGAAAGAGGAAGACACTGTTGAGATTTAACAGGTCTCGATGACGGAATCGGGGCTAACACATGCAGTCCTGCTACTTCAGATGACGACTTTCACATTTCACTCTGTGTGTATTCTCTGGGAATAAGCTCCTTAAGCAGTTTCATTAGAAAGATTAAATTCCAGAATTTCAAGGTTGAGTAAATAAAAGTGGATCAAAGTACATTTCAAAAGAAAAGTGATTTGTAGATCTGTTGCCTTCTTAGTTGTATCTAATGTAGGTAGGAGAGAAAATCCTTACAACTCCTGTTGCACAGGGAGGGGGGGCTTGTGTTTCGGAAAAACAGGAATGTTTCAATTCCTATTTGCAATGATTTGCTGTTCTAATTTAAACATTTCAAAATGGGAAATAGGAACAATTTCATCAAGGCAATCAAGAACCCAAAACAGAAGATACAGCACATAGAAAGACTGATTTGGGAACAAAGGAGTTAAAAGTCATAGATGGTCAGCAATGAGGTCATCAAAGGAAAGGTTTTACACATGCTAAACTGATGGCAGTACTGGTAGAAAATCAGAAAAAGGAAAGGAGCCAGGGGCAGAGGGAGAGGCAAAAGATGGAAGATCACACATAAGAACAAAAGCAGGAAGAGAGAGAGAGTTGGAAGAAAGGCTGGCATTTATTTAAAAAAAAAAAAAAAAAGATTAAGGAACTAAGGGAGAAGAAACCTGCAGTGAGAAAACAGAAACTGGGCCAAAAGGATGTGATTGCCTGGCAGGCACAGTTACATGTGTACATGTGAGTGGGCGAGAACAGACATGGAGAAAGGGCCTCAAAGGGCAAAGAGGCTGTGAGAACGTGTTGAACTACAAGCACAACTGAAACCCGGTACACACTCCATCTATGAGCAAATACAATGAGCTTCCAGGTCAACGTGATACAGCTCTTCCTTGGACACACATGAAACAAGATCCTTTTCCCACTTTTATGGTCTTAAGAGCTAACCTATAGTGTCACCTTGGGTATATCTGCAGAGTAAATATCCAAAGAAAGGCTCCTAAATCTAAGCACTGGTTATCATAACTCCAGCTGACTGCGTCAGATATTCAGAAAAGGACCCAGGTGCGCAAAGACTGTAGGAGAAAGCAAGCAGATCTGATACAGGGATTGCAATTACAGTGGAATTACAGTGTTTCTGTTATGCAAACACATAGAACACACAAAAAGGTGACTCATGAGACAGTGGAGGAGGAGGAAGCCAGGAAAGAAGTGCGGAAATGGAATGAGCTGAAGGTATACATCAGTATGTTTAACACATTTATCTGCATCTCTAACTTGTCAGGAGACACTTGGGCAATTGCTAAGCGACCTACAATTCGACACTATCAATCACCTATCTTCCTTCATCACTTCTCAGCACATATAGATATAGATAATGATTTTGCACAACAAATACCAAACCCATGAGTAATAGTACTCAGAGTGCAATGCAGACAGGCCTCTACAACCTCCAAAAAGGAAATAAATGGTGAAGAAAATACTTCTAGACAAATAATGAAAGACACAAATCCCCAACAACTTAAAATACGAATGGCTTGATTCTTCTCACAGTTTGACTAACAATAGTCCAGAGTAATTCAACTCTGGACTTAACGTCAGTGTTCGGAGCCTCCTGCTACTGCCTACGTTATCAGTGTACTGATACAGAGAACAGAGAACTATGTTAACATACTCCATTATATCTTAAACCGACTGAAGTCACAACACTTCCCCAAACTCTGGGGTAGTTCAGAAACACTGTCAGACTCTAGAGGCCAGGTTATCTCAAATGAGGATATTCCCAGCCACTCCAACCTTTAGTCATAACATCTGAACCTTATGTGGCTTACCCTGTGTCTTGCTCCCTTGCTTAACTCACCATTGTCACCCTTTCATTCAAGTTTCTCATTTATATGCAATAACATTTACCTTTACAAAACAGGTATCGCACATTCCACAACACTGCATACCATCCTTAGTTTAACTAAGATCAGTACCACAAGGTGAGTAATAGAATGGTCAAATGTAGCTTTTATGTGATAGCCCAACCTCCATATCTTTCACAAACAGGTGGGGCACTCACAGAGGGACAGTCACTGGAGTAAATAAGAACTATATCATTTTTACGTAGTACAGGTTTTAAAAAAAAAAAAAAGCAACAATAAATATGAGAATTTGCGTCATCCAGGACTCTATGGAACGCCAGCAGACCTTCTGATCTGCACTGTGGTAGCGCCGTACACACAAACAACAAAGAAAACATCCCGGAGAGTTGTGTCAGTGATAATTTGCATGCCACCTTATCGTTTAAAATGTTTTCCTCCTTAGTGTCTAATTAATATAAATATAGCTGTACTTACAGACAGGGTAAGCCTGATTTCCTTATGGTTACAGTTTTTTGAAAGCTTTTTCTTTAGCGCTTTAACTGCATCTTTAGGCCTGTGACAAGAAATTAAGTAGAAAAAGTTACCAGTGAAGTTGGATGAAGTTATGAGCTAGAAAAACAATCTAAGAGCCAGAAGTACCGGCCTGAGATACGGGACCAAATTCATTACACCCACTGTACTGCGTTCAGCTCTGGGGTCCCCAAGATAAGAAGAACATGGACCTGTTGGAGCGAGTCCAGAGGAGGGCCACAAAGATGATCAGAGGGCTGGAGCACCTCTCCTTTGAAGACAGGCTGAGAGAGTTGGGGTTGTTCAGCCTGGAGAGGAGAAGGCTCCAGGGAGACCTTATAGCAGCCTTCCAGTACCTGAAGGGGGTCTACAAGAAAGCTGGAGAGGGACTTTTTAGCAGGGCCTGTAGTGATAGGACAAGGGGTAACGGCTTTAAACTGAAAGAGGCTAGATTTAGATGGGATATAAGGAAGAAATTCTTCACTATGAGGGTGGTGAAGCACTGGAACAGGTTGCCCAGAGAAGCTGTGGGTGCCCCCTCCCTGGAAGTGTTCAAGGTCAGGTTGGATGGGGCTCTGAGCAACCTGGTCTAGTGGAAGGTGTCCCTACTAGATGATCTTTAAGGTCCCTTCCAACCCAAACCATCCTATGGTTCTATGAAAACTAGAGCAATTGCCCCATTGATTTCAGCAAAATCACTTCAGCATTGAGCTAGGGTAACAAAGCAGTGAATTAGGTTTATTACTGCAGACTGCGCATTACTCCAGAGACTTGTGCAGAGAAATAAAATTATTCTCCTCTGCAGAGTCTCCTCCAAAATTATATTTCACCGTTGTACACTAGATTTACTTATCTAGCTTTTACTGCTACAAAAGGGAATAACGATTGCCAGCTGTATCAAGAGTTGACTGGTACCTATTTTTCACATATGATGCAATTAAAAAATATTTTCCTGGGAGTGCTGTCAGGAGTAGGGGTGTCTTGGCTAACTTCCAATCTTATAATTGCAGGATGCTTTTAACTCATCTGAGTAATTACCATGTACGGATGGACAACCCATTCTACCCCAGAGATAGGGGCATTTCTAGCCTAGTCATTTTGATTTCTATATATACACCCCATATCTTTTAACTATCTATGTAGGAGGAAAAGGGTGGAAGACGGTATCTAGCTTATCACATGTGGAAAACAGTTTTGCCTGGTTAACATGGGCTATCTATAGCATACTATTATTAGGGCCAGCTCAATGCTCATGATCAACAAAAACAAGATGTCCTAAAGTGTCTTTAGGATCTCTCTAGAATCTAAGATGGAGCAATAGAATGTTTCAATAAGAAGAAAAGAAATCTTTGTTGAAAATATTTCAAAGTCAATGAAATTAAATGGGTATTTACCATCACCGCATTTTTCAGTTTGAAATGTTGTTGTACTTCATCAGAAAAAAAAGAAAAGATTTCTCTATTTTTTTTTTTATCCTATGGCAACAGAGTTGCCATACCCAGTCATACCAGTAAAGCATCGAGTCAAAACAGAAGCGATGGATGGGCGCACAAGACGGGAGAGGAAAATTTTCCCTTGCAGAAAGTTATACTACTATTCCACTCTTGCTTCTTGCTCTCTCTGAAGCATCTGGAAATGCTCTGGTCAGGAGCTGGATATTGCATTAAAATAACCATTTGCCTAATTAGATACAGCAGTTCTGCTGTTCCTAGTATCCTGTTACAGACCGTGACTAGTAGCAGTTGCCTAGGAGGAAGTTATAAGGAGTTCCTCTGTAAGCATAAGCTGTGCACAAGAGGAAGCAGTTTATTAAAAAAATCTCTGTTGCGTAGAAGCTCCACAGAAAAATGAATGCCGGGGGTCAAAGCATGCTGTTGCTTATGGCAATGACCAGAAGGGAGTTACCGCTGACTTTCCAAGCTCTAAGAGCCACAGGTGAGAGTGTGAGATCCGAAAAAACAAGAGGAAGGAAAAGCTGATATAAAAGAAGGTACTTGTGCAGAAACTAAGGCATACCTCATTCTCCTGGAGAAAGTTCTCCAGTTGGTGTTAAAATATGCCACTGCTAGCAGCGAGTCCTTGCAACGCACTGCTGAGAACAAATTTCCTTCTCCACCTTTTACAGGTGGGAACAAGGAAGCACAAAGCAGCAAGTGGCTGAGCAAACCAGGAGATGGCCGTTTGGTGCAAGAGGCCACCTCTGCCCCGGGAGCCCCGAGCACACACATCGATACGATGGATCCCACCGAACAGAAACCCAGCCAGCGCTTCACTCTTCCGCTGTGGTGTAGGTTGGCTGAGAAATTGCATAGTGGGGAACTCTAAGTTAAAAGCACAGAGTTTTAAATAGTGTTGTAGGCAACCAAACGCTCAAGGTCTTCTTCCAGGCTGGGTTTTGCAGAGCACGAGGGTACCCGTTCAGCCTGACAAGCAGTACAGGTTATGCGAAACACATCAGACTTGGGCGAGAAACCTGTTATTGCCTTTCTCCAACGCTGTGGGGAAAAGCCTACAAGGCTAATCCCTGCAAGTCCTGACGGCTGAGCAAGAGGCGCCGAGACAGGCAAAACTCTTCCCTAGGAACCAAAGATACCCGCTCCCTGCTGCTATTTCGTTTTGGGTAACTTTACATATGCATCATACGCCGACTGCTCGATTTTGCCCTGCCCTCGAGCAACGCTGGTGCTGCCTCTGTGATGAAAACCCGGCTGCTCGCATTTCCCACAGGCGAAGAGGGCAGGTCA
>NW_008824772.1:3523333-3527629 GCF_000699105.1 Pygoscelis adeliae
CCTCTGTCCCGGACCCCAAGCACCCCACTGGCTTCCACGCGGGCTCACGTAGCCACGTCCCCCTTTTCCTGCTCCTTGGCCAGGGTTCAACGCGTGACGGGAGCCCCCAGCTCACGGCAAACCGATCGGAGTTCCCGCAGCCGTCTCCCAAATGGGACTTAATAGCCGAAGCCACGAGAAACTTGCCATTTCGTACGGCGAAGCACCTGGGTCGAACCTGCCCTGGGGCTCCGACCTGCCTGTTGGCACCTGTGACTTGGAAACCTATGGTAACGTCAGCGGAAAGGGAAAAAAAATACCTGGCTTGCAGCACTCCCCCCCAGCCATCGGTTCAGTGGCACAGAAGACCGATGGTAATTTTGTCTTTTCAGGTATTCTGAAGAACTTTTTACAGCAGAACTGACTTCAGAGGATCAGGTTTACAATATAAGTGTTAAGACCTTCACTTCAGGTATGAGACCACAGAAAATCAGGCTTTTCAAACGCATCAAAATAGAATGTACACTTTTAAACTGATACCTGATGCAATTTGCTTGTTAAATTGATTACACACAATTCATTTATTTTTAAAAAAGACTGCAAATGCAGTGAGAGTGACAGCGTCTGCTGCACCGTACTCACACTATGTGCAGACACATTTCAAACTTCAGCATTCACCGCTATGAAATCACCGGGGCTGACCACTGCTCCTGCAACGTTCATACGTGTGTTCGTTCTCAAACCCGTGTGTTCTTCCATGTTTCACACATTTAACAGGAACAGACGCACAGATCTCAAAGAAGCAGGGAAAAAAACCCCAGCACGCGTAAGTTACATTCATAAAGTCATCCTTCATGTTACGTAGGACCCACTAACACGTTTCTCTCGCCGCACACGCGTTTCCACGTGTGGGTCTTTCTTGCTACAATTACGATCAATGACTTCCATTGTGTCACTTCATCACAAGTCTGACTGTATCTCAGACCTATATAATACTTGGGAACGAATGTGGCATGAATGAAAACTAAAACCTCAGCTGTAATTTGTGTTGACTGAGAGTTGTAATTATTTCAGTATCAAACAAATACCGAATCATATTAACTAGCATTTGAGTACAGCTTAATCAGCCATACAGTCAGAACATGATATAACCGAATAAATGATTTGCCTGACATTAGAATTTCATGAATTAACAAAGCTGTATTTGCACTGATGGTGAGAGTTCTTCCTAGGATAAACTCATTTTACTTTCTTTTGCGTTTTGTATAACTCTATGGCCCCATCTACTGGACGGCTTTAACACAAAGGCTGAAGAAGACCGTACTTTTTTGTGTACCTGCAAGTATCTCTACAAAAAGCAAGTTCTTACAAGAACTTTTGGGCAAGTTGATCATGTACAATGAATGTAGGAGATGAATCTTTTTCTTACTCGTTCTGTAGTAAATGGGTGGAGTTCATCATACAGCTTGGTGAAGTTCCATTAGAGACTGTTTCTAGCGAATGCATCTCAGTTTTCCACACTTCTGTTAGTCTTGTCATTTGGTTATAAGCCAGACATCATCTGTCAAAACAGGAGTTTGTTTATTTATTCTTGGTTGCAGAATTTTGAAAGATGTCCTCTAAACTTAGGTGTTTATTTCATTTGCTCTTTAACACCAAAACTGAAATAAAAGCCTATTTAAATTAGCCCTTGTTAAACCTGCAATGTGAGTCAGATCTTGTTTCAGAGAGCATATTTTATTGAGCTACTCAGGGGAAAAAAAGCTGATGAAGCCTTTTTTCATTGGA
Source organism: Pygoscelis adeliae (assembly GCF_000699105.1). NCBI lineage: Eukaryota > Metazoa > Chordata > Aves > Sphenisciformes > Spheniscidae > Pygoscelis > Pygoscelis adeliae. The sequence goes on from NW_008824772.1 coordinate 3,525,101, forward strand.
ATTTATTGATTAAAGTTACTCATTGAAATCAGCTGCTGGTCTAGATCCGTGAAGTCCTAGTGAGCTTCGGGTTCTGCTTGAAACAAGCCTGCCTGACTCTTCAGCCTTCGCTGGACTGGAGTCCTTGGTATTTATGAGTCGGTGATCAAAGAGTTCCAGGAGAGTCCTACGGCACTCCTTGCAATTTTACTATTATTGCAGACATAGTAGTATACCTAGTTACTACTATTAAGGAACATTTTCCGTCTTGCAAGCACACATGGTATGCTGTAAAAAGAAAGAAGAGGCTAAATAATTTCTCTTTGCAAAATGTTTTGAAACAAGAGTGTTTAGTGGCATAGTTTATGTCTGCCTCTTGAGCTAACATATATTATACCAACATAAGCAGGCTTGTCAGTGTAATTTTATTGGTACTAGAGATATTGTGATGGTGCTATGTCAATTACAGATATAAAATCACATCCCTAATTGCTATAGCTATGCAGAATTTTTTTCAATCTAGTTTTGCTGGTTTTAAAGTTCGGAGTTATATATCATTAATTTAGTTTTTTAAAAATCACACCGTTACCTTATTTAGTCTTCTGTCCTATTTTCAAGGAATCACGTACACACACAACACTGAGTGAAATACTTAAACAGCTGTCATATTCATAAACTGATTTATGATACTGACTTGTACCTGCTGTTATTTGTTATATGAGAATTATAAACCATGGTGATGATTTTTGGTTTAGTTTAAAAACGAGAGAAATTCTTATTCAGCAGAGATTAGGTGAGGAGTTGCAAAGTATTCCCTCCTCCATCTCCCAAGAGCTGTATTTACCCTCACAGTCTTCGCCAGAAGTCTATTGCAGTGTGATTCTCCCTTGTTATCCAGTACAACAAAGACACAATCAGCAGGATTCTCACTGTAGCTCATTAGACCAGATGCTGGTTATGGCCGGTGCTGGTAGCTCAACTTGAACAAACAGCTAGAGGGCTAAATCAAATCCCTTCTGCATCATCTCCATTAGCTCATTGCCTTCAGATAACAGCAAGCCTAATCAGGAGCTATTTGGGCAAATTAAATTAATGTTTGGGACCCAGTCTCACTAAGAATAAAGAGCTGTCCCCAAATATCTATTTAAGTAATCACTATTTTATTTAAAAAGAAAAATCCAAACCCCATCATGTTAGCAGCGCATTTAATTTCCCTGCGTAGAAAAGTGGCGGAGGGAGGTGGCTGTGGCCTGCAGAGGGCAATCTTGTTCAACGAATCTCCTCATTTTTCGTGCCGTGGCTACTCTCCGTGAAGGCTGGCGTATGGAAAAGGCGATACCCTATCAGCCATATTGGGTTTTCTCATACACACAGTGTGGTTCAGCTGCAGCTCTTTAGCATTATAATGCTTTCTTGTCATTTGAAATTAAAAAAAAAAAAAAAATCTCTGTATGTGCAGTGCAAAGCTCTCCGAAGGTAGAAGGGGGTAAGGGGGGTGGTATTTTTCAGGACTGACAGGTGGATGACAGTCAGGTTTTCTCACTCTCGGTTCTGTGCTGCATTCCCTGGACCACACAGCCTCAGCACGCCGTCGCTGCCCTGGGACTTTCATGTGAAGTTGGACCAATCAGTATTTCTCCACCTTCGAAAACACTGAGCATTCCAAGTGAAAAACATTTTTTTTAATAACACGCTATGGGAGTCACAGCTAATTTGAAACTAAAACCATGTGCACCTTGTTTTACCTAAGGATGAGTGTGTGTAAATGCTCTCAGAAATAAGTTTTTTACATCTATTCACCTTTTTTTTATTTTAAAGATATTACATATTGCCTCCCTCTGGGATTCTACCCTCACGATGTGGTGTTAATCCAAAAGCTTTCCTGCCTCTCCTCCCTTTCCTTTCAGGAAACAATCCTCCTTTTTCCCTGAATCAAGGCTGGAGGTAAATATTCTGTTGTATCTTTAGGAAACTTACCAACGCCTTTTATCAAGTTCACCTTCTCAGAGACAAAGATGCATCATCCAGTTCCCCTAGCTTCTCTCCAGAGGCATATTTTCCTGCAATGGATTCTAGATTTATAAAGAAATGATGAAATCATTATTACACTGCAGAATATTGTAAGTCTTGACTCAACTTTCCTGTATGAGATTAATTATTAAATATACCTTATCCACTGGAAGGTAGAATCCTCTGCTTGAATCTCAGCGGAAAACTTACAAAGAAATAAACAACTCCCTGAATCTTAAATTTCGGGAGTTGTAGAGAGTTTTCCCATGAATGGGATGCGACTGCTATATAGATACTGCTGCGTAAAGAGCAAGCTCAAAATGGAAAATAAGGCGTGAACTCAGTAATTCAGCTTCACAGCAAACTAGCATGTGAGGAGGTGGGAACTTTTCTATGATCTTGTCTACAAAGGAAAACAGCAAACAACTGGTTCGCATTTAAGCTGACAATGAAGAATATATGAATTGGCCAAACATCTCTTTACATTAGAGTCTATTTAAAGAAGTGTATTTCGTAGGGGATCCTTTGTGAATTTGGACA
>NW_008824772.1:3527674-3570710 GCF_000699105.1 Pygoscelis adeliae
GCTTTTCTTCTCTGTGGTACACAGCAAGGACATTCAGATTACACGTGGTATACATTACTGGGTGCTACAAGTTTAGTTTAATTTTGTTTTCAAATTATTGAAGTTCATGAAAAAAGCTTTCATATCTCACTCTTAGCTGCAATACAAATTTCTTTGCCTTCAGTGAACAAGCTTGAAGAATTCTGTCATATTAATTGGTGCACTTTTTAAAATGAAAAAAATGCTTGACAAGTGATGAGGTCTTCAGATAGATGTTTTCATGTACAGGTGTGCTGAAATGTGATATAACAACAAATATTTTTGTCTGCTGTTTTAAAAAAAACCAAAAAGCAAAAAACCAATCCCCAAATCCTTACATATCAAGTGTGTGGCATAAGAATACTTTCAAAAGCTGCGGGAATCAACCTGTATCAACCTGATATTTTCAGTAGCAGAAACAATCTTGATTATTTGGACACCATTGCAATTGTCAGTGTAGAGAGCAATCCTGGAAGAAACGAAAATCCTCAACCTTTGCACATTAGCAGCAGGTATGGCCTTTACCAAGAAGGCCATTTTTCTCTTCGTGGCGCTCCCACTGTCACTTGAGGTGCAAAACAGCTCTAGGCGAGAGCTTAGTTCAGCAGTGTTTCTTCTCATTTTCTTAGTATTTGGAGAATAGCAATAACTAAAACCAGAACCTTTAAAAATACACATTTAAAGAAAATAGTTTTCAGGCACTGCATCCTGATTAAACAATTTCAGCAATACTTGATTGCCCACAAATAAACGTACTGGCTACTGGAACAAATATCCAAAAGCTTCATAGTTAAATCATGGACTGGTAGCTCCGTGTCACCCACAGAGCCCTGGTTCAAATCCAAGCCTTCTCCAACTAATGTAATGCCATGCTGCTCACATGGCTAGCTCCTGTCCTAATTAACCAGGAGTCTCAGCTGAGCTCTCTGCTGGATTTTAATTACGGAGTTATTAATTCATGGGGAAAAAATTGACAGATGTTTCAGGTTGGTCGTAGCAAATTAAAAGGCAGGTGCTTGGCATAAAAACTCAGAAATTATTAAACAAATGACTCATGGATGTTTAGCTGTTTTACAGTGAGCAGTGTATGTAGTACCATTTAGTATATTGTAGCGCAGGGTGACTTCTCAGGATAAAAATAACAGTAGTGACCAATTTTGCTTTGTCTAGTTTTTAAAGGTAAAGGAGCTTATAAATCTGTGTTCTTAATTTGGTTTATAGCTTTCACTGGGTTCATTTTACTCCTCTTTCCTCTAAAAAGAAAACCCACTATTTTCTTAGGTTGTTTAGTTAAAAAAAAAGCGTGATGCCAAGGTAAACGAAGGAACTAGTTGGTTACTCTACAATTATTGTTACTCAAACTAAGCATACATATAACATGGAGTAAAAGGCTAATTTTCATCTCTTGTAAGGGACAACAAATTTTGTCATAATTTTACTAATAACTTCAATCACTTGACAAAGCAGCTTAGAAAAATACTAGCTCGTGTCAAATAAATGCATTACAGGAAACACAGGCATGGCCCGAAAAGCTACCAAGGTCAATATTTTAATGAAAACAAGAAGCAGTCAGTGCCATGATTTTGAGCTCTCCATCAATTATGCTGTTCCACAGGAGTCTTTATCTAAGGTCTCAGTAAGTCTCATCTGTCATGATGGTATATACAGTTTCTTAGCTGAACTGAGTAAATAGACTTTCAGTGGACAGTTGGTTATTAAAGAGGATCATTTGAATACAGGTTCTCTGTCTCTTGGTGTTTTTCTGCTAGGGAAGGAAGTGTTACAGGGTTTGTGTGTTTTGTTTTGTTTTTTAAACTGAACAAAAACATGTGCAACTTACGGTACAATCCTCTTCTGAGTGAGCCATTTTGTGTTATATAAAAAACGACAAAGTGTTTTGCCCATGTTAGGATTTCCGTAGTGGTTTTGTTTTTTCTTTAACAAAAGGACAGTTCAAACTACGCTTCTTGTCCAAGTCAATCCAAACATTATTCAAAGCCAAAACCCATTAGCTTTCATTTTGAGAATGCAGAACCAGATATGTTGACAATTTCAGAACCAGAATTGAATGAAAACAGATTCCCAGGAACAGTTTTGATTTTGACAAATCGGTATTTGCTTATCAGAGGTGTTTTGTTGGAAAAATTCCCCACGGGCTGTAGATTTTACCACACGTTAATTGCCTCAGCACTAACAGGAAGTTAAAAAACCCCAAACCAAAACCTCTTGCCAATAGTGAAGACAGAGCTATACCAAAAGACCCATTTCAAAGGCAGTGATTTTCCTACTGTCAGAGTGGAGGATGCGGACAAAATTGTGCCAACTTGTTAAATGGAAAGACTCAGCTATGTATCTGCCAGCTAATAGAAGAAACAAATAAGTGCAGATTTTAATGCTGTAACTCAATGAAAGCTGAAGAATATTTTTCCCTGCTGCTAAGAGAGGCAAACGTTCATCTGGTTTCTTAATCTAAACACAGCAACAAAGTCTGCCTGCGTTTGGACTGAGCCCTCGTCTAAGGAAGAGAGTATTTGGATTTTGTTTACTTCCACCACACTTCTGCGTGGTTAGTGACTGCTCTCCAGTGCGCGTGGCTCTGACCTGCGGGGCTTCTCACAGTTGGTGCTAATAGATTAATACACGTGGCCTAAATGGAGATTTATGGCATTGTCACCTCTGTGTCATGCTAAGCCTCGAGTACTGTGGAGCAGGGGAATCACACACATTTCTCGTGGGGTTCAGACTGTTACTTTGTGTTGCAGTTCACTGGGTTTTGCAGCATGTATATAAACCAAACAGGTTGTGCAGCGACCTGTCATGGAGCCTGAGCTCACTGTAATTAAGTTCAGTAAGGACAGAAATTGCAGAAGGTATGTCCCCTGTATCAGGATGGAGCAGGGTGAAATTATTGCTGGTTGCTTCTCTGAAACTTAAGGCAAAAAAATCTTCTGACTCTCTGCTCAGAACAGAGCAGAGAACCTCATGTAAAACCTCAAAATAGACTTACTGCTTTGGCTGCATCTCCACACTGATGTTTTTGGCAAACATTTCTCTGCAGTGCATTTTACCCAGGGAGCTGGAGCACTGGCATTTGCAAGACCATGCAGCTACCAGTAATTTAATGCTGTGTGAAACAATTCTCATTATGTCTAAAAGGTACAGTTCACACGCTGCAGGAATCCCACTGGTATTTCCAAAAGCAGAGAACAGTTTTGGATGCACTGTGCGTGCTCACTCTAACAGACAGCACATGTCCTATAGGCAAATTGGAAATTTCAGCTTGTCTGTACTTGAGTTTTCACCACAGCTATCACTGGGTAATGATGCAGTAATGTCAGCAATGTAGGAATTTTTTCCTGAAATATTTAATGCAGTAGAAGAGTATGAAAATTATTTGAACTGTTTGTTGTCAAGACAGCTGTGAGGAAGAGCCTCCAAGAATTGCTTTTTCCACCATGATCAAGATGTCAGAGGTCTTCCCATACTGTACTGTTACACCAAGCCTGTTGCTGCTTACTAATGTGGTTAGTTCTGAATACGAGCAAGAGTTCTTCCATCTTTTCTACTAATTCAGGACACTCATTTTTCCTTGCAATGACATTCATTTATGTGCACTCCCTACTTTTGATCTTGTGAGCAGAAAGACTGCTAAATTGTACACATAGCTCTGCTCAAAAAGATGCATGAAATTCAGAGCTGAACTATACTTCTGACCTCTCAGCTTAGAAGAATCATAATCCTTGGCTTTGCACTGATGCTTTCTGAAAACCGTTGCTGAATCCCAGCACGAAAGCAGTCTTCGTGAAACCGGGCTAGGATCCAGCAAACCTCAACTCGGTTCCTGCTCTGTCACGGTCCGTGTTTGTTCTGGCTAACCGCTGAACAACAGTCCTGGCGTGAGAAGAAGGGACATGGGTATTTGCATTGCTTATAGAAGTAGGTATCAGAGGTCATAGGGAGAAGCAAAAGGAGCGACTCGTTACACACGTGCTGGATGGTGCAAATGCGTACTCAGGACCACCAGTTTGGACAGGAGTTCCCTGCCTCAACAATCCCCGTTACAGAGACGGGGAATGCCTAGCAGAGTTCACGCTGATTTTGGTAGAGGCTTTGTGCAGTTTAACAGCATGTACAACGAATAAGGAAAATATGCCAGCTGCAGAGGAGTAGCTGTTTCTGCCTTTTATGCTTGTCTTTTACAGAAGGACCAGTTTAAGACGGCTGGAGCTCTCCTGAGCTTTCTTCTATGCAAAGTCTAATGCCAGGAGTTATCAATAGTTCGGTGCAGGACAATGCCGGGCTCCTGCTGACACACTTGACACATCACTTGTCTTTCGGCAGTCCTAGTTAAAGGAGCTTTTGAGATCCAGCAATAAGTAACTCAACTGTAAATTGCCACACTTCTCTCAAAGTGAGATTCAGTGTCAGAAAAAGTTCCTGAATAGTCAAAGTGGGTATCAATACCTGTCCTTCGTCAAACGTGATGAGGAGGGGAAGATGAGGCTGGAGAAAATGCGATCAACATCAAGAGTAACAGAGAGCAAATAACTTTTCAGTTCATGGTGAGATGTCATTTGACAAAGCAGTATCCTGCGGGTGGGAAGCATGAAACTTGTTTCCTGACGTACTACGTGCATGCTTACACACTCACCTTTCTTACATACTTGTCCTGTGGTAATTCTGCAGAATTTGCCCCAAAACATTTCTCTAATTTCACAGAAGGCCCGCCATACATTTCTCATTCGATTTAATATTTTCTCCTGCTTGTTTCTCATTTTCTTTTGGCCTCCAAAATTGTTATCAGGCCTACTTCTCCACCCCTTCTTATGACAGAATTGTTCCCTAAAATGTTTTGCATCCACTTATTCCTGGAACTGTGTCCACAATAAAGATTTCTTCCCTCATGGACTGAAACACAAAGCTACAAAAAGGGCGGTGATGTCACTGCTCACTGGACCATTTGCTTACAGAGCATCTACATCTTCCATTTGCTTCGCTGCTGTGAAGGTGCCTATTCTGCAGTCTTGTCTGCAGGGTAGACTTTCATAGTCTGGCCCATCTCCATACAATGGTCCCCCAGACAGCTCTACCTGTATGGATCAGAGATCAGACTATTAACTCCGAAGAGCTCAAACCTTCCTGCCACACTCACTTGTAATGCACTCCGGTGCTCAAACTCTCAGCAATTGTAAATGACAGCATGCATCTATTAATTTTAGCTACTTATATGGTCCCCATTGCTACAGTAACTGAATGCTTTATGCTCCTTAATGCATTTACCTTCCAATTCCATATTGAGGTCGTGAAGCAACAATAGAAAGGTTAAATATTAAGAGTCATTAATTTCTCAGAAGTCCCTCTTTTGATGCCTAGTTCCAGAGATCCGATGCTTGAAACGTGCTCTCAGCTGTGGCTTGACCAGAAACTGGAAAATTTTGCTTCCGTTCCTGCCCACAAAGGCTTTTGTCATGACTGAACTGAATAGCTTGGCCCTAATTCACACCTGTCTTCAGGAGCAGAAGAAACTAGGTGCTCTGCTGTTGATGTAAGCAGTACCAGAGGATTCTCATTGGAGATATCTAGGATTATGCCTTCTTTCATAGAATTGGCTTCCGAAGGGGCTGAGGGTGCCTCCTTGGGTGCCTCCTTAGTGTCCATCACTCACTTTTTATTTTGCATTCCATTTAATGAGCTTTGCTCTCCTTACGCATCATGTAGGAAGTCTGAGCATCGTCAGGATTCGAACTTTGATGCTTGTAAACCCTTTTTTTCATCTAGATAGAAGGAATTTGCCCAAGGTTACACAAGAGATCTGTGGTAAATTAGGGAATTGAGCCTAAGCCTCTTAGAGTAGCAGCCTGACTGTTGCTTTCAGAAGAGCTTGACTACATTACACCGGCTAAGTGTCTGGCTCAATCACTATTCTGTGGATTACCAGAGGGCAGATTAACTGGGGTCTATTGAATTTTTAAAACATAAAATAAATACCTGCTATAAACTCTTAACAGGTTTCTCCTAGCAAGGTTTTGAGGAATTTCCAACACTGTCTTAATTCTGTATCTATATATATGTGCACAGAAATTGACAGTACATGTACCTACACAGTAGTAGAGCAAAGCCTCATAACATTATTTAAGGTTAATGAAAAGAGACATCATTCCTGACATCCCAGATAAATTATGTTTTCCATTGCTACACACAAATGCGCTGAAATATAGTTAGCGTTTCATCTGCTAGGCAAGAATAACCTCAGCCCCTTTCAATTTGGCATTCTCTAACCACCCATGGACGATAAGATGTTATGCATTTACCATCAATTTTCTGATTTTGTGGGGAATGAGGGCTGAAAGCAAGGCAGACGGAGCCTCTCATGCAGTGGCTTGTTACTTATAATTTCTTTACTGGGAGTTCATGCCTACCCCTCAGCTGAGCCAAATCCGTATTCAGCTGCATCTGATAATACAACACTCACAGCTCAAGGTCACTAGCTCTAAATTGGTGCTTGCTTTTTAACTGGTCTCACTTGAATGGTAATAAGCTTCAAGTAGTGCTTAGTCTTAGCTTTGATTCAGTTAACAGTGCACCATCATCTTGTGAACAGGGTACTTGAGCTGCAGTTAGACTCTTGCTGTTCCTGTTGCTCAAATCAATTGCAGAAAATATGCAATATTGTGCAATATTGCCAGCAGACTTCTGAATATAGATGTATGTTTACCTACACACCAGGAAAGTGATCACTAGTTTCTCAGTGTTTCACACCAGTTCTAGTTTTTTAGTAAATTGTGTGCCAATGGAATACAGATACAATAAAGGAAATTAATTCTACTGCCACAACCTGAAACAGCAACGCAATGGTAATAGGTGCAATGGCATAGATGCAGTGCACAGCACTCTGGCAGGCTGCGATCCTGAGACTGCTCCCATGGAAGACAAAAAAAATCTTTTCTTTGCTCTTCTTTCAGTCCTTTTATTTCTGAGGCCTAAAGGCAAGCCCAGTAAAATACGGCTAATTAAACCTCTGATCTTTAACCACTGTGTGGCCGGTGTAGCCTTCACACACAACATCACACAGCGAAGCTGCTACAAGCAACATCCTACTAACCTGCTAGTATTCATTAACAACTGCTAGAGGGAATTGGTTGCAAAGCCACTCTGTTTAACACACACCAAGACCTTTAAGTCTGCATACGGAAACTATTTTTAAAAACCCAGCTCAATTGCAAAGTGAAAGAGCTAAACCCTATGAAGAAACAGTAATGACCTTTGCTGGTGTGTAGTTTGCTTTGCCTGAGGATGTTTAACTTCTCGATTCAGTCAGTCATTTTGGATAATTCACAGTTTGGCAAGTCCTTTGTAATTTCCCTCATTCTTATGAACACTGTTAATATTTAATATTTAGCTATCAGTTGAGTCATTCTTTATTCCCCTGTAATTTTTTTCAGTTCTTTCTATATTTCTAATGACTGATTGTAAATATACATTCCACAGAATGACTGATTTTACATTTTTAGCCAGAAAATCTTAGTGCTTAGCCCTTTGCTTTTTAAAAGGAAACTTATTAGGGGTTTCTTTTTGATTAGGACCATGATGTTGTCAATCAAACCTCTACAAATAAACAGTCATTCAGTACTCTGTCTACATTCCCAAATACAAATGTTTTACTTAATATGTACTTTATCTAATGCAAAATGTATTATTTCTAGTCAATGCACCTTTCTGCAGCTGTGGGAAGCACTGCTGTACCTCACAGGAGCTACAGTGCAGTTGCTCACAAGTTCCTACTCTGTGGATGGGTGTCTCAGGACTATCTTTATCATGAGAAATCACAGCTTTCCCTCAGGATGAGGCATCACGTGAAATCATGGGATATCCATGAGCTTGGTAATATGAAAGCTCTCCAACCTTTTGGTATTACCAATGATTTTCCAAATATTTCTCTACTGCTGGCATCAAGGTAAAAAAACCAGACACTGACTACTAAAAAATATTTTAGCTGTTTGGCGAAACACTAGCAACTATAATCCTATTGAGCAGCACCTCCTCCTTCTCTTTTAATGCACAGGAACTAGCACCGAGTATAAACACATCTGACTCATAATCAGAAATGATATTTAATGCACAAAAATTACTTGCCAGGACTCTGTTAAATCAGAGATAGTGCAGTGCAGGGTATAAAACCAGGATGAAGAGGCCAGGACTTTTGGGATCTCACTTCTGGCTTTAAAGCTGGCTTGCTGTGGTCTCAGGGAAAAAAAGAAAAAAAAAAAATCACTCACCTCTCTATGCTGTAATTTACTCATCTGAAAAAACAAGATAACTTCACTGATCTACCTTACAGGCACTGTGTGAGACTTCAATAATATTTCTGAAACTATACAGTGATGTCTTGGCAAGAAGTGTTCTAACGGAGCACAAATGTCAAAGATTGCTTTCAAATCAGGCAGTTTTGGGAGCGAGCGAAAAGTATGTACCAGACTGACATGGATGGTGCTGTAGTTATTTCCACTATGATGCCTCTCTTATTGTTTCATCTCTTTTATGGCCTATTTCATGGCCTATTTTGATGAGTTAGCATCACCTAATACTTCTTTTTTTCCTTCCAAAATTTCATGTGTCCTCCTCAGTCCTGCTCACATTTTTTCCTCACAAACTGCTCATGAATTGCCTTGGCAGTAAGACAGTAAAGTGATAAGTACTCTTTGAATATGGCTTATGGTTCACCGGACACCAGCAATGCTGTCAAAGCTGATAACCTTCGGCTGGGAAGGTAACAGTAGTTTCACTCACACAATCATTAACCTCTTGTACTGCACGTGTTACAGTTTTATAGAGTGGAGCCAGGCTAACGGCATGCTCAGCTTGGCAAAGACAGGCTAGGCCACTGTCAGGAAATTTTATTCATGAAGGTGACCACTGGCCATGAAATTCGAGTACCCAAATAACTGCGGTATCATACGTTGAGGAAAACAATCACCGTTTGAAGCAGCTCAGTGTGGAACTGGAAGAGTTATGGTTATCCAGATACACCTACTAGGCCTGCAGGAGCGGATGGGTCAGACATTAGGCTAGGACAGGAGGCTGAAGGAGCACTACTATTATAAAATACGAGAACATGGACAACCACGACTGCTGTCTCTCTCTCTCTCTCTTTCTGCAGCATGCAAAAGAACTAACTGGACTGATCTCAGAAGTTTAATACCATGCTTGCGCATTGAACTGAAGCCTCTTAAATACAGAAAAAAGGTACTGTTGTATCATTAGGTGCTTTCCTTAAATATCCATTTTTTTCAAAAGGCATTAAGTACCTACTTACCTTCAGCATGTGGCTAAATCTTATTAAAACCCACTGAGTTTAGGCATATGCTTAAATGATTTAGTGACTTAGATTCTTAAATGAAAAAAAATATTTGTTCTGCTTCTTTATCTGTATCTTTATGCAAGCTGTACGTGGTTAAAAGAACAACTGGCCCATAAATCGAAACAGCAAAAGGAACTAAAATTCTTCTAGGAGGAACAGATTCATCTAACACTATATTTGTTTAGAACTTTCTGATGATACCAGATGCTGCTACTGACTAGCAGGTCTATTCCAGGAAGGCACAAATCTGCTATGCAAAAATAAGTGCACAGTTACAGTGACACGTCCTTTCACAGACTCCGGCTGCAAGTCAAATCTAGTGGAAGATTTACTTACTGTGCACAGCACGCCAGTACACAGCGATGGAAATTCCTGATATTTCTTGCATGTTTAGAATATATTGCAGATTGAACCATTGCGGTTAATACACATTCAGGAAAGAAATCATTTCCACATGATTTAGCTGTGTGAACAATGATAGTACACGTGAAGACACTTTCTCAGAATCACGGCAAGACCTTCTGGCTGCCCTTTCCCTTTCCTCTCTGTCCCACAGGGTCATCCCCACTCTGGAGTCCCCATGTAGCCCCTCTTCCAGCACGGCACCGCAGCAGCGTGACACTCAAAAAGGCTTGGGCACACATCTACTGCCACTCACTACAGCTGTGAATTTTGTCCCTGTTATTCTGATTTTTGGTTATACTTGTCTTTCCTTACAAGAAAGTGGACTGCGATGCAGTATTTTCCACCTGCTTTCAGCCCTTCTTAATGTCTTTAGATGCTATGGAAATAATGATGATTTTAGTCCCTAGATTTTAGGGAATAAGAACCAATCAAAAGTTATCAAATGCTCAACAGTTCTCTGCCCTCTAAATGTTGTTTGAAAACAGAGAACAACTTTTTATTTCAAAACAAATTTCCATTTAGAAAACTTTGTATTTATGAACAGAAAAATGCTAGAATTAAAAGTAACATTTCAAATCGACCCTATTCCATGAGAGACATGAAAATGCTCCAATTCAGAATAAAAAACAACTGTTGGAAAACAAGGAGTCTTAAAATCAGTTAACGTGGAGATCTGTACACATCCAGGGCCAGCTTGACTTTGGAATTGGAGAGAGCCTCGCTGCATTTACAGCCTGCGCTGAGAAGTAAGCCTGAAGTGTATGCCAAATGATGCACAGATGCAGCTTGTGTGTTGCTTTTGGGACCTGAGCTGGCATCTTCATGCAGAGCTGTGTACGTGGAACAGAGTGGGTCAGAGATCTCTGCTGCACATTGTAAAGATACCCAAGACATCTGCATCTTTATCTTGACTCTAGAGAGCTAATTTGATGAAGAAACAACTGAAATAGCCAAAAAGCAGAAAACATCTGTGGGACTGTACATGGTTTTCAGTCTTGTTATAGTAGTTAGTGTCGCTCAAAGCAAGATTTGCAGTGTATTAACCCTTACTTGCTAAGGGCAACTGGATTTGCTCACCTCGTGGGGATTTTATGTTAAGATCAAGTTATTTCAGACTTCAAAAACTGGGTGTTTCCTTTAGAATGTTTGCACTATATTGGTTACCTATTTTTCTTAATATTCCCAACACAGTTACAGAGCTGTGGGACTGGGAGGATGGAGGAGGGGAAAATCCCACAAACTTGAAAGGAGATAGAGATTGTATTCATGTTACCACATTTTCCCTGTGCCACAGCGAGTCATCTTCTGACTCCCGTCTCCTGGTATTTACTGAAGAACCAAACCATGCCTGTGAGATGTTAGTTGTGTAATTTAGTGCGGTACTGAAAAATTCTAAGGTGAGGAGAATGGTATGAGGATCTCTAAAAAAGAGAACAGAACAGGAGCTGAAGTTGCAAGAGGCTGCAGGGGCAGCAGGGACGGACTTTGAGACCGGATTGGCAAAAATCCACTTACAGTGACAAGTTTGAACTGCACTAAACAAAGTGGGAGCTCTTCCAGTTCTAGCCTAGAGATGGACCACAGGGGCAGACACTTGTTTTCCCCTTGGCATAAGAAGATTAATATTTCTTCTGCTTTACCCCTGGTTTTAGTTCTGCAGACATACTGAAAGGGCAAATTCAGCTTCACTAGAGAAACAAGGAGAATTTAGCAACAGAGTTAATACAGAAAGGTACTGAAAGATCAAACTGTTCCAAGTTTTAAATTTATTTGAAGCGTATTTGAAACACATGCGGAATTTTTATCTAACCTACAATATCCCACAAACACAGCCAAAACCTTCCTGAAAAATTTCTAGATGATTGCACAGAAAAAAATATATCCAAGCAGCTGACCAGCAGGAGAAGAATAAGGTCAGACACATCTGGAGAATTCAAAATGGAAAGGAATCATCTCCTGATTTTGTAACAAAGACCAGAAACATCACATTTAATTTCAGACCTCCTTGTTTCAATCAACTCTACTTTTCATCTACGCACATCCCTTCCTCTGAGGGCTTTCCTGCTAAAAGCCTGCATCAGCAGCTTGGGTTTAAGTCTCCATCAAGCTGCTTTTTATAGTAGTAAGCACACTTGGAAGCTACAAAGACACAGTGTGTTTCTTGCTGCCCTGCTTATCAGTCACAACAAACGATTTATAGCTGCGCTTTAAAAAAAAAATCAAATCAGTACAGGCTCTAAATAGTGCAGGACTTAAAAAGGAGTGAAGTGATTCTATTCCAAAGTTTTGGCACAAAACCTAGTGGTGAGTCAGGTAAGCTGAAAAATTACTACATCTCAATTTTTTGAAAATGTTTTAAATGACTTACTGAGACTTTAGCCTTCAGTCTCAGCAAATTCGAAAGCTGCTGTGTTAAATTATCCACGTAAAACAGGATGTGCTGAATTAATTTCATATTAGAACACAAGCTCCATTATTGATGGGGCTACAAACCCTCAGGCTGACCCTTTTACTTGCTCCAAAATCTAATTCAGATTGCCCTGAAATTTAATTTGTCACATGGAGACAATGGATAAAATAAGTATTCCAAATTTAGGCTAATGTATTTTAAAGATCCTGGTATTTCTTCTCCATGATCCCAAGAAAAACACACAGCTAAATATAACAGTGAACAAAACCCACTGCTAACACTGACACCAAAGTTACTGATTTTTTTTGCATATATTTAGGTAATCTACCCGGGGTTTTCATTAGACCTTAAAACCATTTCACATGGATCCCCAGACCCTGAAGAGGTCTTCTGCAAGGTCTCCCCTTCAACTACAACTAGCCAAAAGTAATAAAATCTGGAACATCAGATGCTTTTACTACTTTCTTTTCTATAAGCAGTGTGGTTTGTATTGCTGCAGAGAAGACCTAGTCAGCCAAATCTTTGACAGTGCTTGCCCATTACTTAGAGCTTGCTGCTCTAGCAGAAGAGCTGTTAAAAATGTTTTTTCCTGGAAACTGGCACACGTTAGACTCCCTTCATATGTTTTGTTGCCTTCTCTGTTAGGATTAACCTTCTCAAATATCCACCTCTCATATCCATCAGATGGCTTGCTTTCCATGGCCCAATTTTCTTTTTTTTCCTACCATTGGTCCGGATTTCAGCTCAGCTCTTGCCAAGCATAGCTGCCATTCTCATATAATACTAATGCTGCTTCTGGAGAGAGCTCAAAACCCCTACTATTTTGCCTGTGTGCCTTTGTTGCTTGCTTTACTTTCTTCCTTCCATTCACCCATTGATCTATCCACAAACACACACGCTTTTAGCTTTACAGGGAAAACCCGGTCTTAGCGTGGACAGGAATAATGCCTATATAATCACTAAAAGGGGACTAGGAACCAGTAGTTTTAGAAGGCAGGCCTGAGATTGGAGCCTACGGAGTATTAATGGCATTGAACTTGGTACCTGCACTCCGATCTGTTCAATAGAGACAGATGGGCAGCTCTAGCAGGAGGTGCAGAACGCCTGTGAGATGGTACTTAAACAACTTCTTAATCATGAAGACTTAAGCCAGCATTCACCTTTTCACAAACCTTTCTTTGCAGAAATCATGAGTGCAGTCGATAAAATTTGTCCTAGGTATTTCTTCTGTAGATAAACCAGAGCGGAAGGCAGGGTTAATTATATTGCCTTAAGCCACAGAAATTCTCTTGTTCTTTTCAATAACATTTCAGTTGTCTTGGGCTATTAAATACTATTCACAGCTGCTCTCACACTGATTCTTTGGAAAGTGATGTTGGAGATGCTTAGCTTGTGCCGTGGCAGTCACATCGGTGTTTGCAGGCAGGGCAGGAGTTTCCCCTTCTAACCTATGCTTCAGCTTGATGACGGTGGTAGAATGTGGATCACTATTAGCCAGACAATGTGCATATATCCCTCATTAACTCTTTTTCTAGTTGTGATAAATCCTGCTTAAATTAGCTTTAAAATGCCAGTGCCTTAAACATTCCCTGTTCCTGCTTTGTCTCAGGGGATGATGATGTTTTTCCAGCACCAGGAATTACTATTTAATAACTTGGCTATTTAACCAAGATTAAAGTGAAGGCTTGTAGGGATTGTGTGTACATTAATATTATTATAAACAGATCCCTTTCTAGAAATATGAAATTTGCAGAGGACCACTGTGTCAACAGCAGCAGCAGAATCACAGAGGGTAATCTTTTATGGTGCTGCATGTAGGGAAGATGTCTTGGCTTGAATACTCTTTGTAATTTAAAAAAAGGATTATAAGTCCAAGCAGGAGCAGTACCAAGCAATTAATGAAATTACTCTTTTGGGAGGGCTCAGTGTACCCTCTTAAGTATGTTGAAAATTAGCCACAACTCCTGAAGGATTCTACTTGGAACAAAAGCCAAATTTAAATCCTGACGTTAATATAATAATGTGGAATAAATCTTGAGACTGCTGGTCCACAAGCTCCCTCAATTCGTTTGGTTTGGTTTGGGTTTTTTTAATATTTAAAGTTAGCATTCTACCTTGTGCACATGTTACTTCATCTCTTTATTACATTTAGTTTAATATTTTATTCCTCCTAATATTGTTTCAAATGTAATACGTTTAAATATCATAATCCCCCTGGGTGATGGCAGATAAAACAAAAGTGGGCTGCGTGCAACACAAAATCTAGTTCAGAGCAGCCGGGCGCAGTCTTGTATTGCTGCAAGCAACAGCAGCCCGTGTCACCAGCTGATACCTTTGCAGAGAAAGGCGAGAGGTTTTTTCGGTATCCCTGGGAAGAGCTGTTCTGCAGCATCACTCGAAACTGCTTGAGTAGCATTTACAGTGGGAGAACAGAGAAAAATCCAGCCACTTTTTTTTTGAACCAAATTAATGAACTGTCATTTGGAATTTGTGGTGCTTACTGACCTTTTGAAACTGTTCCCCAAGTAGCTACAGGAGGATTTAACAAGCAGATCTGGATGGAGCTGTGCTGGTGCCCAAGAACTGTACTGTCATCAGAGCACTTCTTCTGCCTCGCAGGAGGTAAGGGTTTCTGCTTGTGTATACATGAAGACGCCCTGTGACAACCATACAAAACTCTCCCAAACATCCTTAAAGAAGGATATTTTTTAGAAAAGAGATCCAATTCTTTGTGTCCTTTCCTTTTTCTGTATGGCTTATAATGTCCTAACTACAACAGACTGGCCACTTTCCAGTGCTTCATTAAAATGAATCTCTGTGTTTCATTAACATCTGTCAGACATGGTTTATTCTTTTTTCTTTCATCCTGCCCCTGGAGAGCACCGTGTGAGACATGGAGTGCTCTGTTTTATTTTCATGGGGTGCATGTGGTTTTGGTTTTTGTTGTTTTTACCCACTGCTCTGTATTCAGTGAAGAAAAGAGTAATTCAGAGATGCCTGGTGGGTTTTGATAGGGAAGATGGAAAGGTCTGTGGTAATCATTTGCTCTCAGTACTTTGCTTTGCAGCCTCAGACCAGTAGCCAAAAAAGCTCTGCCTCCTGCACCGAAGAGGTGAAGTTGCCTTGTGTCAGAGAAGGGTTTGTGTCAGGAGGACAAACTCACACAGGTGAAATTCTCAGGTCCAGGAGCTCAGGATATTTTGCAAGTCGTAGCATTGTCTTGCAGCAGTAAAACTAAATATTTTTATGGCTACTGGAAAAAGCTGGGTGTATTGACGCAACATCATAAAGGTAAATAATACAGCAGTGCAAAGCCAGTTTCAGGTAGAGAATTGGACCCTGTCTAGACCGATGTTCTTCACTTAAACAGCAGAATTTTGTTTGTTTCAAATGCTACTTTGAAATGAACTTTGTTTGGCTTGTCTGTAAAAGAAACGGGAGTTAGAGGAAAGACACAGAAGTTTTTGCCTAATGTCGGATGCTCATCCATATGCCAAGGGCCAAACACCCTTCCAAAACAGATCAAGCAGCAGTTGTATTTGTTAAGAGCTTAATTTACCGGTTACTGAAGTTCATTTTTTACTTGTATAATGTTGAGTATTGCTTTTATGTAGCAATTCCATTTGATAAAGCTGATGAATGTTTGACTAGTTGAAAACCAAAGATTGCTGTCACAGGCCACGAGAACATGTGAATTGCCTGTCTTTGGCTACACTGGAAGTTGCAGCCCTGTGTTTAAGAAATACCCTGTCTTGACTGAGGAGTGTAAAGAGAAGAGCCTTAGAATTGGGAAGTAAAGTTGGAAGGAAATGGGTATAATTAACTGAGTATTGAGCAAGACAAAATAAACTAGTTGTGAAAGCAAGGCCTGGAAAGATGTACTCCCCACACACAGGCTGTGGTAAGCTCCACTGTTGGCCAAGGAAGGCAGCTCTACTTGGAAATTAAGGAAGCATGTTCTTTCTCTAAGGAAAGCCACTGCAAGCTATGGTGGCTTTTGCCACAAAGAAAAAACAAACAAACAAAAAGAAGCCAAACCATTATTGTTTTCTATCTTTCCTTGACTAATTTAGGTCTGTAACAGATCCAAGTAGTCTTTCTTTTTTCCCATTACCATCTCAAATCCCAAGAAGGACGGAGAACTGAACAACTGGTGTAGGTGTTGGGTTTTGTACCAGAGACTGCTTCACTATATAAACCAGGGTGAAATTATCTTGCAGTATTTCAGACTATGACCTTTCAAGTAGACAGACCCAATGATTTTCAGTCAATGCTCCCTCTGCTTGATTTAGAAGCCCATTCAGAAGGTAAAAAGGCCAGTTCATTGTGGCAACTCATTATTCCACTGTGCTGCTACATCCTGATAGATAACAAATCTGACCTTTGCTACAGAAATAGGTTGTTGTGGGTAGTAAAAGTTCACTTTGAGTGACACCACAAATGCTAACTCTCCTGTAGACAAAGACAGTGTGGGGGCAGAATGTGCAATCAATGCTCCATCTTGAGGTGCTCACTGAAAACCTGTATGAGAAAACTCGTGTTGTCTTCCCATTTCAACAGACAGGACTGAGCCCGTGAGTCTCAGGCCTTAGTTTAGTGTCCTGGGAATACCAATAAGCCCAGAAAAAAACCCACAAGTTACTTCATTTGTGTTTAAAGAAGTGGGAATCAGTTGAAATTGAAAAAATACAGTGAGCTCCTTCTTAGATCTAGAAATGCATTGGCCACACTCTTGGTGCCCATATTAAAATTGTGCTCTTGAAATTCTGGCTGCAGCTGATGATGGTGAGCACTTAGAAGCGGAGCTGTAACTGTACGGTAAATTCAGCCTTAAAAAAGATATGCTAATAGGTTTATGAAGAATGCACTAATTATGGCAACATTCAGTGGATCACTATTCAGAAAATTAATTCCAAGCACAAAAATTGATTCTTGATATTATTCATAATAATAAAAAAACATCCATTTTATTCTAATGTCATCTGACTTGGTATAATGAGATATTATTTGTTCTCAGGATTTATTTTTTTTCCAAAAGTCAGGCAATAGAACAAAAAGCTTGGATAATCCATTTGGCAAAGTTTCAATAATGTTTTCCAATACCTATCAGAGTCCAGAACATATAAGCTCACAAAAAATGTTTCTCTCTTCCTCATGCAGTGCTCTCTACTAAATCAAGGTACTTCATTCCCTGCTTTCCAAGTGAAAACAAACAAAAACCCCGATGAAGCCATCTGCTGAAGCATGACCCTATATCCACTCACAACCTGCAAGAACTGATGTGCCAGAGAGATGGCTCTCCGGCTGAAGCATGCGCTGGCCACCATTGTCCAAAGACGGCAGTAACGATGCCGATGAGCTCTGCAGACCTCTTACTACTTCACTGAAAGCTTCTTTGCTAGTGAATGTTGACATCACCTCAGCAATTATCTAAAAACCCTATACACAGAAAGTCATCAGCAAATTAAAGATTCTCCTAAGAGAAAGGTCTTTGGCATTTTGGAAATAATTATTGCTTTCCACTCTTTAAGACTTGTGTGATTACTTGAAAGGTTTTTGCCAGCAATTCCACTTCAGCTTCAGATGGTATTTTCAATGACACACATCAACGGTCTCTATCTTTTTATACCAGCTGAAGATCTGGTCAAATCATGTTCTTCTTGCTCCACCGTTTAGGTGATTTTTTTTTTATTTTTAGCTGAAAAATCTGTAGTTTTGTGAACAGCTGAAACACTGAAATTTCATTTCTAGGAATCTGTGCCTTGAAGTTTGGCTCTTGTTTGGAACCTGCAATGGCTAATGAGGGTGGTGCTTGTATGGCAGGGTTGGCTTGGCGGGAAGCAAGTGGCACCAAAAAGCCAAAAGACTGAAACCCCAAAATTATTTTAAAAACTACATGCTTAATGGCCACAAGACTCAGGACAGTTATCCTCCCTGTGTAGTGTTGGGTTGCTCATTAAGCACTGGTAATTAGAGTACCCCTGCTGCCTTGTTACAGTACCGATACAAATCTATTAATTTGGCTTTCTCCCAGAACAGCTTATTTCAGGGAAGCTCCTCCTACTAGACTTTCTGTTGTGAACAATCCCTTTTAATCTGCCGACTTGGATACTGCTTTAAGGCCAGTCTCTTTGAAAAAGAAGAAAAAAAAGAGATGAGAAGGCAGCTATTTTATGGAATTTTTAGCACTCAAAGTCCACTTGCTCACAGCTGTAAGTTGCTACGTGAGCAGACCCGCAGACTTACAAGGCAGAGTTTTCAGAAGTGTAAGAGCGATTTAGGAACTCAAATCCCATCAATGCTCAATGGACCTCTGCTCCTAACAGACACCTGAACACCCAGCCTCACCGACTGCCCTGGTAAACTTGCCACAACTTCTCTGTGAGGCAAAATGTACATTAATTTTGTAGATTAATGCCTTAGTGCCCCTGAGGATCCACTAGAAATGACTTTTAAAAACTAATGCCATCAGCAAGAGAATCCAGTAAGAAACTGGCGTATTTGCAACATTTCTTTCCGCAGGACAAACCCCCTGCAGTGAGACATTTTACTGCCTGATCTGACCTCACTTTTTTTTCCTGAAGCTGCACAACAGCTAAAACACGAGGGCTGGTCTGGGTACTCGCCTACGTCACCCAAGTGAGTTGCAGTGCTGCAGAACAACAGCAACCGCGAGCTTACGGCCTGATTACAAGAGGAATGGGTTTTCCAAAAAACCCTTTCATAAGTTAGCACCAAGTTAACTAAGAGGGTGAATAATCCTTTGCTGCTTTCACTTAGTCGACACCAGAGGAACGGATACATTAGATAGAATGGTCTGAGGCGTAAAATATCAGATTTGAAATATCTCATCTCTCTAACTAGAACCGCGCACCAGATCTTGCTTGGGTTGTATCTCGCCATTCAAAGTTATGCATGTTTCAAACCTCCTTTATTTACTTCGTAGAGATCATCAAATCTTAGAACTTCTATTTTGCAAAATATTTCTAAACATGTATTAACCTGTGTTGAAACAAAAACACAAGCAAAACCCCAAAATGTCCTGGAAATAAAAGAAATTGGGTATGGAAAACTGCGATTTGGTATATCATTTTATACTTTTGTCCTCTTGCATATTTTTATATTGTTTTATACCAAGCCAGTAGCAGTGATTCATTATATGAAATTGGAACATTATAGATTCAATACAGAAGCATTTGTCTTAGTGACAGGAAAGGATCCTTTAGGTCGCTGAGCCACTTCCCTGCAACGGCAGGAAATCACATAAAAGACACATAAGCCAGAAATATCCCCCGAAGCTTAACCCCATTCAGCTGTGTACCCCTGGATTTACAAACCCCTGACTATCCCACAATAAAATGAAAGCCGTCAGAGCTAAGGAAAAGCCTCAAAAGCTAATCTATGCTGTAAATCTATGCTATAAAACAGAGCTCAGAAGCATTGACAGTGCACTGGCACAGACTTTGTGAGGTTCCATAAAACAAATATTCAGATCACAAATGTCTGGTGAGCAGAAAAGCCTGAACTTATGGACAAGACATGAATGTCCATGCGTGTTGTCTTCTCTGCAGGGTCATTTAAAAAATGAAAATCCCTTGCAGCTTTTCTCATCCAAGCTCCAGTGACCTCGGTGCCCTCCCTGCTGTTGTATAATGCACTATGAACTTGAAAACGTTGCTTCATGTCTCCATGAGCGACACTTGGGACTGCGTGCGTATCATTGGAAGCACACAGGAGTGAAAGGAGCTCCCTAAAAGTAACAGATGGCAACATCAGTTCCTATTCTCACAGCAGGCCAAGCCGTAAGAAGAACTTACTGAGTTGCAAAGGATTGTAATATAAATAGCACTATTGTACCATTATTTTTATTCCTTTGATATTCTGTAAATGAATTTGCCATAGACATTTTACTGTGTTTGATTAGAGTCTTATTAATCCACATGAAAGAACAATAAAGTCTTTCAGAGAGGATATCAAGGAGTAGGTACAGAATATCTAAAGGCAGGAGCTAGACAGTACCAAATCTAACTGCTTTGAGGATATGCAAATAGCCGAAGAAAAGTGGGTTTGTATTCACTACAGATATTCTTAGAGTGGCATAATTGGAAAGTGCCCTGAGGTATCCTAAGGAATGAGATGCTATATAGCTATTTGGGATCGTGAAAGAATCTGGAACATAAAATCTGTTCGAAAGTACCAAAAATTCAATGAGTTTACCTCTATATCCAGAATAACTAATATGAAGATGGAGGTAAGAAAAAAAAAGACGGGAAGCAAATTGCAAAACACTGGCTAAGCAGGAGGAGTGATATCAAACCTTTATGTCCTTTGGTTGGGAATTCTGTTCAAGTTTCCATGTAATCTCCAATGAAGGAATAAACACACCTTTCGAGTGTCCAGAATTAAGTTACATGATTGATATCTAGATGGTGGTGATCAGGAAGAATCATACTATTTTAAACTAAATATCATCTCAACATCAAGAATTGCTTAGCGTCCTTCAAGGAACAGGAGATCGGCTCACAGAGATACGTTGCTTACCTAAAAATACCTCCCAAGAGCTTACCTCCCAGGCCCTCAGAGCATCAGCTGCACTTCACCGATACAGAAGATGTCCTTGTACAAAAGCTCATATCCAACTCTATTTGTACAAGTCTTTTTCCTTAGCGGTGTTCTTCTAATGCTTTGACAAGTGAAAAAAAAAAAACCCCAGAATTTGAGAAATGAACAGAGGGAAGCGTTGACCTTGGTCTATCGTCCCACCAACAATTTAACTGAATTATGTATCCAGCTCCAAAGACTCTTCCTACGCAGATGTCTAAATGTAAAGAGAAGAATTACATCATATAGCCAGCTTTCAGAGCAACCCATGTAAGGGCTAGTACAATTAAAATAGTCTTTTTCATTTGAACCATTTGGAGTGCTCTGAAGCTTTGTACAGCTTTTTGCAGAGGCAAAAAGAAAACTTGTGGTTTGGATGAAATCAGCTGACACAGGTGAGCGTTTGTAATGCTGCCTCTTGAAACAGCACAGGGCGAAAGTCCCACTCTAAACTCAGCGAACTCATGCCCAGACCTTACTCATAATAGCAGTCAGTAATATGCCAGTGATGAGCCATTTGTTTGTTTGTTGTAGCCTTCAAGTATTTTCTAATACTGAAAAGAACTGTAAAGAGTACGCTGTGATTTCCGGAACTGCTGTTTAACTCCTCAGACTCTGGTGAGTAACTAGAATTTCTAGCTGGCCAGTAAAAAGAGCCAAGGCGTTACCTGGTTTGTCTGTGGACCCGCTCATTGAGGGGAAAGATGAGAAGAGACTTGCTTTCCAGGCAGGTGCTCCAAACCACCAGATCCTGTTTTTTCACTTCTGAGGCTGCCAGCCAAATACATGCTTAGAAGTACTTATAAATATATCTGTATTGCAGTCTCTTGGGTCTCGGGTTGTATCTCTCTCTCTCTAAACCTCTAAGAGGAAAAATGCATTTGGAAGTGCTATATGGTTATGAAACACGCATGTCTGATTAGAAGTGTAATTACATTGCATTTTGATATCTGTCGGTAGCAAATGGTGTTATTACAGGATAACGTATCCACTCTCAACCCTAAACCTCACGCATTTCTCAACTGCCATTTGAAGGTAGTAACAGAAATCTACATTTTAATTTACAATGTTTTCAGTGCCTGTTCTTACAGCCATTATATACTTTGGGAATGAATGGCTGAATCCATCATCCTGTCTCCAATTGAATCTCTAGAGGCATTTTACCTGAACCTTGCTGCTTTTTTCTCCCTCCTACATAGACTTGCTATATTTTAATTTTTTATAACCAGGATATATATTAACAATAAGGACATTAACTCATAAAAACATTAACTCATTGGGGGAAAAATATACCAAGAGACTGCATGCAACTCCCCCATGTATTTTGACATTCCATTTTGCAAACTGTGTTATCATTTTAAGAGCGAGTAATCCCAGCTCTGAACAACCGCAAGGGAAGTAGAAGGCATGTGAAGAAGAAAAATGTAGAGACAGATACACGTATCAAGTCTGTTTTAAAAGATGTCCGAACTGAGTGTCAAAGCACAGAGCTTTATCTCCCACACAAAAGACCTGGATGCTGAAATGCTAAGGGGCAACTCTCATCGCTGTGCCTGGCTGGTAACAACAATAACTGCTGCTCGTGTTTCTCTCAATCACTAAAATACACTTAAAGCTTTCACGTCGGCATTACTCTGCATCTGCTACTGTTCATCCTCTTTCGTACTCCGCTCAGATTGGACCAGGGGCATGGCACCCCTACCCCAACTTTGCTGTGAAGTTTGTTCTCAACTACGCAGAGGTTGTCAGCCCTACATTTACCTGGTCACGACAGACTCAAGGCTGTAAAGGGTCAGTGGGCACAAAACCTGTCTCGCATTGCACTGAAATCAATGGATCACATGGCAGAAAAATCACCACTTCAGGTACTTTATGGTACACATGTTTTTCTAACGCTGCCAGATGCAAGAAAAAGATGGTTCTTTTTTTGCACAGCAATTTGGTGGAGTGCGTGCCTGCAGTGAAAGGTGTAACAAGTCTACATAGCGTAAGGGTTTCAGAACATGCTGAACTCGTGTGAGGTGGTACTAGCACCAAACAGCAAGGAGCTTTTGAATTCACCCAAAAAGCATGCAATTGTAAGCATGCCTTTAGGGATGGTTTTGCCTTTAGGGAAAGGCAAAAGAGGCAGCTTTGGGCAGAGGCGGGGCAGAGTGCGAGCAGACAAGAGAAACTCAAGGCCACGCGACACTGTGGAGCAGGGGAAAGCAAATGGTGTGAGGCTGCTTTGACTGCAAAACTTGGTCACACTTAAGGATGCTGTCATCTAAAAAAAAAACCCAAAACACCACCATTTATTAGAAAATCAGTTAAGGAACCATGACTAGGAAGGTCCGGGAGTACAGATACAGGCAGAGCACGTTAGCTCCTGTGCACCGTCGGCTGAATAGCAGCCATTTAGCTGCATCAGCTCAACGTGCACACACGAAATGCTACGGGGTCTATTGGCTCTGGAACAGCACTGCCTTAATGCATCTCGATACATTTCCAGAAGGGATGTGGCTTGCACAGGAGCCAGAGCTTTTGTAACCATCAGTTTAGAAATGACTCAAGAACTGTAAAACTGAAACCAAGGAGCTACTAACGGGAAGATTTTTTTTAATGAAGAAATGAAACAGCAGAAACTGATGGAAGTTTTGATGTTTCTTCTCAAATCCCATGTTAGCACTAGCACTAAACAGATGTCCCATATTCCAAAGAAATGGCAGGTTTGGCACCTCTTCACGGTTAGCAAATTTAATTATGGCTTCAAATGCAATAATGGAGCAACCTTGCTTGGCTATAATTGGATCTGCAATTGGCACCAGCTTTCCTTCCCTCACTGTGCCATATGGGGAACTGCAGAACAAGGATGTTACTGCTGAATTATACTGGGTCAAATCAGGGTCAGATTAAAATATTACGGAAAGGAGGGGAGGAACAATCAAAAATGAGAAGTGGGGATAAACTCAGTGTTTTCTTGCAATTCCAATTTCTCTGACCAAATTATCTGGGATCCGGCTGGACGCAAACTCCAATAAAACAGCTACTTTAATTAGGAGAACTCCCAGTCTGTCTGAAGTAACACCATGTTCTGGGCAGAAGATCAGGAGAGGCAGAAGAGCTGGCATTGTCTGAGTACAAGACAGTCCTGAGATAGGCACGAAGAAAGGAAAATAACCCTTTAAATATACCACAAATACCGGGGGAAGAGTTTTCTCCTTTTCTCCCTTCCCAGAGTCAATGACATTTCAGAACAGGGTGGAAAAAAACCTCGCATTACATGTCTGCAACAGCACGGCGATTAATGGGAGTAAAAAAGAAAAATAATGCCTATCTTATTATTTGGTTACATAAAATATCCACCCTAGGCAGGCCAGGTAGCAATATCTCTGAGTACGACTGCCTGACATTTTCTGTTACAAGACCCTGTTTTCTGTTGTTAGTAACTTTACCAGACTTAAACCATTTGGGCTGAAATTCCCCTTGCTGACTTTCTGTCTTAGGCTGAGTTTATCTGCAATGTTTCCATGTATGCACACATTTATACCTAATTGGGATGGCTGATTCTGATCCAGAGTAAGAAAAAGCAACCTATAAAATAATTGCTTCAAAAACTTCATAGCCCCAGAAAGGATAAATAACATTAAAATAATCATTGTGACATCTTTCCTGCCAGAAGAAGAGGAAAACTCACTATGTGCAAGGCGGATGCTACTGAAAAAATTATCTGATGCTAATGCAAAACCGCTTACCTCCAGCCAATGTCAGCAATATACGTAGGTAATGTTCTAACCCCACTTATTTTTAATTTAGTAATATTCTGACACACAAGCATTTTCCTTCTCCTGTTGAAACTAATGGGACTTTTCCATTAAAGTTCTGGAGTCCCAAAGCCTCTTGTTTGTATGTTTCTTTAGAATTGTGTCCCCCTGTGACATCTCTTAACGCACCATGAATTATAACCCACTTACGCTATTTACTATTTGAAAGCCTAGTTTTTAGCCATGACACTGATGAGAAGTTAATCGTTCTTATTTTCCTTTTTCAGTACTTTTTGCTTAATAATTCTTAATTATAATTATTACAGATTTAGAATAAAACATGAAATTACCCCTGATAACGCTGAGACCAGAATCAACAGAGGAGTCAAGCCATACTGCACCGCACAGCAGTTACCTTCAAGAGTGGGCCAGTTGACTCTGCAATTAAATAATGTTGCCACGATATCGGGTAGGTCTAGGGAATAGCCCAGTAACACTAATGACGGAAGGCACAATTTAAGACAGTTGCAGGTGACTGCTACACTGGAATTTGGTCTCTCTATCAGAAAACAACAAAGCAGTTTATAAATACTAATAACCATTTGCAGCATCTAAAAGTAAGAAAGCAAGCTGCACCTTACAGGCAAAAATAATGAAATAAGAGAGCTGTTACGTTTTATGGCAATGTCTGTCCAGGCTTACACAGCAAGTCAGAGCCAAGGCACTGCGATCCTTAATTCCCTTCCTGTATGAAAAGCCATCAGTGTTGCCTCTCTAGATTTCTTTGTCATTCCTAAGGAAAGCGGGAACCTTCCCTTCACCCGGGACCGGTCCGTGCTTCAGCCCAGGCTGCTCTTACTCAGACTCACTCATTCAAGCCAAGCAGAGGAAAAGAGAAGACCCCAGCAATGTCATTAGTTGCTGTGGCCACCCCCCCCCATTTGTTTCCATCCCAGGAACACAAGAGCTCCGGAGGCTGGAGGTGAGATGCGCCGCGCTTGCAGACTGTGGCACACGTCGCTGGCCCTGTGGAGAGGCTCAGCTCACTGCAATGCTCTGTCAAGCAATCTGAGGGAAGCACGTTATGTCAGATTTGCCTCCAAGTGCTCACTGAGGAAGACAGGACCTGACACATACAAGTAATTAAAAATATAACTGACCCTCCGTAACTTCACAGAATAATGTCCAGTTCCTTCAAAAGAAGATCCCAAAGGGCTTTAACAAAGAAGCAAGTGCCATTAGCCCCTTGAAGGAGGCGCGGGGGGTGAAGTGGCTTCTCAGGGATGCAGAGAGGTTGAAGGAGCATGAGGAAGAGGAGTCAGATGCCAGAAGTCCCAGTCTCGATGGCTTCGATCTCTGTCAGGGAGACCCCGCCAGACCCTTTCCTGGTTCTGTCATGCCAAGGTTTCTCCACTACTGCTTTTGCTGGTGCCGTTTGTGTGTAGGACATTGATGCCAATGTCATCGGGCCACCACTGAACAAGTAGAGCTAGACAGAGAGCACACAGCAAAATAATGATTCTCCCTCGCTTTCCGCGTTTCCCAGAGTGTCTGGGGTGGCTTCCCACCAAGAGCCACCATGCACTGAGGAGCATAACCAGCGGGCAGCTCTCATTACCTATTTTAAAGACACTTCTTCGAGCATTTTAGACAGCAGCTGGCTGGAAGATTACCAGAGGGAGGAATGAGTTTTTACATCACAAGGGACCAGTCTTGCATTTATGCCCCCTTCTTTCCCCAGTTTATACTTTCAACAAAAAGAATGGGAGAAATTCAAATATGAAATATTGTCACTTCACCTCAGGGGGGAAAAAAAAAACAAGCCAAACCAAAACAAATAATGAGACCTGAAAACCACACAGTTTTGAGCTGAAGCTCCTTATAACTGTGCACATCTGAAGGCACTTGCAGACAGCCCTAGTGAAATAAGCTGCATATTAATATCGTCCTTGAAGCAGCACGAACAGAATGCTTAAAACTCAGTAACCAGGAAAAAGGGCAAAAGTCTGGAAGATATATTTCTTCATTACTGTATCTAGATATATTATGCTATGAAATAATTCAGTACTTTCAGAGAGAGAAGAAAGTCTACAGTGATATCCTGGATGCCAGTCTGAATCCATATTGGTACTTTCTGAGTTCTCAAGAGCAGAGACCCTCGCTTCAAGAGGCAGCACATGGCTTCACGCCTGCGTGTCTTAGCTGCAGCATGGTGCCAGTTCTCTGCCTGGCTTGTGGCAGATGCTGCTGATCAACTGTCCCCAAAACGCACGGGGTGCTAAAGAGCGCGACAGACCAAAACATCATGCCCACAGCTCTGCCGTCTGGAAGTATGAGATGGAGGCCAAGAGACCAAGTCTCATGTTCACAGACTTCAAGGGTCTCTACAAACCAGTTTGTAGGACTGAAGCCAACATGTGGGTGCATAAAAAAATATTTTAAAGCACGTTTCTTCCTTTGAGGAAGCATTCCCTACCTGAGAGCTATCACTGATGCCAAGGTTGCTATGGTAAGTAGTTTTCATTTCTTTGATTGAACATAAAATTTCTTGGGTATGGCTATTCCCTGGGCAGAGTGGCTTTTGGGCAGCTATAAATTTATGGTCTGGCCTTTTTATGTAACATTTCTGGAACAAAAGACTTTATGTGAGACAACATAAAGCTGACAACAGCAGCTTTATACTTGTGTGCTTCTCAGCACACTTGCAGCAAAGTAGCTATTTGCTCCGAGAGGAGGGAGTTTATCCATCTCTGTGCAACCCAGCTAGGCAGCCTCGTCTGCTCGCTGGAGCCATCACCAATAAGTACACATGAGAGTCTGTTTTGCGGCACGGTCGGAGGAATTCCTTTGTCTCTCTCATACACTTGCTGTATAAGCAGATAAAAGACAGGGAGAGGAATGTTCCTGGTTCAATTATTTTAAAATAATGATGTAGGAGTCGGTGCCCATGTCATTTGTCTCTTGACTCCATATTCGTTCAGTACATCAATGTAACCTTCCCCAACGTCTCCTGCAGCTAAGACGATTATAGAAAGATTATCCTATTTCAAATTTTATGCTACAGCTCAGCAATAGCAATGCAGCAGAGGAGCTTCATGCCAGGTTCCTGGACCCTACAGTCTCTCAGTGGGACTTTCCAAGGGACATAAAATTCTTTGGAGGACAAGGGAGAATTCCATATACTGCATCCTACTGACAGAATGGGTCTTGCCCTGCATATCATATTCAGCTGGAGGACACTGCAAAGCTGTCTTTGCTGCTCTAGAATAAGAAGAGAGCTGGTATTTGAAAGCAGCAGCATTGGGACGTACGCTATTTTGGCCTTCCGCTTAATGTACAGAAGATGTTCAGATACAGCTTTCTCATATATTGCAGTCTCAGTCTACTCATCATCAACAGCAAAGTGTCCATGTGACGTGGCAAGCTATAAATCGTAACACAGGCATAAATCATGAAGAATTCACAGTCCCTCTTAGATACAACACTCCTGATAAGTAGTACTTTTATGTCAATATTTTGTACTTGTACCACATATTCATATGAGGTCAGATACCTTGTACCATTTTCCTGGTGGGGATGCCACGGTACAGAGAAGCGGACTGACCAGCATCTGGCAGGTGGGAAGGACAACCCATGCCTTTCATTTCCATTTTCCTTTCTTTCATGGTTAACGATTTCACTAAACCTTGAGTTCAGTCAAGTCCCACATACAATTCTGAATGCAATACATAGTGTAAGGGCTTTACTGTGTCACAATAGATGCAGTGTTAGCACAATTAGATTTTATGTTGGCTGTACGTTTGTGGACTATAAAAGAACATGCTTTAAAATTTAATCAATTTCTAGGACATATATTTACTGCAAAATAAAAATTAAGGCGTTGTTACAAAGACCACAGCCTCATTCTCAGTTCCTGGGTTAACATTGTGCTCTTTCTGCGAAAGCACAGTATAAAGTGTGCTTATCTATTCAGCAATAGGTGGATATGCTCCAGCAGTGGAGGTATTATGAACAGGCCAGAAAAAAATCATAAGAAGTAAGAAATGGCTCTGCTTCTTGAAAAAGATAATTTGCCAGATTTTCCCTGCACAACTCTCTACCTGCATCTCCAGTGATCTAACAGATATTAACCTACTTTAAAGGAGCTCCTTGTCAACCAGATGATGATCTCAGCTAAATCTAAGACCTATCTCCTCTGGAAAAAATGCTGTTTGAATCTGTTCTCATTTTATGGTGTGGCCATTAGAGTGACAAAGTTCATTATATTGAATATCTCAACAGCTTGTTGTGTTGCTGAAATACCTCTGACAGTCTGGGCTGGAATCCTGTATTCAGGATCTCTCAAAGTCTGCAGCCGGCCAGGAACCAAGGGCAAGAGGTTGACTGTGGCTCAGTCCCTTTAGCAATCCCAGAGATGGGAAATAGGTGGAGCCTCTTGAGTCACTGAATCCAATTCCCTGCTATTATAGGAACATTGCTGCAAAATTCCTTTAATTGACCCTTGAGAGCCCCTGCCCCTATTCAAACCCCAGGGATGCAGGTTCCCAGGGGAGCCTCCCCGGGCTCCTGGAAAGCACCCTTCGCCTTCCCGGCGGTCCAACCCTTTACCCTGTTTTACTGCTCAACAGTGGAGGGCACAAGCACGTGCGCTAACAACTTCAATCTTTGCTAAAATTGAAGCTACGTTTGGCTTTTACAACCCTGGCTGTTATGCTGCTTATTCCATTAGCAGCCATTAGAGTCCTGCAAGTGCAAAAAGGAAATAGCTTCGTTCTCTATCTGGCACGCTGAGCTCGCGAGCTCGGCCCAAGAAAGCACCTGGAGGACGGGCCTCAACCTGCAACTTCCAGAGGTAATTTGGACTTGGTGACCAAAGCATTAACATGAAGCAATTTTTCTTTGTATTGTAGCAGTATCCCATTTGTATGAGCAGGTCTTACAGCGTGAAAAATGATTATTTATTCTCATTTTAGTAGGAAAATTCCCTCTTCTCATCAGTCTTTTATAACACTGTAACAGACCTGGAGAGAAAGCTGGGCTAACAGCACCTGGTGGAAGTCCTTCAGAGGAAAGAAATAAGTTCCAGTGGCTTTTTGATTAAATTCTTATAGACAGAAATGAAAAATAATACAGTTCCCTGATGCCTCGATATCGTAGTGATGGCTGTACTGGTTATTAGAAGGATATTCATGTCAGAAACATTTCTGCAGGTCTACTCTATGCAACTCAGTTTACCTCTCCACCACTCCTCCTCTCCACCTTCTCTCACCAAACGTGAGAGAACCAGCCTAGATTATTCAAGGATCTTTGCTTTAAAAAATGGGAGCTTACAGAGTTTCAGTTAGTGAGCTAGCTCATAAATTCAGTGTTTTAGATGGCAGCCCTTGGCAGAGAACAACCACCCCATTAAATTAGGCTGGGCAAGAAACTGTCATTTTGGTGAATCATGGGAATTACTAATTCTATTATAATGTGTGCATATAGGAGAAAGGTAATTCAGTGGGAGTTTTAGTTTCATCTTTATGGCGTCCTTCAGAAGATTATGGTCCTTGCCGCTTTTCCCTGTTGTCTGCCCAATTTCCAGAGCGGCTGTTAAAAGTTTCAACAGCAGCAGTTAATAAAGACAAACAAAGTATAAACCTTTGCAAAACTCATTCCTGTTTTGCTGCTCCCCCAATTTCTGGCATTGGCATCTAACCATCATGTAAACCCGACATTTTCTAAGCTCAGGGAACATGCAAGCTCCTCCACCTTCCTCACCGAGCATGCATTTACCAACGTGATGCAATGCACAGGCCCCAGGGCTGTCCCAACGCTTGCACGTGCTTTAATACCTGTGGGCCACGTTCTTCGTGGTCTTGTACAAAAACAGACGCTCACATTTGGAGGTAGTTCAGGAAAATCAGATGATCACCCAAAAAGAGAATGGACTCACGTGTTCACTCTCCATGCTTGCGCTTGAGTTAGCATACGTCCAGGGGGTAAGCTCTTGCTTACACGTGAGCTCTCTGCATTATTTACAGATGAAATTAGTCAGGACTGCACTTTATATATTATTAAGGCCTTCTTTGAATTTTAAATTAGAAGCTATTTTTAGCCTAATACATATGATCACAAAAACTACAATTAATTAGAGACCAAGTCTTCTTATTAACTATGAACTGAAATTCTCACAGTCCAGCGGATAAAAAAATTCAAACAACAGCCCACCCTTAAAACAAATTCAAGAGCAGAGCAAACAGTCCTATCTGAACACTGTACACAGAGCTAACTTTTGTGGTAGGTTCTGGTAGCAAATATTTAATTTTGCACTCAATTGCTATTTGGTGAGAGATGTGGCAGTAACTTCTATTTGACCTTCATCGTTCTGAGAGACACAAATGTATGTGAAAGATCCAAGAAATTTCGCCATCTCACCATTACACATGAAATATATAAATCTTCTCCAGATCAAATACATTTACACTGTTAAGGAGATACTAAATGAATGCAGACAGATTTGATGTATTAATCCACCTGAAATAATACACGTTACATAATTCAGTATTAGCACATTTAATGGGAAACCGCATGAGTCCAAAGTGTTGGTAATTTCAGGTCCATAATTTAAAAGTACCTGATTTAATTCAACGTAAAGGAAGAGATAAAAACCAAATTTGTTCTTTCCTCCACTAATGAAATAGTACTTCAAGGTGCAATAAAGAAAAAATTTGGCTACACTCTTACTGCAGTCCGTGTTTGGATATGGCATACACTGTTCTCGATTCATAAAATCTTGCATGTGTTTAGGTACTAAATAAGAAGTTGATGCCAGGTTTTGTCACCAGTATTTGCGAGACAGGTTTATCCATTTTTGCATTAGCAGATGTAAATTGCTGGAGGCAACTATTAAGCACAAGTAAACATGTGTTGCCTTTTAAACACTGTCGCTGCTATAACAGACCAATGGTGTGATTATAAATATGGCCAAGGGGCTTTCTGTGAATTATTTTAATTAATTTTCAAAGTACTGCTCACGTATGTCCTGTCTTGCTTCCAATATGGTCCCTGAGCCTTTTGTCCTCAGAGAGCCGAGTTTAAACAGTGGGGCAGGGAGTTGTTCTCTGGTACATCTTACTGTGTATTTCTGTTAACTCCCCCGCACGCTCGTTTGCGACACACTTAACTACCCTTTTACTTTCCCCTCATAACAAACCAGAAGATGAGCAGAACAACCTGGTATTGAGCTACAAAGAGATTAAGGACATGTCTGCACTGTGCAATGGAGCATGGTGAAAACAGTTTTAGGGAATATGTGCTTGTGTCTAATAGCTGCCGCAAGCAGTTTTGCCCACTGCACGGTACTATGTCAAGGCACTACTCAGGTCTAAAAAACCAGGGCTAATTAGCCCCGTTACCCTTGCACTGCTCTCTTGCTGCTGTTTTTGGAGCTGGCTTGCAGCATCCCCATAGGCTTGCTCAGACCAATGTGCGGAATTACTTGCTCAAGGTCACACCAGAAATCAATGGCAGCAGCAGGAAAAGAGCCCAGATGTCTTTAATATCAGCCCTGGCTCAAAGTCACTAGGCTCTCTCCTGCCCAAGCACAATAACCCGCTTTTTCTAGTACACAGACAAGTATTGGAGAAGCTGCACAATTCATAACACATGTAGAGAAAAAGCAGCACACGCGAAACTAAATCACAAGAGCATCACTTAACCAACAAACTGCTCTGGTCCAGGACAATGGAAAATCTGGCCCTTTGCCTCTATCACCGTGATGGACCTGTACAAATAAATTACGTCTGTATAAACCGTTGAGGATGCACATAGCCTTGAAGCGTAAATGAAGTTTTTGCTTGGCTACAAACTGCCACGTTTGCTCATGTACGAGCCCTGAGAGGCAGCCCCTGCTCGGGATGGCACAGCGATAAATCCTGAGTTTCTCCGGTCACCGCTGAGTTCTCCACTGGAGATCCTCCACACTCGCACTCCTGTGGCCGCCAGCAGGATCTGACTCTTAATACATGAACTAGTGACACTTAATGCCTAGAAGGAGAAATTCAGTTATCTACAGCAACTAAAATAACACCGTGCAGCTTGTCATACCCAGTCCAATTTGTTCCATAGTTTTTCAGAGACACCAGGGAAATACTCCATTCTCCAGTTCAGCAAGCTTCATCTACAGTGTATATTGCTTCCTAAAGAGTTGCTACAGTGGTGAAGAAAAAGAAAAAAGAACAGAGGCTTAAAACAAAACTACAAGCTTTCCACCATGACTCCCACCAACTTCTGTTACTGAATTTAAATCTAAAGCCATTTTCTCTTTGAGACAATTGCCAGTCTCTTCTGTTTTCCTAAACTACTTGCTTTGGTACAGTTCTGCACTGATTTATACTTGTCTTTGACTTCACTTGTTTAGGTGTAAGTTATGGGAAAAATGACTCTAAATTTCCTTGCTTTAAACATTTCTTGAATCCATAGATAACACAGGCAGACTGAACTTTCTAAGTTATTGTCATCTTTGTTTCCCAAAAATCACAGTAGCTGAAAGCATTATGTTTTTTTCCATGCACAAACAAAATTCATATCCTTTCAGCTTAAATTATTTTTAGATGGTGAGATGCAGGAGTAACTACAATGACAAAGCACAGTGGGTTTCTCTCAATACATTTGGAGCAAAACCAAGATGGAGCTGTTTTCAGCGTGCAGCAGATTCCCAGAAAATTGCACTTGCAGTACACGGCAGATGTAATAAATTTCCGTGCCTCTAGCCAGAACATCCAAGCTCTGGTTTCTCTGCCCTAAACCAGCAGAGTAAGAGGGAGTTCAGATAAAAGGTTCTTTTTGGGGCTGTTTTTCTTCAGTTCGTTGCCACTGACAAAGAATTCCTCCTGATTTTGCAAAAACTCTTTGTGGGAAGTTTGCTTGGCAGCTGCTGGCACGGGGGGAAGCAGGGGTAGCTATCCCATTCCCCACAAACACCCTCAGGGCTCTCGTGAGCAGCACCGGGACTTTCTGCAGACACCGGTGGAGATAACAGAGCACTTCGAAGGGATTACAACAGCAAGAATGAACTGGATGAGCAGTCAGGAAGAAATGAGCAAAGGAACCATCTAATTTTTCTTTGGGTATTTTGTTTCGTAAATCTTCAGACAGGCCAACAACTTTTCCATTTCGGAAATCAGATCTCAGCTTGATTCTCCTTGCCAATAACAAAACAAAAGATGCTATATCCGTCTGCCCACAGAGCCTATTACGTGGCCCGCAGTTATGCTGTCTCTTCTTGGTACTGATACTGAAGAAGGAAAAATTAGAGCACAGAAGAAATGCTTTTGATGATGTGTGAGCCCCAGAAGGATCCAGACCACACTAATTTAAGCTCTCAGTGCTAACAAGAAATAGCTATTACCGTGGGTACTTACAAACTAGAAGAAAGGGTTCCTTTCAACAGTTTCAACTCAACAGCTGCTTCCCTGGAGGGACTTAACTTTTTAAAATCATGTTAAGGAAAAGCAGAAATCCATAAATACACTTGTTAGAGGAGGAGGTCAGAAGCTACGGCCCTGCTGAGGCCAGTCCTGCCCCACGGAGCTTAAAGATGGGCCCACGGTAAGGCCTATGGACTCAGACTGCAGAAATACAGTGATGTTTATGGAGAGCCAGAGAGCGTGACTGTGCCTGACCTTGCCTGGAGACCTCTCGCGTGTGGCAGGCCTCACTGCAGAGGCCGGCCCGACTTCTAATGGCAGTTTTTTGTAACTCACCTGTGAAGTCATCTGAAAAAAAAAAAATAAAATTTGAACGCTCCCTGTTGTGACTGCACGTATAGGTTTTGAGAACTCACCCTGTCCTTGGTTGGAAATCTGGGGAGCGGGTCTTTACCCTGCATCAGTCACACTCTACTCGTGACAGCTTTTCCTTTATTAATAAAAAGCTGCCTGCGCTGCTTCTTACAACGCTGATCCTGTGGCAAGTATTTCAAAACCACTTGCTTTGTTCATTGTTATTTTAACTGGGCGGAAATATGGGAAAAAAACAACCAAGAAACAAAGCTTTCTACACTGTCACAGAGCCCAGTGCTGGGCTGCAAACCCGCCTGCCCTCCCAGCAGCCGTCCTGCCTGCCCGGGACGGACTCCTCAAGCAATCCACATTAGCAGGTAGCAAACGTCCTCCGAATGTGCCACCTGGCACAACTGCTCATTGCTTCCTAATCCTCCAGGAATAGCATTTTCCAGACAACTCCTATCATACACCGAGCATTCTCCATATGGTTGCAAAATGAAGTCAAATACAAATTTGGTTTGACATCTCCTGCAAGAATCCTTTATTGTCAAAATTTGGCAGAAGAAAAAGACAGGAGTTGTTTCTGACCTAATGATTTCCCTCCCCCTTCTGGTAAATTTTTACGTTGGGAGACATTTGCATCTCAGAGCTGATTTTTCTTGGGTACTGAACTAACTCCATGCAAAAAAATCCAGCACAGCATTACATGATAAAGGATAAAATGTATTCAGTCAATTTTCTCCTCTGTCCAAGCTATGCTGAAGGCAGACAAGTTCACAGCAACTCTTGTCTCTGCACCTCTCCAAGTTCCTCCCTGATTTGTGGCATAAAGCAGCTCATAAAGAGCTGATTTAACTTACTCTGCTGTGGCAAAACTGCAGGAGCTATTGCAGCAGCTGGAACATCTGAAGATTTGCAGAGCTCTCACCGTAACCACCCTTCCACATCTGTATTTCTGATATTTCCATGCATTTAAGTTATTTCCTGATGGGCACATCTGCTGCATTTATGGCCTCATTCTACCACTGTGGAGAAGACATTACCTCGTATTCCTGAACAGGAGCTACTAAGAGAAGGAGTGAAAGCCTCCTGGTTCATGCCAAGAACTGCGAGGACCTCCCACTGCTAGTAATGGGAAAACGCATGGCCTCAAAAAGCGAGGGGCCTTGTGCAGGAATGAATGCCTCTTGGAAAACCTGAACTCTAAGTCAGCTTACAGCAGTTGTGAAGGGAACCTCACTTGGAAGTTTTTGCTATGGAGTCCAGTCTAGTAGCAAAGAGTAAGATGAGATAAATTTACAAGTCCCCAGTTCCCACAATTGATTATAAAGTTTGCCTAGACAGCTAGCTGACATATCGACATCTACTGATGGATACCTTTAATCCCATACGCAGGGAGCTGATTTTCTGGAGGCTAAAAGTTCCCCGCTTTCATACAGAAGAGTTGTACCACAAGCAGAGGGAACAAACAAGATCTTGTGATTAACACGCCAGTAATTTCACGAGGAAAGCACAATTCCTGCTATAGATTCACAGCGTGAGTTTTGCCGTGCGCTTCACTTTCCCGCCTACAAACTGGCGACTGGAATTCCCCCGTGTCCTGCTGTCAGTGTGGACTGCAAGGTCCTCAAGGCAGGAACTGTTTTTTAGTTGGTGCTTATATCATGCTGTGCTCTACGATGTTCCAGTCTTGGTGGGGTCTGTGGCCTCAGCTGCACTGCAAGTGATAATACAGCTCCTCTGAGGGTGACCTTGTCGCCTGTTCCTCAATTTCCTACTTAAAGTACCATTTGTGCAGGGTGTTGAGGTCCTTGGTTGAAGTGTTGTAGGAATTCTTTAATTACTTCTAAGCCCAGCTATTTGCAATTCAGAAGCTCATGTTACAACGTTAAAAGGCTTTGACAAAGTAACATGGAATTTCTGGAGTAGGCTCCAGCAACACAGTTTCTCCTTTTTATGTTGTATTTCAAGGAAGAGTGACAGCAAAAGTTAAATGCTGTTTTTATTTAGTGCTGTTTGATTGAAAGATTAAGGGTTGAATTTCTAATTTGAAGAGCAATTCTCAATGGAGATGCAATATTTGTATCTATTAAGGACAAGATGCCCCTGAAATTGCAATCTGCTGCTCTTCAAGTTTTGAATTTCAGGAAATTATAGCTTTCTACCTTCTCTAGAAAAAAATATATGTAGTTTTATGATAACAAAAGTGCCTCAAGCAGAATATACATGTATTTCAAATAAAAAAGGTAACCCATTTAACCTTCAAACAAGGCGTCTCTTCCAGCCACTAGCAGCCTCACAATAAAGCAGCTGTTGATCTTACTTCATGGCCACCTCCCTTTGTAGCATGCAAATCCTGTTACATGCAGCTGAATTTCCCATTCTCAAGCCAAATCCTTTCCAGTTCCAGACCATCCCAGTTCTGCTGTGCAGCAAGTGGAACGTGGGGATAACTATAAAGCAAACAGTTGGAAATGGACAGTATTAAATCCCCCAGTCATCATCTGCATGAGGAAACATCTTCCTCATCATTCTGCAATACCCTCATGCCAAAGGACATCCTCTCCTCCTACGCCAGGGGTCCAGAACAAACAGACTCTCCTCCCGATCCCTGCACAAGCCAAATATGTCCACATGGCCCTTGGAAGACTCCTGCAGTGGTAATGGAGATGCGGAGAACAAAAACATTTACGTCAGGCTATAAGGGGTGAACACCCAGATGCACATGAGCTTGCTTTAATCTAACCGGTCTACATAAAAATATGTCAGCATAGATTTCAGCATGGGCTGATGTCCCATCACTGCCCAAGCTCCTCCACAAACTCAGATGGCTAGCAGTAAAGTTTAGGTTGCCATAAATGCTGTTTTTCACCCAAAGTAGCCCAGGCATACCTACAAGAGCTGTGTTCACTACTCCAGTTGTCATGCAGCCATAGCCTGAGTGACCCCGTTGCAGGAACGGGTGCAGAGAAGAGATAGCCTTGGCTGAGTCGCAGGACGGTGGCATGATTGCAGCGAGATTGCAGTAATGGAGATGTCCCTGGCCCCCTCGTGAAAAGTGGTTTTATCTTAAAGGCTGCAATTACAGCTCAACGCGATTGATCCTCACCGTGGCAGACCCTGAGACACGGAGCTGTCAAACTCATCATCCGTCACCCAAATGAAACGCTAGTGATCTACAGGCAGACCTCCCCTCCCCCAGCAGATTAATTCAGATCATTATAAAATAGCTGTACCCAGTCTGATGGTTGCAATTAACTCATGGAACTGTCAGAGGTTTCAAAATCATAACAGTCAGGCTAGAGAGAAGAGGAAATGACAGACAGAAGAAAAACCCAGACATTTTAAATGGGGAAAAAATGTTTCAGCCTTGTTCTCAACAAGATCATTTATGTCTGGAAAGCATTGTGGCTATTTATACTAAATATTGTGTTAGCTCTGTATAAAGCAACTGCCCCGGGCCATAGCAGCTTGCATCCTAAATTGGGCAAAGGTGGTGTTGTCACCCTCATTTTACAGATGCAAAATACAGGCACGGAGAGAAGAGGTGACGTCTACCAAACAAGCACGACAAACACACGAACGGAATTTGAGCTCAGATGGTATATGGGAATGCTTTAACTGAAAGCTTTTCCTTTCCTGTCAGTGAATTTCCTGACTGCATACATCTAAATTCCTGTGGCTTTCTCTGCAGTCACAGATTCAGATTCCTTCTGTTTCTACCAAATGATGTAGGCTGCCCACTTAGAAGCCAAAACTACCAAGGCTCTTAGAATTATTTCTCTCTCTTTCTATTTCCGTAAAGGAAACTGACTCCAGGCATCAAATACAAAGGCAGTTCTTGTGGGAACTTTCAAAGTTGCTTTTATGTCCACCCATCTTTGTGCTAAAGTCACAGGCTGCATTACTGCTGGCACAGAAGGAGGGGCAGAGCACGAATCCAGGTAGTGTGTAGGAGTTCTTGGGTAGCAGCTACAGGCGCTTGCCCTGCACAGAGCAGGCAGGATGCTCCTGGCCCTCAGCTGAAAAGATTGACCCAAAACTCTGCACGCTCCATCTATGGGAGCTGGTTTGGGGTATTTAGGTGTGCCTGCCTGGCAGACCCCGTGGCATGGTTGAATACCACTCCCCTGATAACACATCTTGGGAATCTTATGTATCTACAGTAACTGCTTGCACGCTAGAAGCAGGAGATAGTATTATTGTAGGAAAATGGATTAGATGAATCCTACATCTTTCTTCCTGAGCACAAGGAAGTAGCAGCTCCACCCTTGTATGTACCCACCAATACTGGATTACATGGTTGGAGAGTCTGGCCTGCTTTTGAGGGACTCCATTATGCATCTGCAGGCATCCCAGGTCCGCTGGAGCAGGAAGTTTATAGCGCATGCTCTTGATGCTAAGTAAAATTATAACAACGTCTGGCATCCTGCCTCTAGCATAACCTAAAACGAAGCTTCCTAAACTGATGCTTCAGAGGGCAGCAAAAGAATAAATAAACCCCTTAGTAATATGTCTAGCCAACCATACAATGCTTTACATGGAGAAAAACATCTTTCCTGAGCCCAGTAGGAAATCATTTTGTGCCCTGAAGCATGAGATTTGTTTACCCTTAACTTAACATGCATAATGCTAGTTTTGTCTTTTTGTAATGAAATTATCCATTCCCTTTATAAATCTGGCTCTTCAGATCCCCCTGAAGAAGCTTATAGCATTGTAGAAATAAACCACTGGAATGAAACTGTGAGGGAAATTACTGTTATTTCTCCCAAACTATCTCCACACCTGTACAGGTTGGGCAAGAGTTCACACACACACATCCAGACAAGCACTTTCCTGAGCAGTATTTTGCTGTTAACACTGGCATACTGAAGTGTTGGCTAAATAACAAGATATATTTTATATTTAATTCCCCTTCAAATGCAGCATTGAAAGTGTAAATAAGAAAGAAAACTGAAGACACTGGTCTGCAGTTAACACTGGAGATTCTGGGTTTTTTTCTTCTTGTTTTCAAGACAGCATTAATTTTGGAGGCTGACGTTAAGAATACCATGGACGCTTCAGACAGACACCATTCCTTAGTGCATGGGGGTCACACCACTGAGGACCATCATATCGTGGGGTGGGTCAGATACCCAACAGCGCAATTCCATTGTACATTTTAAAGACCTGTAATTTTATAGAGGAGACAGACCTTCTACGGGATAATTAAGGACTTCCACGACAGGATTCTGCTAACAGGCCTTTTCCAGAAATGTGGATTTACACCAAAGATTAATTTGTTCTAGCAGCCGCGTGGTGTTTTGGCTGCCCCTGAGTTTCCCGCACAAAGATTTAATCAAATCTCAGACACTCTTTTACTCTCATGGGAGGCAAAAGGGTAGAAAAAGCCGCTTGCAAAGGTTAAAAATCTTCTTTTTGAAGGCTCTCCAGTGAGAACAGAAAACATTATTCCAGAGAGAATGAATACTGCTAATCCATAGCTGATACACTCTTAAATATTGACAAGAACAATATTTGCTGACGGGCATAATAAATATCTTTCATATTCACATCCAAACAACAATGCAGAGAGTAAATAGCATGGTCATAGTAGCACGGCTAGGTTTTTTTCCTTTCTTGTACCTGTTCATGTGCTGTGGTTGCATATCTCCATTACATCCCTGGTATTAAGTCTTGCAAGAACTTGTTGCAGTTCCCAAGGGCGTTATTTTGATTACAAATAGTGACTGTGCTGTAGCAAGACACAGAAAAAAGAAAAAAAAAATCATCAGTTGAGGCAATGCAGAGATCGTGGGGATTCATAAGGGCTACTGCCGGCCTGGTGAGGTTAAACTCCCTAGGCTCCTCTTTACGGTTAATAAAGAAAGAGAGGCCCTCCCAGGTGATAAGTCTGAGCAGCTAAATTAAGCTTTTGCTCTGACCAGCCTCCGAAGTGCAGGATCCTGTCTTCATGAACTATAAAGGGAGCCCAGGTACATTAACTGTAGTGAAAAGGGGCCTCACACCATCTACTTCTGTTATTTGACTTGGATACAATTCAGAGCGTGCAAAGTTGGGAGTCCGGGTCCTACATAGACTGTGGCCTTCAGGCCACTTCAGACAGTGGTTCAGCCTGACCTGGGGTGTATTTTCATGCCTGTTGTAAGCCAACCCCGTTGTTTCTACTTTTTGAAAATTTTTAATTGATTTCTTCTCGGATGGCTCCTGGGCTGAGTCGCCCACACAAGCACCCAGGTGCCAGCCCTGGCACAAGGGAGGCGACGGCTCAGTAGCAGCTTGTGTTTAGATGGCCCTAAAGCAGTTACGAAGCTGCAGCCTCAGGTACTGGAAGTCAGATGATATCAATATCCTCCTGCTTTTTTACTGCCATGATCATTTTGATCACTGTGTCCTCAAACCCGTCTCCACCGGTCACCCTGCTATATCATCTCACTTCTTGCCAGTACTCAAGAAAAGGAATTTCAGAGAAAGACAACCAAAATCCAACTTTCATTATTGCTATAGGATAAATTCTACAATCAAGGCTTAAGGTAGGATGCAAAACCTATATGGGGAGAGAATGTCTCCACTGCAGAGTATGTGCGCTAGGAAAGCCAGATAAAGGAGGGGAGAACACCTTATCCTTTGTTCAACCAAAGGCAAATTAATGGCTTACCTGCCTTTCCAGGTGAGCTTTTACAAAAAAAAAACAACCAACCAAAACCAAACAAAAAAACCCCCTCATGCAAGCGTTTTTGTTAGAAGTGTTTGTATGTTTATCCCGATACAAACCAGCAAGATCACAGCTAAGCTATCACAGCCAACCAACCCAAATCACAGCTCAGCTAGTCTCAGTCAGCTCAGAGGAGGAAATAAAGAAAAATTTCAAAGAATCAGTCATCTAATTAATTCAAGGTTAGTATTATGTAAATAGGTATCAGAAAAGGAGAAAGCCCTAAACGTGTTAACATTTGCTCACGCAAATATTGACATCGAATCCAATAGGATTACTCCCCTGAGAAATGTTAAGTGTACACCTAAGTCTCTGTGGAATTTGGGCTTAGGTTTGTTGAATAAATAGCTTTCTGAGAATTATTATTTTTTTTATATATTGCATCATCTGTAGAAATACTGGTACAGTAATTTGAATATTACAGAAATACTGATTTTATACAATATCCAGCTGGTCTCCTAATTCAGGTGAGGGATAAGACAAATACTTATAAAATTAATTCAGGAAATATGATGTTGTGGTTGAACCCAAGCTGGGAACTGAGCACCACCCAGCCGCTCGCTCACTCTCCCTGCCCCGGTAGGATGGGGGAGAGAATAGGAAGAGTAAAAGTGAGAAAACTCATGGGTTGAGATAAAGACAGTTTAATAATTGAAATAAAATAAAGTAAAATAATAACAATAATAACAATAACAATAATAATAATATACAAAGCAAGTGATGCACAATGCAATTGCTCACCACCTGATGCCCAGCCAGTCCCAAAGCAGCAGTCACCACCCCCCAGCCAACTCCCCCCGGTTTATATACTGAGCATGACGTCCCATGGTATGGAATAGCCCTTGGGCCAGTTTGGGTCAGCTGTCCTGGCTCTGCCCCCTCCCAGCTTCTCGCTGGCAGGGCATGGGAAGCTGAAGAGTCCTTGACTAGTGTAAGCACTGCTCAGCAACAACTAAAACATCAGTGTGTTATCAACATTATTCTGATGCTAAATCCAAAGCACAGCACTGTACCAGCTACTAGGAGGAAAATTAACTCTATCCCAGCTGAAACCAGGACATATGACAAACTTAGTCACATTATAACAAATGTTATTCATTCCCTTAGAGTAATCAGGTTTATT
The DNA here is from genome assembly GCF_000699105.1 of Pygoscelis adeliae. Classification (NCBI taxonomy): domain Eukaryota; kingdom Metazoa; phylum Chordata; class Aves; order Sphenisciformes; family Spheniscidae; genus Pygoscelis; species Pygoscelis adeliae. The sequence goes on from NW_008824772.1 coordinate 3,569,815, forward strand.
AAAAACAAAGGCCAATTAATATTTTATATGTGCAAGCATCTTTTCCCACTAATGCCCTAAAGCATTTTGCAAGCCACATGCTGACAATATCTTAAGTGTCGTCCCTCCTCCTGTGAACCCCAGTTGCAAAGCTCTCAGCTGAGTACCCAGCTGCCATGCCACACGTTGGCAGGAGCCCTGTCAACCCTTTTGTGAGGCACACAATGAACCCATTAAATTTCATCTAAATACTACTGCTGACATCCGTGCTACTTCAATAATTACAGCCTGGCCAAAAAAACCCCTGTTCCCACTGAAATGAGCGGCAACCGGGAAGGCTGAATGTGCTGGCATCTGTATTAGGGTACACGTATCTCCTCAGCTAGGAAATCATGCTTCAAACCAATGGCTTAGACACCACTACGTGAGAGAAGATTTGGAGAAGAGGTGGAGACACACATTCAAGCTTTCAATTTTTTGGACTGCAAAGCCTGGAGTCTCAATGGAAGGGGCTGGTGAGTGGGAAGAGGTGGAGGAAAGCAACTCCATGGAGACAGCATTTCTTATCGGAGAAGCCCACCCATGTGCCAGGGACCAACATAACAACTTCCAGCATCTTGCTTGCTCAAGCCTGACTCTGAATCCAGCTCAGGGAGAAACCCCGTGTCCAGATGGCATGGGCAGGGCTCGGAGCGCAACGAGCAGCCGAGAGAAGGTTTTGGGAATGAAGCACCGCTAGAGGACAGTGGAAGCTCAGAAATGCCTGGCAGAGCCCATGGTGCTTGGAAGTAGGCTGGGGGTCTGGAGAGGTTTGCTCCAGGAAATTCAGAGTCGGTAAATAACTGCCTACGCACGTTTCAACGCGTCGTGACTTTTGCGTGCAGCAGGTAGAATCCGACTGGAGAAGACTGGGGGGG
>NW_008824772.1:3570727-3579324 GCF_000699105.1 Pygoscelis adeliae
CCAAGTGTTGCTAAGGTGAGGGTACGCTCAACGGTTTTGGGATTAATCGAAATTCACTGCCAAGGAACTGCCCCCCCCCAGCCTATCAGCAAAGCGGGAGTGGCAACCGCTGCAGTCAGTATTTAAAGAATCTGATGGGCGTAACATGCTGAAATGTAATTGTTATGACTCAGAAAAAAGAAATCAGCTAGCAAAAGAGATGACAGCTGTTTCTCTGATTCCATTTACATCTAATTTGTAGTGTTTAGCTAATATCTTAGATGCATTTCCAAAGACAGCTAAGAATACATTTGCATTTCAGCAACTGATAAGGAAAAGTAGGTTTAATTTTATGAGAGTGACTAACTCTACCATTTCTTGCTAAACAGCAGGGATACCAACAGGAAAAAAAAGAAAAAAAAAAGGGAAGATTGAAAATCTCTGTTCTGGATTGCAGAACATGCTGCATAAACTCACACTGGACATATCTGTTTGCATGAAGACCTTGCAAAGGCTCTGTCAAACCTACTACAGAATCATAGAAGATGTAAAAGATGTTGTCATAGATCTAAATACAAGCTGCCAATTAACCATAATCCTGAAGAAAGTGCTTATCTAGAAAAGCACTTAAGATATTTAACTAGTCAGCATACGAGTGTCGTTAACCTTAGGTTCATCATATACACATCATTAAGTGACATTCCTTGAGTAGCAATATGACACATCCCCTCTCCTTCAGGGTAGTTCCAACTTGAGACATCTCATGGTTTTAGCCCAAGTTTTGTGCCATCTCTCATATAATTTCTAATATTGCTCATGTTTCTCCCATTTATTTAGGACTAGCTTACTGCTTGCAAGGCAAAATACGTGTAAAAATACATCACATCTGCCATAGCACCCTTCACACCTAAGTGTCCTGGATCATTTTATGACCGTAAGAAGAGTTCCAGCATCACTATGAAATGGTTGCATTCAGATTTACAGCCTCCTATCTAGGGTGGGAATGATCTTTATAGCACAGAAGCATTGTAGTGAGCGGCCCACGGTTCTGTAAGGAGTCAGTGGCAGAGCTGGAGAGGGAGCACAGAGTCCTGCCTTCTGATGCTCTGCTCCACTCACTGGTGGAAGTAAATACCACAATATACATGTGGATAGTTCTTAAGAACATTCCTCCAGAGCTATTAATATTTTACTAGCAATTTATGGATCGTCCTTCCTCCTCTCCCACCCCTACTGTTCTCAGACATGGAACAAAATTAAAAAAACCAATCATGCCATCTTGCATTTCAATTAAGTACAATGGAACAGATTCCCAGGGGCTAGACTGGGATTTGCTGGTGTAGTCCTTTATGAACAGAAGCAGGACAGATCCCAGTTTGCTACTGTGAACAGTACAGTGCCTACCCTACACCGCTGGGTACAGAGGCCAGACCTTAGTCTGGAAATGCAGTTTTGCCTTAGGAGGTATGGAAAGAAATTGGCAGCTTGTTACTCTTTCTCCCAGTCTTGCTCACCTTCGTGAAATAATAGTAAAGATCTGAAGCAACAGAATACTATGCCAATTTCTGTGGTTTGGGCTAAGCAGCTTACTATTGGCTTTTACATACACAGAAGTTTGATGTTTTCTGGCAGGTTGGCAGCCCAGGGGTATGATGTTTAGTATTCTCTAACTACAATGCTGCTCTCAATGAGCTAATGCCCATGGGGGAGCGGGGGAGAGCCCGTGCCCTGTGAACAGCTCCCACTCTGTGTGGAGTTGAAGCACTAAAATATGTACAAAGAAATATGGCCTCCCTTGATGACTGCAGATTAAAACGTGGACTCTATTAAAATTCACATCCTTCAGTTCCCAGTTTTGTTAATGATGAAGATAGGAATAAATGTAGGAAAACAAAGCAAACCAAAGTGAAAACTGGAAGGCAAACAGACTTTTAATTTTTTTTTAAAATTGCTTACAGAGCAGAAGGACAGAATCATGATCTCTTGACAAAAGTACCTGCCAGATGTACGATGTACCAAAGAAACGGCAACCACGCCGGTTTTCATACTGAATATAGCATGCAAGGGATGAATCAAGAGAAGCAACCCAGCCCGCTGCAGTCAGGTAGCCACCAGTTCAGCCATAGTTTGTAACCTGTTCTCTACAATAGCACAGAAGGAACCAGATACCTGTGTAGTCCTTCTGTAGCATCACCTCAGAAATACTCTTGGAAAGGGCACCATGAGGAGGGAGTAGGAGTTGTATATATTGTCTGCAGGAAGGACTGGATTTTGAGGACTCTTTGAGAACCTCTACTCACTGCAGGGTCATAAAAACGCCAGTTCTTTATGCTGTTAAAAAAACCTTCTACTTAAAGCAATGGAAGAAGTGGAATACACCATGTCCAGTGCCTCGGAGTTGGGTATGTTGGTCTGAGAAATCTAAACTTAAGGGAAACATCTGAAATTTTGGCACTCTGTGGTCATGAAACATATTTTCAAGGGATTATTTCAAGCGACTCCCCAAATTAAGGAATGCCTCTGTCTCTCTGATAAGGCCTCTCTTCTCAGTTCACTCCTGAAGCAGGGGTTATCTGTGAAACGCTCAATGGTAGTGACTTTGTGACTAAGGGAGAATAATGCTTGGGGAAAAAAAGAAAAGACTGGAAGAAGAAAGAAATGCAGTCTAAGTTCATTTTAACTCCAGTATGTTGTTATTAGTTAAAATTCCCAAGGTAACCTCTATTTCCACATATATGTAATAGTTTTCAATTTCATTAGGTCTAGCAAGGACTGTGAAACTTCAAATGAGGACCAAGAAGCCTGGCTGTATGTATCACGTTGTAGAAGACCCTCAATATTTCAATTTCTGTGACCTTTCCAGTATGCGTATATATGGGTATTATCCACCAGGGAGAACTGAATAATGATCCTCCCTCCTCCCCATTTTTTTTCCTTGCAAAATCATTTCTCAGCAAATCCAGATGGTGCAAAGGAGCCTGATGAGAAGAACGACCTGGTTCTGAGTGTGGATGTCAGAGTGTACATGTCTATGAAACTGCAAATGAAGCAGATGTTTGCCATTATTGCCCACTATTGAGGCACCAGCGTTTCTTCCTCACTAACCACATGCTGCAAGCAGCAATCGTGTATTACCTTCTCCTCTTCTAATGGGTACTCAGGTGTGTAATAAGTTGAATTTAATCTTGCTGATGAATCTTGTTTTAGTAGTTTGGCATGACAGGGCATTTCTTTGTTAAAAAGTCAATGGAGACATCTGGCTTTGGCAGGGTGACTAAAATGAGCTGTGTTTGGCCAATGTCTCTCCTGTTTCACCTTAATTTGCTGATACTAGATCCAGCAACGCTTTCAGACTCAGAACAGGAAAGCAGACTGCAGAAGTCACCCTTTACACCTGCCCTATTTCGCCTTAGACGCTTTATCTCCCGTGGTGTAAAACGCCTCAGGTATTCCTTATGTCACTTGAATGATGCCAATGCTGTATCACCCACTAAGCAAAGGCACTAAACCTGTAAGCACATGGAAGATATTCCCATTACTTCTGCTGGCTCCACTGATGACAGCGTTACTGTTAGCCAAACAAGCACTGAGTTCAGCTCTTTCTTGACCACAAGTCCCAACTCTGCACTTATGCAGAGAGGCATGAGACCGTTCTGACTCATTAGCATCTTACACGGTTTGCAGGACTGGTGCAAGTTACTGCATAAGATGAAGGACTGAGAATCAGACCTGTAATCTAGGGTCACTGGTGAGGGACTGCTGCTGTTTCACCCCCCTTGTAATAGCTTTCTTCCTTCACGATGAGTTATTGCGCTCCTATTTTTGACTGTGCTTCATTTGGAAAGTTGGCACAAAAATATTGTTTGGCAGACACAGACCTGCTCTGGCAATCTACTGTTTTGGGGTTGTTTGCTTTTAACTAATTCATTATATTGCTGTACTGCAACGTATATAATTTGTTTTCCCCTCCAGCACAGTGTTTATTAGACAACTACTCTCAGGAAACTTCCCCAAGACAAACACTTAACCCTCAGCCTCCTTGGAAAGGCTGGCAGTCTTCATTACCAAGCAAACCTATTACCTAGAAAACATAGGCAGCTCAAGTACATTAACACATACAATTAATAATAATATTTTGCTTGTTATTAGTGAAAACTTGCGTTAACATCAGTGCAACATCATCCCTGAAGTAACAGGATTCATCCCTTAAGTAACAGGAGCTCATTACGGAGAGATTTGTCAGATTAAGCCTGGGTTTCCCTGGCTTCTTTCTCTCTTACTTCTCTAATGTGATTGTTCTCCATGACCCCAATATATGAAAGTCATTTTAATGCTGTAACTACCCTTCCGACTGGAGAGGGCACTGAATGCCAAAGACATTTAAAGATATCACCAGTCAGACCTGATTCTAGAGCCATGAAGCAGTTCATGTTCCTTAAAAGCCGATTCCAGCAATTTCCTTTTGGTGAATCGCCACTGAGGTGGGAGCCAGATGCTGGAGTTCCTGAGCCTACCAGACACCAAATTTCCAGGCCTCCTAGACAATCATCAAATTAAAATTGTTCCCTGAAGCAAACTGGCTGCCCGTGCGAGGCAGGTGCAGTGGGCTCACATCATCTCTGCTCCCTACTGCGGAACAGCCATGCCTCCCATGCGCACAGCCAAATGCAACGGCAGACGTCACAGAGATCATTGATCTATCAGGTTTCTGCCCATCATAATAAATAATTCACTAAAGAACATTCTAGACCAGAAGTTATAAGCTTTGTAAAAGACAAAACCCCCCACCCTTTTTCTCTTGCGTGGCTCCCGTTGCAGCGTGGCCCCAGTTCTCCATGAGACTTTGTGGGTTCTGCTGCAGCTCAGGCCAATAACGGTAGGAAGTTAACTTTCAGAAGTGAGGAGCTGACACACCACCACAGCTCTTGATGCCTGCACTACAGCCTAAACCCAGGCAGCGTGCTCATCGTTAACTTTGTTGTCATTTTGCGTATCAAATTCTCCTGCGAGTCACCCAGAGGAGTATAGATCCGCAGAGAAACATGAACAGAAACGCTGTTAATCACTTCCCCAAATCTTACACTTTGCCTCAGTTGTAAAAACATGCCTTGTGACACTGGCTAATAAAGCGCTGCACAAGAAAGCATAGCTTTAATCTTTGTATTGAATTCTGGATTTGTAGGAGTTTTCAGTAAATCTGTTTAGACGGTTGAGAAAAGCCTACCGCTAACCATCTGGGTTTACGCTGCTGCCTTGCCATTTGTGGACATCAGCAGTCCTTGAAATGTTCCCAACAAAGCATAATTTTTTTATTTTTCACACCTGGGTAATTAAAACAGGTATGCATTGAACACTGGGACCCATTTTTAAAAGACATCATTTTCTCAACCCATAAATGTAATTTGTTATCAAATTAAGTATTTCCACACCCCATTTCTCCAGCACTTTAGCATTTTAATTTGAAATACAGTTGATAGAAATTACTGTTTTCAAGCAGCAGCCAGGTTTGGATGCAATTCTGAACTAAGTAAGTACTTGCCTTTTTCTTATTCACCTCAGTAGTTTATTGCCTTGGTGTGCAGCAGAGACAGTGAGAAATGGAAGAAAAAGCAATAAGGAGAGGAAAGATACCTCATAAAATGGAGAGAAGAGGGCAGGAAGATATGATTTATTTTACAAGAGAGTTATCACTATCAGCCTTTCTTAGTAGAAATTCCTATTGTATGAAACTTGATTTTCAGTGCAGCATTTTGGAAGTAAGCTTGGCCAATTCAGAAGAAATAAGACGTGATCCCTACAGCAAAATCATCACCTTAAAAAAATATCCTAACGTAGAATCTTGTAAGGCTTGGATACCTTGGCTTCATTCACAGATTCCAGCTGAGACCCAGACAGATAATACCAGTATCACACAAGAAATAATTTTCTCACAGTATTCCAAACAACATACGCAGTCTAGTTTATCTTACTCAGGTAAATTGTCCTGGAGACCAAAGGTCAATTTAGATGAAAAGGGCTACCGAGACTGAGTTTTAAGAACTGATTTTCCTTTTGGGAGCGCAGAATACAGAAGCACCATACATGGTGCTATGGTGACTTTTCTCCAATGATCAAATCACAAGATGCAGCTGAAATTCAAAAATTGAGTTTCTCGGCTTTAGTGGATTGTAGTCTAACTATAACTGTAGCTTAATGCATTTTTTCGAATTCCTAATTTCATTAGATTTATGTATAGTTGTAGTGGAATGGTAACAAGTTACTCTGTAATTCATGGATCACACGCATAATAGGAACCATTAGCTGTCACATCAGTGCAGATGAAGTGAGCTTTGACCTGTGAATTACTGTCACTATAAGCTCAACTCCTGCAGATACCAATGTTATTCTTGTGGCTAGAGTGTATGTTAATTTGAAGTAAGTACTTTAGTGAGCAACCTGAGAAATTAAAAAGAGTCTATCAGCTCCCAATCTTTGGTCTTAATGGAGAGCTGTACTTCTAATAAACCTATTTGAATATGCAGAAAGTAATGAGTTGCCCAACAAGGAGAACGAAGGAATAACAGCAAAGGGAAGGACAATTCCTTCCTTGACAGAGGATTTACTGCCAAATATATATTTAGGCAAAGAATACCAAAGGAGCACGAATGCGAACTTCATTTTTGTCACTAGTAAAGAAACCCAGAAAACAAAAAAGGATAAAAGAAAATGTAAAGAATAATCGGAGATAATGATGGTAATTTGTTTCCTTATTCTGAGATAATTGATCCACACTGAAGACGTAATTATAGTACATTAAAGAGATTAAACATAAGGTCTGAGGCACAGAGTGAAGACAAGCGTGAGCTGAGATACTGTAATTATGACATTTTGGGAGTCATAATATTTTGATGTTGGCCTTTCAAAATTCAGGGACAATGACAATACAGCAAGCATCATTTCAGTTGTCAAATGTCTGCTATTTCTCTCCCTTTTCTTGCTTCTTCGGGCTGCAGTCTCTGACAGAGTGCCTGATGCCAGCAAGAAGCAAGTTAAATGATGCGACAGTCCATTTGGTAAGGGACGACAATTCTGCTGCTCAGGTTGTCGTCTTTTGATTGCAAATCGCACTTCAGAAAAGGCGATTCATTTACTCAAGGGGCTTCTAAACCTTCAAGTCTTTGCTTGTTTGTTTCCAGACCTCTTTCTACCCTCTAGGTGATCTTGTGCCTTACCCCTTATTGATGCAATACCTGCGGTGATGTATAGTTTTGAGTCGTTAATGTTCCACCTGTCATGTAGGGCAGTATGTGACACACAGGGCTGAGCTACAGCAGCAGCCAGCAGACTTCAGCCTTAATTATCCTCTTTTGTTATCAGCCTTGGAAGAGCTCCTGAAACAGGGAAGCCCCCCATCCTGCCTAGTACGGCTCTGGATATTCATTGTTAATGCATTGCAGATACATGCAATGACAACAGCTTTTAACTATTTAGAACATACATTTCTGTGCTGTCAGTCAAGCAGCTCCTTAGGAAGGATAAAAGGAATGACTCAAATATAGAAATTCAAATCCTAGGGAGGAAGGAAGACTCCAATGAATTCAGTACTAGCTATTTGCTATTAATTCTATTATTCTGTGTATTTTTTCTGTGTAAGGCATCCTTTATTTACTTTATTGAATAATGAATATAGAATGCTAATTACAGAACGTACCTAGGTTTGGACTTATTTCAGTTTGTTAATTTGATATCTTTGTGGGGTGGTATCTATATGATATCCTGATCAGTTCGCAAGTTCCTAATCACTTATCTATGAACTAGTCTGTAAATATGTCAAAGTGGAAGTTATTCCTCTTCTGAGCCTGCTCTTTTCCGACCACACAAATTCCAAAAGAAGCGTGCAGGCTGAAAAAAGACCCAACACAACTGCTCAGGAAACAAGAGAAAAATCTGGCAGGTCTACTGCAACCAGCACTGACAGACTTGGATCACACCAAGCATTTCAGAAGAGATCAAAAGTATCAAAACACAAAAAGATTTAAACGCATTCAACCTACAGCCAACACCAACAAGTGCAAGGAAAAGGCGAAAGCTTTGGTCGATAATCCAAGTGTTGGAGGAGAAGCTGCCAAACAGATAAACCAGCCTTAAATTTCTGGGGCTGCAGCTACCTTATACCTGCCCAGTGGTTAACTTGTTCCATGAACTAATTTGTCTTACTAGGGCTTTGAGCAGCTGATTTGCTGATCACCTTAAAAGCAACTTTCATTTCATTTCATCAGCTGGCATATGCACTAAGTGTGCCCTTTAAAGTTGTTAATCTTGATTCCAATTTCTTCTGCTACTGCCTTTGGGGAGAGTGATAAGGAAGGAGCAGGGAAGGAAGTTTTAAGCTCCTTTGCAATTCTGTGCTTTGGGCATCTGCAGCTTACCTGATTTCCCCAGGTTTCGCTCACGCTCTGCTGCTTACGCTCCCTCGAGGCCTCGGGGAGTGGAGTCTACCGACACGCTGTGTGCTTCAGCCCAGTCAAAGCCTGCTCAGAAAAGCCCTCCTACTGCAGAGAAGGACTGGAAATGGAAGCAAAGCCAACTGATACAAAAATATGCAGCTTCATGCTCAAGTTTCTTCTCAGGAAGCTGTT
>NW_008824772.1:3579591-3585199 GCF_000699105.1 Pygoscelis adeliae
GAAACCAAACAACATGAAAGAAGCTTTCAAGAGACAAAAGGGCATTGGTACTAATGAGAATAGACAATTAAGCAATAAAAACATAGCTGAAAAAGAAGCTGAAAAATTGCTTGAGGAGACAAGAGAATCAACTAAATTAAAACCCAGATCTGCTGTTATGTTCGCTACCAGAGTCAGTTCAATAATAACCCTTTAGGATCAATTTTGCCTCCAAAGAGACAATTAGGCTGCAGGTTGCAGCTGGTACTGCAACAGCTCTTTCAAGTATTGCCCTCATCCCTTGTCTCACTTAACCTAGAGATGGCTGAAACTTGCTCTTGATCTCCCCTAAATTATCTTTTTTTATCTGAGAGTTCCATATAAACTACCAAAAAGTCACAATGTTATAAAACCCCATTTGTTAAAAACAAAGCTTTAATCTGTCACTTAAGAAAGTGAAAATGTTGCACTAAAGGGAGGAAAAATACAGTACTGAAATAGATTAATGGAAGAAAGTAACGAAGGCAAGAAACAGTCCAGAACAAAAGGCCAAGTGCTTTATATTAGACAGGAAGAGAGAGAAAAATGTAAGGTCATATATAATCTGGTCAGTTGAAAATTGTAAGCAGGTGCATAAATGAAAGTAACAGCGAACAGTATCTTAAAACGTGGCTGCCAGAAATGTAAAAAAAAGTTTTTTCACGAGCAATGCAATTCATGAAGTGCATTTTCCGGTGGCTTTGTGTTCTGTGTCCCCTCCTCTACCTGCATTGTTCCCAAGTCCCTGCCATGGCCACCGTGGCCGGCTGGGCAACGTGATGACCCCAGGGTGCTCCCGCAGACTGGGTCCTCCCCTCTGCCGTGGGTGCGGGTCGGAGGGGCAGCTGGCATCTTCTGACCCCGGGCAGTATCTGCTCCTCTCTCCACATGCTGGTTTCTGCAGAAGCTCTTATCATGCCTTATACCTCTCTATCAAATTGGTTTGGGTGTAAACAACTGCTGTTTTAGTTACTAAATGACTTTTCTCTTTCTTTTTAAAAATTGAATCTACATATATGTTTTAAACTTCATGCGACATTTAGTCTTGTAAACTCTCTAGGACAGGTGCTGCCTTTTAATGCCTCAGATGACGGGCGACAACCTGATGGAGCTCTGTAAGTGTCACCATATTATGAACATTAAATCATACTAATAATGGAAGAACATGGAGTTCGTGCCCAGACAGTCTTCAGCTTTGTTTCTAGAAATGCACTTCTAAGCTCAAGAACCAAAGGGAAAGAAGAAGAGAGGAGAATTTCCTCCACCTTTTCTCCTTGCCTTGCTCCTGAAGCTGCAGGTACTGATAGTGAAGATGCTGAGAACTTCATGAGCACAAATAACATTGTTTAAATCCTCAGCAATGACAAGAAGCAATTTGACACCGGGGGGGAGAATAATCAACATTTGGATTTTGCTGACTTTTATAATGCTGCTCTTACTGAACTTTTTTTTTCCCCTTATTGACTAGAGGGAAGAAAGAAGAATGACTCGTCATTGTACTCCACTGATCAACAGAGGCACAAACTAGCTTTTGTTGTCAATAAGAAAATATTGTACCATTTCTTTTGGAGAGATCTCTGGCCCTTTGATTTTTATTTTTTTAGGGAGAGATAAAACTCTCCATACACTATATGTAAGTAGTGAAATGGCTTCTTTTCAAATTCTGGAGGCGATAAATCTCCTCTGATATAAGGCATGCATTGCACCTCTTTTCACCTCTCTGCTAACAGAGCTTGTTCTCATTAACTGGCTAAGAACTGTGGAAAGATCTGTTAGAATTTCGCCAATATCATTTACCACTGCTGTTCAACCAATCTTGGCAATATCCGTGTCTATCAATTATGTGAAGAAAGATGCCATACAAGTTCAAGCAGAAATGCACAAAATATTTCACTTTGTATGGCTGCAATCTCAGATGCAGGAGACAAAAAGGGAATCACATGCTGGCAGATGTCACTGTTACCCGTTTTCAAATGGGAGAACAAAAATTATAGCAAAACATATGTGCAATACTTCACCAGGAAAGAATCGGATCCTTTGTCAGGGATCTCAAGGGGCTTATGGCAGAAAAATGTGGGGTGCTTCTCTCTCTCCCATTTTTACAGTTTCAACAATACTGCACAGTATCTTCCACAGCGTGACACTTTAGTGAGGCAGAATGTTTTACAGATCAAACTGAGGCCAGATGTGGGTGCCCAAAAAGGGTGCAGAGATTTAGCACAGGCACCTACTACAAGACTGTAGTGTTTAAACCTCTGCCTTGTCCTCACATTTAAGGGTTTTCTTACTAATGAACTAGAAAACAAGAGTTTTGCTTTCATACGTGCCAGACCTGTCTCCACCTTGTGTGAACTGAGCTGTTTGGCCTAACCATCCTACGGACCCACAAATCAGGCTTTGCCATGTCTTATAATTGAAGTTACTGGCCCTTAGCAGCACTCTCCCTTCTATAGATACTGGTTTAAATCAGTCTTCAAGTCAAAGATTTTTTGATCAAATAAATCTTACAAAATTTCAGTATGTTTTTTCATAATAAGAGAAAGAAGACATCAGAGAGACACAGGCATCTTTGGAGGATGAAATCTCCAACCCTTTAAAATTAACAGATACCAAACTGCCAAACCATATCTCTGGTTATTGTATGATGCTTTCCTACTCTCTCTCTTTAGTCTCCTACACCAGCCAGCAAGCACAGATGCTCACGATCATTTCCTAATTAAAGCCCGGAGGCAGGAAAACAGTAACTGTGTACTATAAACCACCCTGAAAAGCATTTAAATACGTGTTTAAACTTTAGCATGCATTCAAGAACCCTTCTTAACAGGGATGCTTCCTTGAACTGGAGTGTTGAGCTACAGCCCCTTCCATGCCTCTTCAGCACATTTAAAAGGAGCTAATAAGAAGATGGTTATTGCCGGTGGTGACACAAGTGGATAACCTTCTTGTTAAAACCACACTGCACAGAGAGGGGTTGTTGATATGTCCCAGCTTGCAAAAACACGTAATGATATTGCCTACTTCGTTAACATCGAGGGCTGTCTCATCTCTAGAAAGAATTTCCTCCACCTGTTTTGTTTATCTAAAGCCCAAATCAGTATCTTTTTCTTCTACTCAAAAGCAATCCTGAGTATGAACGCACTGAGATCTGCTGCTGAACTGGTACACACTTAAAATACTTCTTACAAAAAATTAAAACTTGGCTGATTGCTCTGTGTATCTACAAGTAGGTCACTAATTAATCTAAGAATATTTATTCTCAGGTCAGGTCCGTATTACTCTCTGCTTTGTGATAAATGCAAGTTCATATTCAAAGACAATGTTTACATTCATCACATGAGTTCAGCTTGTCTGTAGTAATTAACAGTTGTTCAGATGCTGCCCATTATTACTCCAAATAAAGAAAATATTTTTCCTTTATCATTAGCTAGCTAGGTCAGTGAACACAAGGGCAATGTGTATCTTAAAATTCTCAGGATAGCAGAGATTAGTTCTAACACTTAAAAACCCCTAAATCACTGTCAGCTGCATTACAGATTCCCAGATGTAAAGAGAGAAAAGTCATAATATACGAACACACACACACACACACACAAATAAGGTAATTGCTGCCCCCTGCTTCTCCCTGTACTTTAGAGAGACCACAGAGAATAATTATAACTGTTTTTTAAATTCTGTCAAATGAACCCAGTTTTGCTTCCAAGAATCAACTCCGTGCTGCTGCTTTAACATTAATCTAAAGGATTATTTGGATGAGCGAAAATTGTCTAGGAGCGTCAGGGCAGCCGTGCTCTGAATAGGAAGCTGACTTTTGAGTAGAAGAGGTTATAGTCGAGATTCACCGTGACTTTGACTTTCAAATGATGAGTGTGGTTTGATTCCCATGTAGGTTAAAGGCAATCACATCTTCAGAAAGAAAGGGGAGAAGATCCCAGAAGTTTAGCACATCCATATTCTCATCCGAGAGTTCCCAAAATGGATATAGGCACCTAAGCTGTACTCAGGGCCCTGACTTTCCACTGACATCTCTGGGATGTTAGGTGTGAATTAAAGCTTAACAGCCTAAAGTTCTTTGTGCCAGCTGCCAGTACTGGCAGGGTGGGAGATACCGCTTGTTGTTCTGCTACGGATTGTTGGGTTTTTTTTTCCCCAATTGGCAAAAACCCACCCAAAACAGCCACAAGCTTGTGCGGAAGGGAAGAGCAAGAAGTTTGATTACACTTCCTTCTGTATTAAGCAATTCCTCCATCCCTCAGAATGATATGCAGCTCCATAGTTTCTTCAGGAGGCAGGGAATTTTTGTGTTGCTTTCGGTCAGGATACACTATAGGACTAAAATCCAACTTTCAGTCCTCTCTTGACATCTGTCACGACGCTACAGCTCCTCTTTCCCAAGACACAGCTGCTACATCCTGTTCCACTTAAATTCTTGTACTCAATAGAAGCAAAGGTCGTTCAGGATAAATTCCACTGTCTAGACTTTTACCTTCAGAATGGGATTTTCCAGGAACTGGATAGGAAACATTATATCCTAGAACAGCAAAAGACTGTCCTGGTGTTACCTAAAATCAGGCAACATAGTATTACAAGCACCTTGTAGGAACACAGAAAATAAACTGCCTCAATATAATTTGATCTATTTTTCTAATAACTTTTCTAATGAATATTTTATTTTCTGTAGTGCTGGACTTAATTTGCTTAGAAGACAATTGTCATTACATTAAGGAACAAACAGTTCACTAGAGCTGAGGAATGCAATAATTGATTTTTCAACTTGGTGGATGAATTAAGAAATCATTATTTTTATGTTCCAAGCCACGCCTAAAAAAGCTGGTGTGGATTCTGAAATCCTTCACTTAGAAAGACTGATTTTTATGTTTTCTAGTTCTCCAAATATTTTTTCTTTAGTAAATTTGGATCGATACCTACCTGTTGTAGTCAATATTACTTTTCCAATTCAGGTTAAGGTGTTGTCCTGGTTCCAGCTGGCTTAATTTTCTCCCTAGTAGCTGGTACAGTGCTGTGTTTTGGATTTAGCATGAGAACAATGTTGATAACACACTGGTGGTTTAGTTGTTGCTGAGCAGTGCTTACACTAACTCAAGGACTTTTCAGCTTCTCATGCCCTGCCAGCGAGGAGGTGCACAAGAAGCTGGGAGGGGGCAGAGCCAGGACAGCTGACCCAAACTGGCCCAAGGGCTATTCCATACCATGGGACGTCATGCTCAGTATATCAACTGGGGGGAGTTGGCCGGGGGGCGGTGACCGCTGCTCGGGGACTGGCTGGGCATCGGTTGGTGGGTGGTGAGCGGTCGCATCACTTCTTTTCCTGGGTTTTGTTTCTCGCTCTCTTTTTTTGTTGTTTTCCTTTTCATTATTACTATTAATATTATTATTAAGTAATAATGAATAACAATTATTATTTTATTTCAATCATTAAACTGTTCTTATCTCAACCCACGAGTTATCTTACTTTTGCCCTTCCGATTCTCTCCCCCACCCCACAGGGGGGAGTGAGCGAGCGGCTGGGTGGTGCTCAGTTGCCGACTGGGGTTAATCCACGACAGGTTTTTATCCACGGCAGGTTTTTGTC
>NW_008824772.1:3589033-3611328 GCF_000699105.1 Pygoscelis adeliae
ATGCTCTACCGACTGAGAAGGCTGGGGGTGCACAAGAAGCTGGGAGGGGGCACAGCCAGGACAGCTGACCCAAACTGGCCACAGGGACATTCCATACCATGTGACGTCATGCTCAGTACATAAACTGGGGGGAGTTGGCCGGGGGGCGGCGACCGCTGCTCGGGGACTGGCTGGGCATCGGTTGGTGGGTGGTGAGCGGTCGCATCACTTCTTTTCCTGGGTTTTGTTTCTCGCTCTCTTTTTTTGTTGTTTTTTTCCTTTTCATTATTATTAATATTATTATTAATAAGTAATAATGAATAACAATTATTATTTTATTTCAATCATTAAACTGTTCTTATCTCAACCCACGAGTTATCTTACTTTTGCCCTTCCGATTCTCTCCCCCACCCCACAGGGGGGAGTGAGCGAGCGGCTGGGGGGTGCTCAGTTGCCGACTGGGGTTAATCCACGACAGGTTTTTATCCACGACAGGTTTTTGTCACTCTCCCGGCTCTGGACAGCCGGGGAGGCCTGTCTGGGCAAGTAGCTCTCCCAGAGAGCAAAGCTATTACTGGTGTCTTTGAAAACATCATGTCTATCAGTTATATTATCTGCCTGGACATCCTCCATGACCAATGAATAAGGCGTGTTTTAATTCATATGGGACAAGGCACGGTTCAGAGCTCTATGCTTGTTGCCTATATGTGTAAATCTTCTAGACTGAGGATTTTAACAGTGCTCACTTATTTTGATCTCATGATTGAATGATCTCCTGATGAAAAAATATGAGTTCTAATCTTTCTGAGCCTCCATTTCCCCATATATAGAAGCAGAATAGTCCATGCAGCTTTGCAGAGGTCTTTGATGTCTTCAGATGAAGAGCCACAAGCATTAATATAACTCTATTGCCAGCATAAAATTACAGCTATATCCTCTCTAGCCATTGAGCTGTGTTAAAGAAGGCAATGACACTTAATTCATCTGATGTAACTATGTAAGAATGATCATATATACACAATTAAAAACATAGTTTTTATCAATTATGCAGTAGCATCTCATCTGTACTCTACTAATTAGAAAGGGGAAGAAAAAAGACAGTGTCTGAAAATTAATTATGCCAACATTTCTACACTGTTTAGAACCCAGTTATAAGAATTAAATATTTATACCATTATGGTTTCCATTAGGCATCCTAATGTGACTGCCTGAAGGAAAATACTGCAAGGTGCTCCAACACTCACGCAAGTTTAGAATTAGGATTCTCCCATGAGCTGATAATGCCGACAAGGTTGTATCTAAATTTGGTATCTTCAGACAAGAACCTTCTTTCCACGTGCAAGCTTGGAACTGATTTCAAGCTCCTGATGTGTCACATTGATCTCAGAAAATAAGACGACTTTCTATTCAATTAAAGAGTGGTTTGAAAATGTAAAGGTACTGAAATGGTTCCAAATCTGTTACAGATCATGGGCTGAATCCAGGGCCTGTTATGGAGTCCTTGCTCAGAGTTGGATGGTTGTTACAGTATTTCAGGATCAGAGGCTTATTATGTTCAGAAGAATGAAGTTACAGTTTTTCTCCCACCTTCTATTCATATTTGTTTTATACTCCCCTTCTAGCTTTTATTTGCCTGGATCCTTTTTTCTTCATTTCATCTCTTGCGGTCTTTCCCTCAGCAGCTAGAAACACAACTTTAAAAATGCATCAAAACAAGGCTGTTCACCTTTCCATGTGCACATTTGCCTCCGAATGCCAAGTGTTTATGTAAAACAGGTTCAGCCCTACAGCTCCTGGCAACTTGCCAGCACAGCTCATGACTGGGAAAATTTATGATTGTTATTCAACGCAAGAAGGCTTTGCTCTTTGCGGGTAATTGTTAAAAGGTGAGGCCCTGACCCCACTCATTACACAATGGGTTATTGTCTAGCTTTCACCCTGAGGGGTTCTTTACTTGCAACTTTTATAACAACTATAAAACGAACCTGCCTTTTCATCGAGCAGGCTGTTCCTTTGCCATTTTCCCCTGCAGAATCTAGCGTCCCTCTCTAACTTTCCTTAGTTTTTAATGCTCATCCCTTTATACTCCTGAGCTGAAGTTAATGAGACATATCTAGTTGGCCCAGCATGCTGGGCTGAATCAGATCATTTCTGGACTACACAGAAAGTCCTAGACTCTACAAGTCATCATACTGCACACTACGCTATTTTGTAATGAACTCAGAAGCATAAATAGCAAATATACATAAAGTCTCTCTTGTGAAACAAATTTCACTTAAACACTGAGCAATTTAGGCTGCCAAAAAGGCACTTGAACATAAAAGTTGAGAAGGAAGGATGATTTAAGAAATTATTTTAGGCTTCAAGAAAGCACAGAAATCCATGGTTAGTGTTAAATATTTGTATACACGATATAGCAAATAGAGATGTCTCACGGGTTTTGAATCAGATATTTAGAAAGAAAGAGAAGGAAAAAAACCCCATGCTGTGTCCCTTCTTTAGCACAGTCTAGAAACAGGTTTTCTTAAGACATGCTGATCTGAGAAAAGCTTTGTTTAAAAATGAAATAAAATCTCTGACACCAGGATCAAATTTTAAAGCCATGTTTTAGCACTTCTCCCCACTCATTGCATTAAACTCCTTCGGCTGCCGCAAGCACAGCTCTTTGAAGGCAGGGCCCCTGCCTGGGACAGGAACCCAGAGGCTTTGAACCTGGACACCAACCTCCAGCAAAACCAAGTCCTTTAAAAGGGAAAGCAATTGATGGAAAGTCTTTGAACAAGGAACCCTTCAGGTACGTGAAGTGTTTAAGGGCAAAGCTTTTTCTCCAGTGATATGGGACAGTAATTTAGAGAAGAGAACTCTTTAATTTAGAGAATCCTTAGATATTATATCTTTGGGGAAAAAAATGGGAATGTGTCTGAAAACAATAGCAGATGGGAAATGAAGCAGGAAAGGTCCAGCGACTTAAACCTGTGGAAACATCAGCTGTTTTTAAAAGTGGCAGGACATTACTGATACTGTGCAATCACTACGTTTGTTTTGCATCGCTTGATGAGAAGTGCCTCCCTCCTCCCGGAGGTCAACCTGCACCATCGGACAACCTTCCCACCCACATACATCATCCCTGGCTATCGGACAAGGTGCTTTTAGATCCCAGGTGGAAACGGCCAATTGCAGGATACAGTGAAATCCAAATATGTCCTCTCCCAGCCCCCCGAAGGTAGTGTTACCAATGCTAAGTGTATGGAGGAGTCCAGCTAGCAGGTTAGAAATATACAGAAAATAGAACTCTCCATTAACATCATCATGAAGGTCCCGATCAACAGATCACCGAAAGCAACCGCCATAGTTCAGTATCAAACTAAAAGTGATGTTTTTGTCTGTGTGCGTGTGTGTGGATGTGCACAAGCGCACATCTACGCATGGAAAATCCTTTCTGGAGCCATTAGGTGCTTAGCAAAAGGAGCAGGGAGAAAAATGCAGCACATCAGTATTACAGAACTAGTCACCTGCCTATTTATATCCAACAGTCTCTTTACCACTGCTTAACTTCTTCAGACAGCTGCAGTCGTACACGGAATGATGTAAAGGTTGCTCTAGGTTGACAGGCACCTCATTAGCGTATGTCATTATAATATTAGCAGTTGTTTTCTTATTGATATCAAATGGGATTTTTCTGGCCAAAAGGTCAGGAGGAAAAGGATTGCGTAGCTCTGATCATACCTGAAGCTGATTATCAGCAGTGTAAATAATGCCTGCGTTAGTCATGTGCGAAGACAGCAATCTAAAAGGAGCGTTATTCTCCTAGGAGCTCGCGTATGCCGCAATGAAAGTGAGATGGGGGTATTACGCCTTACAAGACTCTCTCAAGATTTTAAATGCTGTTTGACATGTACAAAATATGTATGTAACATTATATGCAAATAACTCCCCGGAGTAAATATGTATATCAGTTTACCCGAAAGTTTGCTTGGGCATACCTTTCTGTCTTTGCAGTTCATTCGAAGACCAGTATCAGGACTTGCTTGCTCAGCACAAGAAATAGTTTGAAGAGCTGCATTTTCAAAGGATTTTACACATTTTTCATTTTTACGAAAGTTTAATTTGAACGCCCAGCCAACACGGATCATTTTTGACTGAGGTGGCGTTAGTTCTAACAGTACTGTCTCCCGATGGGAGCAAATTGATCTGGACGCAGGAATGATTTGTGGGAAGAATTTCCATGGCACAAATGGCTATTTTCTACCTCTCTCCTATTGATTTTCAAGTGCCATTCATGCCTCTTCCCACTATCTTTAAATTGTGTTGACATCTGTTTACTCACCCATTACAAACAATTGGTCCAATAAAAATACAGAATGGGGAACATGCTAAAATCAATACCTGAGACTGGTGAAAAATGGAACATCAAAGCGATGAAAATGAAATTATTATTTTGACCATATTTAATCAGTCCTGAGAACTACAATATCAACGAAGAGTTCAAGAGGGGGCAGTGATATATTGTATTCTATGCACACACTCAGTTTGGTTAGTGGGATTTTTTGTTCATATGAAATCATGGAAAATACCCTATATTCACTCCTCCTCTGAAGCTCACTGAGATCAGGGCAGCTGTAGGAGGGATGAATGTTGCGCATATGTCATGTCACTGATTTTCTTTTTGGTGTGAAATGAATAGTCAGGTCTGTCCTGCTGCTGCAGAAGGGCAATGCCCTGCTGGGAGCATCATACCAAGGCAACCACCAACAGCCACGTCTACCCAGAGTCAGGATTTTATTCCATTCTGTTGCTTTACTAAATGGGACAATGAGGAAGGTGACGACATTGCCCAAAGTGCCCTTCATCCCTACCTCTTGTACTCTAGGTATTTGCTAAGCCACTGCCCTGGTTCTGGCTGGGATAGAGTTAATTTTCTCCCTAGTAGCTGGTACAGTGCTGTGCTTTGGATTTAGCATGAGAATAATGTTGATAACACACGTTTTAGTTGTTGCTGAGCAGTGCTTACACTAGTCAAGGACTCTTCAGCTTCCCATGCCCTGCCAGCGAGAAGCTGGGAGGGGGCAGAGCCAGGACAGCTGACCCAAACTGGCCCAAGGGCTATTCCATACCATGGGACGTCATGCTCAGTATATAAACCGGGGGGAGTTGGCCGGGGGGCGGTGACCGCTGCTTTGGGACAGGCTGGGCATCGGTCGGCGGGTGGTGAGCAGTTGCATTGTGCATCACTTATTTTCTACATTCTTCTATCATTATTACTATTATTATTATTATTTTCCCTTCCTTTTCTGTCCTATTAAACTGTCTTTATCTCAACTCATGAATTTTACTTTTTTTCCCCCCGATCCTCTCCCCCATCCTACTCGGGGGGGGAGTGAGCGAACAGCTGTGTGGTGTTCAGCTGCCTGCCGGGTTAAACCACAACAGCCACCCGCTTGTATTTCTAGTCCAAGCAAGTTCTGGTATTATATTATGGAAACAGGAGTGAAGTATCTCTTGGGGTTAACTGTACTTTTTCTTTTTTTTTTTATTTTATCAAAAGACTAACGTTAAGGATGGCAAAGAATTTATAATTAAGCAGATGCCCATCAACATTTTTTTAAGCAGAACTTCTATTTGAAAAGCAATGAATATTTTCTCCACTATCCCCCTTCAACAGATGTTCTGCCTAATCTACATTCACTTTACTCACTGTCTTACCTTTGACCTTTCTTTTGAAGGTATTCATAAGAAGAGAATGTCAGTATTTATCTACCTGCTGTGCTTCCCATCTGTCTATGCAGTGCACGAATAACCACAAATTATATTTCCTTTGTGAAAATTTGAATGACAGGCATTTCTAAGGCTTCATATACATGGAATGATCAGATGCTATCTGCTTGTCTTGGAGGAATTATTCATCCCGTATCTGGACATGCAAACCAGGAACAGCTGCCAAATCTGGATTTGGGTTTCCAGTGTCTCCACTGAGATTTTCTACCAGAAGTCTTTCTTGGATGCTTTTCCATCACCCTTGTTTTACTCATTTTTCTTGACAGGGAAAATGAAGCAGGAAGGTTCATACCCAAGACTGGCACAGAGAATGTAGAGCAACATAAAACCATTTTAAAGAGGTCCTCTTTGGGAAGGATTATCAGAATAACGATCTGCAAACCTGTTAAAACATACACAGTTTGAAGACTGGAAAACAGGTCCTTCTCCGATGATTCCAGCGGAGCCATGTGGACACTAGATCTGGTCTCAGGATTTACGTGCTCTAAGATGTACAGAAGTTTCCTATGTGAGATGCTAAAATACGCTTCTTTTGGACAACTTAGAATAACAAGAAAAATAAAGAGATAGTGTTCCCTGAAGAAACTTTGGCCTTTGCATTTATTTGAAATGGTGTCAACTCCTTTTTGCGTCGTTGGCGGAAGAGGCCACACAAATGTGTCCTTAGCAAGCCAAATACAAATACTAAACCAGAGAAATTTACAACAATCGCACCAAGGCTCACTTCTACATTTAAAATAGAGAATAAAAAATTATTTTAAATGCAGCAAGGAAACATGAATACATTATACAGGAACAACACCAAAGTAGACTTTTAAAAATAGATGAACCTGAAACAAACTCCTGATCCCATGATTTTTTTAAAGATTGATTCCAAATCTCATCTGCAGAGGTTAGGAAGAAAGGAAGAAAACATGACTTTGTTTTGCTCTACCCACAAGTCAAAAGAGTGTGCATTTTCAAAACTTTTTAAGCATCCAAATGGAAATGACAAAATAAAGTCAAGATGAGTTGATTTTCTATGTGTATTGATACCCAGTATACACTGTCATTATACAATATCTTACTCTTCTAATACTAAAAGCTAACTCTTTCATTTTTTAACCATCTAGCTATTGAATTGAAAAACAAAAGTAGTGTACATAAAACATACACATATAATCTTTGTCAAGAAATACACAGTTCAGATCCAAGGTCAGCAATAATATCTAAAATATGTAAACCTTCCTGTGCATGTACCTGTCAAAATCAAGAATGTTTTCCTCCTCCTTAAGTTTTTTGAGCCCACTAACAATACAGAACTTGATTTATTTGAATTTCTTTTAAAAATAGTTAATTATAATTGCATCTATTGGCAAACAGGATTTACTACTACTTTTCTGACTCATAGAGATGTCACGTGGAAGCCAGGTACTACAAGCCAGAATGCATTCAGAGAGAATTAAAAGTCAATGAATCACAGGAATAATAGTCCATCTGCCCACTTGTGCTCAGTGTCACTGTAATTCTGCAAATGCATCCGAAAATACCAGGGTGAACACAGTGAGTAGCAAATTCGTACTCTACTCAACATTTCTTTTTCAGAAAGGTTCTCGCTAAAAATGCAAAGTGAGCTCGTCATCTAAGTTCCTAATCTGTTTTCCTCAAAGCAGTTGTGCACAGTCCTCTAAGGCTGCCAGAAGAACCACCTATGAAGTGACATTTTAGTATCTTGGAAGAATTCTGGTGAATGGGGTAGAACTGATCAAGTGTTGATTTCTCCTTCGAGTACTCAATTCTTTTTCAAATTCAGGCTAATTTAGTGCTCATGAAAAGGGTCCAAGCTAACAACTGTGCCACATAACAGAATTGTGCGCAGTCTCGATAAGAACTGCTCCAGCAGAATATACAGCAGTGAAGT
The DNA here is from genome assembly GCF_000699105.1 of Pygoscelis adeliae. Taxonomy (NCBI): domain Eukaryota; kingdom Metazoa; phylum Chordata; class Aves; order Sphenisciformes; family Spheniscidae; genus Pygoscelis; species Pygoscelis adeliae. The sequence continues at coordinate 3,596,688 of NW_008824772.1, forward strand.
ATAAAACAGACTAGATAATCTGGTGTATTTGCTAAAATAGAGAAGCAATTTAATCTACCACTTAGTTGGTCCATGCTACTGGAGAACATGCTCCAGTTCAAGCTCCTGCCTTTGAGAGGCGTTCGATACTAGTTTTAGAGGAGGTGATGCTCTCGCCTCTGAAACAAAGTGTGCCCTGCAACATCTGTCTGGGGAAGATGGGCTCCTAAAAAAAGGAACAATCGAGTGAAAAGGGAAAGCCATAATCACATATTATCTTTAATGCTCCACAGCACATTTAAGGTAAGTACGGTCATCAATTCCTCACCCTGGCCAAATTCCAGGATTGGCAATTAAATCTTCCTGAATGTCTACATTACAGTCTAAAGCATACTCCGGGACACAGTGGGACTGCGCAAAATTTTACGTATCTATTTCATTCCACTGACTATAAAGAGAGTCTGGTCTAGTCTGGCTCTCTAAAACGCAGACATGTAATTTTTATGTGCAAATGTTAGGATAAATGAGTCTCATCCCAAACTCCTGGGAACAGAAAGGAGGAGAATCATGCCCAACATAATGAAAAGGTTTACCCATAGCTGAGCCTGAAGACTGAAAGGAAAATCAGATAGGGGAAGCTAGAGAAAGAGAAGAAAAGAGCCCAAATTACACAAAAAGGAACAACTCTGGAACATCGCAGTAATTATCTTGTCAACATGAGGAATCTGGTGCTAATTCAGTATCTATTTAGAAAAATAGAGAAACATGTACAGTGAACTATGTAATCAATGTTTTGACCAGCTAGAACACAAGTCAATCTGCTTTTCTTCCAATAGTTGCCTAGTTTTCCAGGAAGGAAAAAAAGGCAGTACTATTAAAAAGGCTTGCAAGGTGAGGGGTAGGTTAGCCAGTACTTCTGCACTTGATATCACTAAGAGAATTACAGATATTAGGCTGGATTTGTTCCCTTAATGCATTAACAATACAGGTTTTTGAAGAAGCTCATTCGTTAGGCTCAGGCATATCACAGGACGAAAATGTTCACGACTCAATTATCTGTGAAGACCTGCAGGTCAGGGTGGCTCTGAAGGATGCCACATTAAGGAAGGCGAGTGAGAATCTGCACCTTCCCCATCGTTCTCCATGCTTTGAAATTTTTTCATCTATCACAGGACTGAACTGTGCTGCTTAACTGAGTGGTATCTGGACACACTCTAAAAAAATGTAGGGTTTTCCCTACCATCCCTCAGGATGGGGGTGTCCCCTCTGATTTCAGTCTAATTTTTCATTAATTTTACTTCTCGTAACAAAACAAAAGACTCAGTTACTCCCTTGAGTCTTGGTGCCTCCAGGTTTCACAATGCCTGAAATCTGGCCCTAGAATTGCAAGTACAGGAATCACTTCCATTTGAAAACAGTAAACAAAATGCACCCCATAAAGCTCACAAATCAGTGATGCATTAGCTGTATCAAACCAAGAAACATATCTTTAGCACCTTGACAGTATTAAAGACTTGAAGGATTTTTAAAGACTGAAGTCCAAGGTTGCTTGTGAGAGCATTCTGACAGATTTGCAGGGAGGGTATCAAAGAGAATACATTAAATTTCTCCGCAGATTAAATCATTATAAAGGAAACTACATGAAAGACAGTATTTCTAATAAGGGAAGAGTTGAAAACTATGTCAGAAATTAGTAATGATTTTTTTAAATTAGACTTTCATTTCACTTGCTATCAAATAATTGGTGTTAAATTCTCCTCCTAACTAGACTGAACCCTGGAAACTAAGCAATAATGGTGGTCCAAACCCTCAACAGAAGTGCATTAACAGTGGTAATTTCGGTCAGGGATGTAGCAAATGAGCTGCATGACTTTTGTTAATTAGGGGCCTGCTTCTGCTTTTGAAGTTAGTAGTTCTGTTGACTTCAAGGAAAATGAAACCGAACTGCCTTTCCTGGCAATCGCATGAATGCAGTTCAAAAAGAAACCAAAGCCTCTGCCCAAAAGCTAGCCCGAATTTCTGGAGTAAAACTAATTAAAAGAAAATCCTGATATATGGATGCGTTCTTTGCATAGCCTGGTTTCAGGCAGGTCCGGGAAACAACAACATTCAATGATTAGGTATTTATAGCCTTTTTATCCTTAGCTATGAGATCCCCTGCCGAGGCATTGGTCTCAGACTTATCTGTACTGGGCTCTTGGCTTTTTCATAGCCTCGGACTAATCTCACTCTCCCTGTACCCATTCCCTGTTCCAGAAAAGGGGCAGAAGGGACTCTTTTCTATTTAGATTGTATGAGACCAGATGAAGGCATTATTGTTCACTGCATTAGGTAGCATAACAAGATACTAACATTTATTAAGGCTCTTCTAGCCACCTTTGGCACAAAAATAAAAACTTCCAGGCAGAGAAGAGTAATTAGCAGTAATGTTTGTGCAACTCCGGTTTGATGAAACAGAACAAAAGGCTTCCCGAGGTTTCCTCAAACGTAAGGAGAGCAGAAGTGGTCAGAGGCTTGCAGCCACGCAGCAGCCAGAGAGAAAACACGCATGGTTCTTTCCAATCTCATTTCTGCTCTGGCGGCTCAGTCTCCCGTTAACTCCCACCAGCTTTGCTCCTCATCCTAACTCCTGGCTACATATGCCCTGGCAAATCCTGCAGCCCGACCTGACACCTGTGGTACTTCTCAGGTTTACTGATAGTAAAAGAATAAACCTCCTGCCAACAAACAGATAAACCTGACAATATATCCCAGCAAAGAAGAGGAGAGATGAGCTGCTGAGTGCTTTCCAGACACACTAAACTTGAAGCCAGCCACAACAATCTGAGCTGAGGAGGTGGACGTATATTCGGTTCCCAATTGACATGTGAACATTGCCTCTGAATGTCTTCATCTAGGTAGCTACAGGTGAAGCAGGAGCTATTTCTGTTGCACAGAAACTATATTTCTGACATGATTACAGCAGCATCTATTAGGCTTTCAAAAGGACACATTTCAAACTAAAATGGGTCAGACCTGGTACATGTAGTACTACCTCTCCCCAAGGTTATGAAATCCCTACAATTTTATTATGCTTAGGAACTTTGACAGGGTGGTAATTTTGGATGAACTGGATTGATTTTGAGAGAGCGGTCAGCTAGGATTATTTTGGATAAAAGACTCAAGTACTCAGTGTAATTAAGGAAGGCACAAGTAAAAGAGAGTGGCACTCTGAAGGTTTATGAAATGCTGTCTGTCTTCACCCTGAAATACACTTTCTGTATGGGCTGACATGCCGGTTGATGCCTGATGCTAAATTATATGATTCAAAGAAGAAGCTGAGAAGTAACACGTAGGATAGCGCTTGAACTCCCTACTTCGAATACGACTGCAGAAGTCCCAAAAAGTGTCCAGTGTGACCCCCAATTAATACCATCATGCCTTTTGCAATGCTCATGCTCACTCTTTGCCAGTTTCTCCTTCCGAGCATCAGAAGGCAGAGAGCTGCTGGTGCCCAGGATGTCAGTCCCTACATGGCTATCTCACCTGTGAGACCACACTTGCCCAGGGCAGAAAGGACTCAGGTACAATTGCCAGCTTCTTACATGGAAGGTGCCATCAAACATTATCCCTTCACTTCTCTACCTCTGGAGACATTTTTCTGCCCCCTGAAATCCTCATGGCTCCCTTGAAAAGACTGCCTTTGCTGGCGCAGCCTGGGCAGCACCACGCCACAGTCAAGCACCCCAGATAGTTCAGTGCGTCCAGCACTCAACAGAGGCGTGTCAAGACTGCGGAGATATGTCTTCTTCAAATCCAAATTTGAAGCTAAAATGTTGCTAAATCCTATATTCTGAATGGTGCCAACAATGAAAAGTCATCAGTGAAGAAACAGGAACAACAGACATGTTATACATACAAACTGGGATTGTTGTTAACGTGTGTTCCCCAAGGAGAAAAACAGGCTGAGGGTAAACACAACAAAGCAGAAAAATTATCCCAGGGAAATTATTCTACCACCCTCCGTCTTCACATCAAATTTAAACCAGTCTGATAATTTACTCTGATTAACCAGGGTTAATTTTGGAGTACCTCAGCCCTGTCGCACCACTTGTCTTCATCAAGCTCTACAGGCTGTAGCTTAACTTTGAGGTGAGACCTGCCGTGTGGGAGTTTTCATTAGACACTGCAGTGCTACAAACTCTAGAGGTGTCTTACAAAGCTCAGATCAGCAGTCCGTGCAAGTACATATGCTGGGACAAAATTTCACCAGCACTTAACATGAATATAACTTCCGTTTAAACCATGTAAAGCTTCAGTGAAAAGACATGGAGAAAATTATTTCTTGGGCTCAGTACCAAGTTTCTCTTGCAACTCTCATCACCTTTTTCCCCTTGCTTCTCCTTTAGAACTGGATGGCCAATCTCTTCACCTTATTTTCTAAAAGGAAATGTTAGGTGTGTGCCATGGGATAAAAAAGGAAAGGTGATAATAAAAGAGCTTAATTTTTATAGGCTCCAGAGGAGATTCATGTTCCATCAACTCTGAGTTTAAACAACATGAAAATGGGCCCAACCCAGGAGTAAATCCCCTTGGAGTGCAGCCTTTTGAGTCAATTTTTCATCTTAGCCTTTCTAGCTGGAGACATCTCACATAAATAAACATGTGCAAGTTATTGCCAGCATGCTCTGCTTTATTAATTTTGTGTAGAGCAAGCTGGCTTTCGGGGAGGTTAATTTCCTGAACTGAGAAGAAAATGGCACTTCACCAATTTGAAAATAAGTAATTGTGTGGATACCTCAGTTCATTATTTTTAACTCTGCAGAGTCTTTGCAGACTCCAGAGGCATGCTGACAGCTTAGAGAAACAGAGCTATTTTCACTAACCAGTTTTCCCGTGTGGTGTATATTATACTGCGTTACATAGAAATTAATGGCTGTTTAAAAACAGCAGCGCCTTGTCTAGGTCCTTTTAAACAGAGCCCAGTTAATTTTGGGAACGCCAATTCCAAAGATGTAGCTACTGTTGGAGTAAAAAACACTTAATACCACGTTGTTTTAGAGAAAATATTCTTAAGCTCTAGCAACATACTCATAACCTGTTGAGCTCCTGTACCTCAGTGGATATCATGTCTTTGCTGCCTCTGTCGCTCTTTAACCTTAAAATTCCTTAGGTATGACGAGCAGTGACTTGAGTGCTGGGGTTCTTCTGTTGAACTACCTGTGAACCTGGAACCAGAACACACACGCCCAAAGCGCTGGTTTTGTTTGAAATAATAAGAAAATGACATTAGTCCATATGGCATTGGAAATCCTCGTTCAAACTTGTCTGTTGATTTAAAGGCATATGGATGCCACAGGGCTTTGACAGTAATGCTTGACTGTGGCTATTTCAGAATCCAGGCAAAAACAGATGGCAGCATTTCTGAGGTTTTGAAACATATGCTGTGAAATATAATTTTTAAATATATTTATTAACAGTGGGGTTAATTTTACTGGAAGTCCTAATGAAACTATATTGGTACATTTTTTAGGAAACAAGTGGTGTGAAAGCTTGGACTTGTGCAAACCTATGGCTCCAGAATTATTTTCCCAGACCAAAAGTTTGATAGCAATTCTAAATAGCACTCCCAACAATCTGCATTTTTGTCTGTCTCAGAACAGACAAGATTAGAGAAATAATGTAAATTTGAAACCATTTAAAATTCACGTGTCATTTTGAGTTTGCAATAATCTTTTCATCACCTTAACTAAAGTCAGGTGATAGGCAAAAGTACATTAATTTATCTGTTTTATCAAAACGTTTAACATAGATAATGCATGAAAGAGAAAATATTATCCGACTGACATGATGCAAAAGTGTCATTCTGTTCTTCTCTGTACAGATGGTTTTTCACTTCCCACGGTGTTTCACTGTGGAAAATCTGTTGTGTTCTTGGTATTAAATTTGCCTTTTCGATGCAGTTTTCTCAATTAAATCTCATGCAGATGATGCAGTCATTTATATTCAGAGGATCAGACTTTCTGCTCTTATTGGATAAACTTTAATCCACAGGGTTCAGATTTAGCTGCATGATATTAATGAATTTTAAATTTAGATAAATGTTTCTTTAGTGGAGATCAAAAGGTAAATGTGGTCCCCAGATCTGAAGCCCACAGGGAGAGCATGTATTGGATGACTCACTCAGATTTTACTGAACTAAGGGGAATCCAGGTGAGAGAGGATGGGAGAAGTGGCTCAAATAATTAACTGATCTGTATAACAGGTATCACTGGAGCATTAGCTCCACTTTTGCAGCTAATGACCACTCATTAAGAGAAGGCCAAGCAGAATGATGTTTTCATGACAAGGACATTTTCATCTAAACGCTGACTTGTGGCGTGGGCATAGCAGGGGAATTTTTATCTGCTGGCGCAGTACAATTGTTGGGTATGAAAATCATGTAAAGAAGACAAGTAAATTTGTGAGAACGCCTTCATTTTCCCACTTGCAACTTTTACCTGAATAATACAATAACTCCCTCTCCCGCTTCAGGACCCCTCTTTGTTCAGGGACAAGGAGGGAGTAACCAGTAGGCACAACTCAAGTTGCATACAGAAACTTAAATCTGGTGCATTTTTGTGTGCTTGACTTTGCAACCTAAACAATTGTTTTAAACTTCTTCCTATTTAAAACAAAATCGTCCATGCAACTGCTGCCAGTAGCTAAACAGAAGCATGAAAGCTGACAATACATTCCGTACAAAAGCAATGAGCCAATTTAAACTTGGTATTCCCTCAATTAATCTTTGGACACCAGTGAATTCAGCCCTATGTCCTTCATAGGACCATAGGAAAGGTCTTCATTAAATTCAGTATCTGGTCCATAGGACCAAGTGCTTTTCCTTCTTTCCTCTGTAAACCTAGAGAAAACCTAACAGCTGCCCAGGAGGTTTAGAAACTTCCCCTTTAGTTTCTAAATACCTCTGATTTCCATAGCCACAATCAGGACAAGCAGGGCTTGTTTCATGATCGTTAGGATCGTGGATGGGGATGACACAGCAGGTTAAATATTATACTTTTGACTTTAAAGTAGTAACAAATCCCTTTCCATGTCATATGAAAAAAAAAAAAATTCAATATGAGAATGGGAAAGGAGAAGGTCTCTCTCCATTTCTAGAACAGTGGCAAAATGCTGAACTCCCCCTTTGCCCCTCAAGTACAATGAATTCAAAGAAGTTCATCCTAAAAGACATCTCGTAATTTGTTTTATCTATTTACAGAGGGATTTGTTTTTCTCTCTGACTTTCAGTTATTCATAAGATATTCATTTACGTGGCTATCTGCATAGAAACATTACCACTGGAGAGTAGCGCAGTGGATAGCGAATATGGATTTCTTAGTCTTATCACTTACGTCTTTTATATCAGGTGCTCATTTAGACAGAATTCATTGTATATTATTCTCCTGTGACAACATTAACCAGCCTCCAACTTTCCAGTGCTTGTTATCATTTTCAGAGTGTAAAAACCTCAAGGACTTAAAACCTCAAGGACTTAAAAGGACAGACAGGCAAGTTTGCAGAACATTTCATTAATTTGTGGGAAATTCTACTTACTGTAAGTGTCATGTCTTTGCTGTGAAGACTGAGAACATCTGCCAAATATAATACCACTTTCTTCCCTCACAGTCTGGCTCCTCTTCTGTTTGACATTGAGGGACTAACCATTAACTCACACTGCCTCAGCCTGAAGAGGCAACTATGTATATATATCTAAAGCTTAAATTTCGATTTGTATTGGAATGTCAGTCATCAGATAAATCCAGACACAGAGGAAAGTGAATAATAAATAGCTGTGTGGGCCAAGAGAGAATAGAAAGTGCCAGCAATAACTCCTTTCTAATCTACCCCTAGTCTTACAATGCCGTGGCTGTTATTTCTAGTGGACTTTCCTATTGCTTCTAGGCAGAATGACAGCAAATCAGACTCAGTGGTAGTAATGGATGAACCTCATTCATCTGCCTGAGGGAGTTGTCTCAGAAAAGCATTCAAATATTCAGATGACACTTGTCCAGATGATATAATAAGCTCTGGGGTTTGTCAAAGTGATTTGGTAGTATCATGGGACCTTCCTTGGGCTGACTCATCATCTCCCCTTTGCATTTCAAGGCTCTGTTTGGGTCCCCAAAGACAAAGGAAAACTAAAAGAATATTAGGTTGTTGCAAGTTTTAACCATCACTTTAGTAATATAATATACACATCAACTTTTTATTCAAATAATGCCATCAAGCCTAATCTATACAGCATACCGTTCCAAAAGCGCGTGTAACTATAAACTGTACTGTTCCTTACAAGTTCCTTACAAGAGAAAACAATACCAAAACACAGTACTCCAAAGTAGCTACAGGATAACAAGATATAGCTAGGTCTGGCCACCTTTGCTATACTTAATAGCATCATTCTCCACAGATTGTGCCAGGAAATTTGGCCCCTACCAGAATTAACGGGAATTCAGAAAGATCTACACTTAGACGGGGATGTGAGCAACACAGGATCAATGTAGAACCACTTGCAACACCGCTGGAAATTGTTAGAAATCTCTTGCAACCAATTGTTTCCTGTGGCAGAACAAAAAAACCCCAGAACAATATAAAACTTTGCCATTTTGCTCATTTACTGTTCAGTCTCCTTAAAATAATTGAATTGTATCATCCTCGGCAATTCTGTTCATGCCTCAGCACTGTCCTGATCCCCTGTGCTCTGTTAGGTTTGAGCCTAAGCGACCTGTTATTTTAAGAATAATTTAATCAAAAAGCCTGGAATGATTATGATCTTTTATCCAATTTCATAGCGTTCAGAGATTTTTATCTATGGCTTGTTGATTAAACGTTATCAGGCATGTTGAACCACAGCGTCTCCTTTAGAACTCATTACAGTAAGAACAATGCAAATATGTACTTAAGGAGTTCCAGCCAGTGAATTATTGGTATGATAGACTGTAATGTCTTCTTTAAAGTAATATAGTTAGTGAGAGAATTAGCAGGGGTATGAACTTAAGAAAAGAGCATGCTGTATCACTGGCATATCAGAGCTAATTCAACCACAGGGATGGTGCCCTGGATTCTTTTTCATTTTTCTGTTTTTTCCAGTGCTCTTTAAAACAAAACAAAACAAACAAAAAAAAAGAATTTCACCAGCCTTTTTGGAGTTGCCTGCCTGTCTCTGCTGACAATAGAGCCTATGTATCAAACTCCGAGCATGTGCCTCATTTTCCAATAGTTAACAGTGAAGTGTTATTTTCAGTAAGACCATAAAAATCACATTGAAAATTAGCGAGCATGCTCAAGACAGACCTCAGAAATGTTTTCAGTTCAAAAATATCAATTTACACTTTGAGCCAGTAACTTCAGAAAAGAAGGAACTGTCACAGAGATAAAAACCATGGTCCAACGTGTTATTTTCCACAGCATCCAGATGCTGCAGAGGAAGACACAAGTAAGCTCATCAGAGTAGAATTCTATAATAATTTCCCCACATGAATTCTTCCAAATTTCTTCTATTCGGGATAACTATGTCATCATGAATAAAGTTTTAACTGTTTTCCAGCTGCCTGAGTTTCCTAATCTTACATAGCACTATTGAGTTTTCCAAAATCCATAAAACAGATATAGTTTTTATAAAATATATTAAATTCTAAATGTAGGTGATTTACAGAATAAAAATACACTTCTAGGCTTGTTCTCTCCATCCCCCATAACATACTCACTCTAGAGCAACTCATTTAAGTAACACTTGCATAATAAAGATCTCAAAACAAGGTAAAAATACCACAAACAGGAAAAAATACCAGAATCAGTCTTCCCTCAAACACTGCCACAGCAACTTTTTAACAGCTCTGAGCAGCACTGCCAGAAGGGAGGTGGAAGCAAAACCGAGCAGGGGATTCTCAATGCAGGGCAAGTCCCTTTAATAGTGTCTGACTGAGAATGGCAAGGGCTCTTTAATTACAATGCTTCATGAGTAATTGTGAAAAGCAGCGATTACCTGACTTACTCTGAATAAACTCAGTATAATTAATGAATGTTCAAGCTCTAATTATGGTGAAATCTTAGCAAATGAATTCCAGACAGTAGACTGTCTTTTTGGCATGTTTTCAAATGATCAGCTCATTTTTATTACAACTATTCCCTCTGTTCTTTCGGATGGTTAAAATTTATGGCCTTCACTTTCAACTGGGATCAAGCATTTGACCGTAAAACTAAAAGAACCAAGAATTCAAGGTCTGAGGCACAAGTCTGTACCACCAGAATATCTGTATACAACAGAGCACTTCCATTTGCTTACATATGACTTGTCTCAGAAGACATACGATCACCCTGGATGACTGTCCAAGTCAGCAAAGGTAGGTGGGTGCTCAAATTCATCATGTACCAGCTTCATATGCTCAGAAAGAAGCTATATTATAAGAAGCCAAAGATGAGTGACAGACCAAAGTCCTGCCCTTTCCCTAGGATTTTGGTACCTCCAGTCGTGCTAAAGAGATTGCCATTCCCTTGGGATCCACATCAACAATTCTGCGACCACGCCTCTAAAGAACTAGGAATGGACTGGCCTTGTGTTTTAAAACACAGACAGGCACCTTTAATAGCTTAAAGATTAGGACATTTATCCTGTGAACGAGGTTGTCACGACAAACACTCTGTATATGTAGACACAACAATACATTATATGATACTTCAAGTGTTTGTCAACAGAGGAGTAATTTTACAAAAGAAACAAGGAAAGAAGTGCTGGAAGGTTATAAACCCAGTCCCTGCCACTAGAGTTGATCATGCAACAAGGGTCAAGCCTGGAAAGCTTCATAATGATCTTTACTCTGCCATCACCATATCACCTTCCCACAAGTTACATCTGACAACAAATTAACCAAATGCCACCAACCTCTAATTTGCCAAAATAACAGCTGTGAAATCCTATTTACCTATCTATGAGCAATCTGAACAGATTTTCTCTGTGAAAACCATAACCTAAACCCCCTGAACAAATGTTTTACTGGCAGATAGCATGTGTGATCGCCTCTTTAAAATGTGCTATTTTAATGCAAGGTCTGACATTTTCTACATTGCCTACCTGAGACTGCTAGCACCAGCTACGGCCACAGCTGCTTCCTCCTGAAGGAATTTATCACACGGTCACTCTTTGTTCCTGAATTACTTTTGTTAAAAGTCTCACTTCAGGCTGCAAGGAAGCAGAGGACGAAGGCAGTGCAAGATTATTTTGCAATTATCCAGTTTCTGCACCTCTGCAACGTTTGTGCCAGTCCTTTAATTCACACAGTTGCATATTACAACAGTTGCTAGGAGTTACAAAATAGTGCTTAAGAGAAAAAAAATATCCCCAAACCCAACAACAAACAAACAAAAAATTCCCTCCTTTGTGCATACAGCAATGTAAAGAGTTAACAGTTCCTAGACTTACAGGAATCCTCCTGCCTGCCTGTATTTTCTTCACTGGTTGCTGTGGCTTTACATTTCTTGTAATCATTCAGCTACCTAATGATCCCCTTATATCAGGTGTAAATGAGTTTTCCCACACGGACCTGGCTTCTGTCAAGGCTTTAATGTAAGCAGTTAATGGGTGCTATTGCTCTGAGGTTTCTCATGTGAAAGAAGGGTATGTCTAACTAGTGATATAATGACAAGCAGGAGCTAACGTTATTCTGCTCAGTTGTAGCGCAGAGGAGAAAGCTTAAGAAAGTCGAATCTCCCAAGCAAAGGAGGACTGAGGACACGTTAGGCAGAACCATCCTGACAGCCTCACTCCACTCCTGTTGTATGGGCGGCGATCCATTCATGCTTCGTCAAGGATCTCAGTGGAGCTAAGGGGAAAGAGGCCGGTTTTCTGTGAAACAGCCTAGTTAAAATCATCAACAGAACTGTTAGCCTGTAACAGACCAACAGATTTATTCAGCAGCAGGAGACAGCACAAGGATGCTCAGATTTATCACTCCAAATACCATCATTATTTAGTGTGCAGAAAGCCTTCTTGTCTCACAGTTAGCAAAACAAAATTACAAATTAATAGCCATATATTTCCCCCCATGTCCTGGATCTGTCATCCAGTTTCCCCTGTGTTGTAATTTTATTTTGGTACTAAACATATGGGGCTTGGAAAACTGGCAAATTTAGAAATTACACATATTTTATCCACATTCTCTCACATAAATTTTCATCGTGTGCTAATTTACTGAAGGAGTATATTCCTTTTCTTAAGAATCAGCGACATAGAAGAAAAAGAGAGAACAGAAGTTTTGTTTGTGCCTTTGACTCTGGGTTACTTCCTCCCTATCCTTTCAGATATGCATTAGGTTTGAAGAGGGAGGAACAACTCCTGCACGTAAGTTTGTAAAAGGTAGCAATCCCAGCTGGGTTTCTGCCATGCATGAAAGTGGAGGATACACAAAACGCTTCCGTGTGTAGAAGCTTGCCTCCTTTCAGGAACACACGGGTAAAAGGTAACCCAGGAAAGCTGGGTTTCAGCTTTCACCAGGGGAGCCCAGGTGAAACCGTCGAAGGTCAAAGAAGATTTTTCCATCAAAGAAAATTGCAGTACTCCTTGCTCACAGAGATCAAAACGAAGCCTTTTTTCTTGTCTTTTAGAACGCACTAAAATACTTCCTTGCGTAACCCCGGCGCAAAGGGAGACCTCAGCATGGACAGGGTTGTATTTTTGCCCATAGATGTTCAAGGGAAAGACAACAGTCCTCTGTCTCAACACAGCAGCTTTTTGGCACTCAGATGGTGAGAAGTGCATTAAGGTATATCACAGGTACGTAGGCTAAAATAAACCAGGATGTTGTTATCTTCTGAATCTTTTCTCAAACTTATGAGGAACCTGGTCACCAGGCTGGGCTCATTTCCCTTTTTATTATTTAATAAATCTAAATGTATCTAATTTTTAAGTGAAATGTAATATTTAATGACAATAGTTTAATTTCGTTAAATTAAGATTCAAAGTTTAAGCTCGGATCCAAACCCCTCTGATGATAGGAACGTAATGGAGAATGAGGTGTAAAATCTCTAGATCTATCCAAAGTCATATATTCATCTCAAAGCTACCTCCTCTGAAAACACTGGGAATCCATCTTAAGAATCCCTTCCAAAGGTTCAGCAAAAATAGGTTGTGTTGGAGATAAGAAGTCTGATTGCAATCTTTCTTATATCAACACAAAGCATAAGTCACCCCTCCAAAGTCAATGGAATTACACATTAGAAAACTCAGATCAGAATACAGTTCAAAAGATGATTTACCTTCAGGAATATTCAAATTATTAATGGCATACAAGTCCCTTTAAAGGTCTACAAGATGTGTCAGTGATCTTAGTAAGTAGCCTTTGGCAATTAATTCCCAGTTGATTGCTTATAGCCCTTTATTGCTTTTGAAAAAAACCTTTCCCTGTGCGAGCTCACACGACTGTTGTCTAGAAGCGATGTCAGGCCATGAACAAGGGCTGCTTGTAAGAGGGTAGGCTGTCTATGGTGGAAGTGGAATTACAAGAGTTGAAGTTAGGTGACGCGCAGAAAACTTTGCCTTTAAATCCAAGTCTGATGCTTGAGATCACCATGAGGAGAAGACCACCTCTCTGCCTGTTTTAAAGACTCTAAGAACTCTTAGCTATTTGAAGTGCAAATAATTTCTGACAAAAAAAGGCAAGAGAACTGCCAGAAAACCTGGGTCCTACCAGAAAAAGGGCAAGATGGCTTAGGGAAATTTCAAAAGATGACTTCAAGAAGTTCTCTGTTTGTGCACAGTACAGGGAATGAAGGTCCTGCTGTTAGGCACTTCGACACCTCTAGCCACATCAAAAGACAAAGCATTAGCCGTACAGAGTCTGTAACACAGAAGTGCTGTAACACTGTAGATAATGTTCATTCCTACAGCTCAGCTTAAACACGAGACCAGCTGTACCAGGTTAGAAGAAAGGTCTGTCTTGCCCAGTATCCCCATTCTGCCAGCGGCCAACATACAGCAAAACTGCAGATGGCTCGTTACAGCAGTCAGCGTTCCTTAGGTTGCTCCAGCTTGGATAACCATGGTATTTCTAGAGCTAACACAGGCTCATAAGCACTGACCTCCAGGGACGGACGCATTAATCGCCAGCCAATAGCAGATGCCTAGGGAAGAGCATATGGACATCAGAAGCATAAACCACTACTTCCCTGCTGCACTCCTGCAACGGAGTCTGTAGCTCAAGGATTTTCTGAGACAGAGTGGGTATCATTTGTGTCTCATAGTCCCAGGTGGATTGTTCTTCTAGAAATTTGTGCAAGACATAGGTTAAATTGAACATGAAAAACACATGCAACTCAAAACCATCACTAGCTTTTTGCTGTAAACCTCTGCTCTACTGTCATTCTGAGATGAGCCCTGCAGCGGAGTGTGCTCTTACAGACCTTCCACCGCTCCTGCTGCAGCGAGCTGCAGGCAAACAGGCTGCCTGCTCATCCTGCCAGCTGGGTTTGAGTCTTGTGCTGTCAATAGATGTCACACTTGTGCTTTTGTTAATGTCTTCTGGAGCAGATTATGCCAAGCGAGTGCAGGGTAGCAGCATGACACAAATTATTTGAATGCACTGCCTTTATATAATAAAACCAAATCTGGGAGAGATTTGATGTTCTATAGGTTTTACGATGTGCATCCCCG
>NW_008824772.1:3611379-3629007 GCF_000699105.1 Pygoscelis adeliae
CAAGGCAAAAGTTCATTTTGCCCTGTAAGTTCCTAACTGTATAGCTAAATGTACATCTGCTTTTTTGGAGAGCAAATGAATTTTAAATGAATTTTTGTGATCTCTGACTAAATGCTTTTTGTAATAAATACAAGGCTGTGGGGAAGCCAAACTATTTGTGTTCAATGCACAAACAGCAGCAGATGAAGGTATTTGCACTATTTTTTTCAGGCAGAGAAATAAGCAAAAACCCACTTAATGCCTTAGAATAGTAAAAACATGGGGTCTGACTACAGGTGTCCTAATTCTTAAATCTGCATGCAGATCTGACAAGTGGGATGGCACGATCCATGGAAGAAAACCTAGGAAAGTCTTTTTCCTGAGCCGTAACTTCTGCTTAATGGTTGTGTTAGACAACCAGAAGGAATGTCTTTAGTCTTATTTTCCATTTGAAAAAAAAGTTCCCGTTCTATGTATCTGTCTGTGCCAATGCATATAAATCAACTGGGCATGCAGGAGAAAGTCAGCATTAGCAAGAGTTTGCAAGACAGAGAAAAACACTGGGTTTTAAATCACCTAGTCAGTATTTGTGGAATTTCAGATGGAAATGTTATTGCTGAATTTTGAAATGCGGCACTGAATGTTTAATAGCTGTTGTCACTATAAGGAGATGTAGTGGAGAGCTCTGGGCACTCTTCGCAACAAGAACAGCCTGCTGTTCTGGCCAAATTTCATTTGGACTATTATTTATTCTATTGCTGCAACACCCCTTGCTCTTTCTGGAAATCCAAAACCTTGTGTCATTGCAGTGAATTGTACCAATGTGCACAGACACTGATTCCAGTGGGACTCTGCATAGTCAAAACAAACCACAGGACTCAAGCTTCAACTAGCTACAGTGGTCATCACTTTTTAACGAGTCAAATGCTGTTACTGAATTACTTCTCTTCAGGGCAACTATATTCCATAAGTTGAATGAGGAACTCCTGATTTTTACAGCGAGAGATATCTGTCTTATACTGCAAATGTTTTCAGAAACAGAACCAGGCAAAAATGTCTCATCGACTAGAAAATTTTGCTCAAAACCAGATTTCAAAAATAAGAAGTTCCCTCAACACAACAGTTTTTGGCCAGTTCTCTTCCATATCAATCAGTTCCTCAGGGCAGTAAACCTCCTGGAAAGTTAACTAAACTCTTTTCTGATTTGCAGTCATCAATAGGCACATTCATTTAGCTCCCACTGAATAATTCATCATTACTAGCAGCAACAGTATGCAAACCAGGAAAAACTCAGCTTGATTTTCACATCCCAGGATGAATGTAGAGTCAGGAAAACAAGAAACTGGAAACGTATTTCCTTATTTCAGCACATGTCAGAAATGGACATGGCAGCCGTTTCAAGCAACATGTCATGGTTCTTGAGTACAACACCTTTTTCAGAGGCTCTGAGTTCCCCAGGAACAAAACAAGATGCAGGTAACGGCTCAGGTTGGTTAAAGGGCTGCTTGGAAGAGCTACGCCAGCCCCGCTCCCTGTGCATTCTGCCTCCCCTCTGCGTGGCTTATGCAATGCTGGCTTTTTAATCAAATACAGAGATAAAGCTCCAGCTGTACCCTCCATATCTGCAAATGAAAAGAGGAATGGCCGTGTGGAGACTACTTCCCTTTCTGCGACTACATGCAAAATATTAAGTGGGAATACTTCACCCCTTACATTTCTGTATATATATGTGGAATACAGTAAACCCCCACTGTTGGGCTACAAGATTTCTTTGACCATAAACGTGTTTTCTTTTGCTGATAACTCTCAAAACTAAATCATCGTCTAGCCTGCAGTATTTCTGAATTGTCCCAAAGGTCAATTTATATTAAATATTCGAAGAAACCAAACTGTGGTGTATCACTGGAATAGGAAATATAGACGTCTCTGTTATATAACATTTCATAACTCAAGCTGAATCTAATTGATATCACCTGAAAAATAATAGAAAATTCCTTCGGGCAAGAAAGTGACATAACTGAGGAGAGACAGCTTTGCTTAATTATTCATTGCTACGGTGACACAATTTTTCTAGATGCTATTGTGAGGGAAAATAGTACTTTTCTGGCTTTTTCTATTGCCTCCGATCCTTTCAGCACCAAGGCAGAACCTTCCTGAGTCCTCCCAGGCCTCTGCCACCTGCGTGGGCTATATGCTCTCTGGTCACAGGGACATTTCTCTTTCTCACACCGCACCAAATACAATGTCAGGGCTAGCAAACACCGAGGCCCACAACCCCCAAAGCTGCAGTGTAACTTACTGCACTTGTTTCAGTCACCTGGAATATTTCTGGCACTTCATGTCAGATGCTGGGGAGGGGATGGAGAAAGGTCTTTCTGCTCAGGGGCTCCAGGGCTGGTTCATAGCTCTGGTGGCTGTGCCTGCTCAAGACGTGAGAGTCCACCCCAGCCTCTGCTACCTGTCCCAGCCACCCATGGGAGAGTTGTTCTCTATAAACTGCCATCTTGGCTGCTTCGGTGACCTGGGTTAACTGAAGAAGTTTAAATAATACGTACGTGCCAGCAAGCTCACTTTAAGGAGTATCTGTTGAGCCGTGAGGACTCCTAAAAAGTACAGGTGACCCACTGACCTGGGAGAGGTGGTCACCTCCTGCAATGGGGTGGTGATGGGTAGCTGGGGTGATAACCTTCTCAGGTGGAAAGGGACAGGGGGCCAGCCCTCAGTGCGGCAGTGGTGAAGATAACTCAGCTCTGAAGGCATGAAGCACTCTGCTGCTCACTGAGCCTCTGCAGGCTACTCAAAGAGGAGCAGGCAGGTGGAGTCACCCAATAACTGGACACAAACCCCATGGGAGCCTTGGCTCTGGTCTCTGAAGCTAGGCGAGAGAGCAAACTAGGCTCTGGAGGAGGTCACACCTTGGCACAGGATGCTCCCCAGTTGTTGGAGAACCACCATTTGGATTACAGATTCAGTCTACAGAGAAACCAGCTGGTGCTTGTTCCATGGATATGGCTTCCCTCTGTAATTTTTAGGGGTTATAGAAGACATGATCTGTACATTAGCAAAGGTAAAACTTTGAATATAGCATCTTAAATTCAGTACCCTCCAGGTACTGACAGAACATGTTGATGTGGGAGAGGAAAAACTTAAGATGAAAAGAAAAAAAACAGGAGCTTGAGGGACTTAATGAGGATTTTGCTGCCTACTGCTCTGGACTCAGAGGCTGGTTTATATGCTGACCAGAGAATCAATGCCAAAGTATGAAAATAAACTTAATTTTGCAAGTAGAAAGCTTTAATTCACTCCGTGCTTGATAGGCAGCTTTCTATAGCTTTCTGATTTTTTTCTTATTTACCCATTTAGAATACTTCATTAGTTAACACTTTTTACATCTGTCAGCCAGAGGCAAAATTGCAAAACAGAGTTCTGACTTCCCTCCAGGCATGTTCTTGGGGCTGCCGTGTCTCGCAGAGCTCATTTAACACAACTCACACTCTGGAAGGTCAAATAAAGTAAGTGCTGAACTGTTTGATCCATGGCTCGTACGTTATAACTCGCTTTTGCCTCTCCTTTGGAATAACTGCTAGAAATACTAGTGCAGTTAGGCCAACCTCTTAGAGCTGGAGCTCCTCTATACATCAAATGGAAGGGAATAGAGCTTCTCAGGGTGAATAGAAAGGAACTGGGGACACTTTGCAAATCCAGCTTGAGCCTGGTGGCCCTCTCACTCCTTCACACTAGGTGAAACATCCTGTGGATTACAGAATTTTCTGGAATTTGACAGATGGGTAGGGACTGATTTTTTTTTTTTTGCCAGAAAATAGGTTAAAAAAAAAGGAAAAAGTCAACAATGCTGAAATGCATCCATCAACAGACTAAATACTGTAGAAATTAAATTTTCTTTAGGAAAACAGAAAATTCTAGAGAAAATTCTCTCCTGTCAAACCATGGGAAGGATATCAGTGATGAAATATCCCAAGTCAGCCAATAAAGCGCTCTGCTAGAAGCAGCACATCTATTGCTATTACTCTAGCAGTATCAGGGAACGTAAAAGCTATGGGACAGAGACAACACAAAAACCTCTGTGGTCTGCAAAATTCTTCCAGCCCCCTGACTCCATACTGTGTCTGAAAGAAGAGTAACAGGAAAGGTTAGACACGAGGTTCTCCACATCCCACCAGATCTCTGCTTTCTCTGCTGCCAGCCAGCCCAGCTCAGGAGCGCAAGCAGAACTGTCTGCTACAAGGACCGGTTTCCAGCATATTCTGCTCCAAGACCAATCATGTGCGTTGGACTGACAAGGAGCCATTTATGACTGCTACAAAATTAAATAAACTCTCTGTTTTTCTGGTGACACAGGAAAATCTGAATCATATGCACCAGAATGTTCCTATAGTGTGCTAGAGAGAGTGAATGATAAATCAGCACATCTGCCTGCCACACGGCCTTAGAGCTGGAATAGCACAATTTACTTTTTCTATGCAAAATATCCTGCAAAGGAAATGGCAAAGCAGCCTAATTTCACAGAAAGAGGGGACAGTAATTTATTCCAGGAGTGAGACGGAGTGAGGAAATAGCAGGTACTTTGAAATTCAGAGTGGGCTTGGTATTTCTGAACCTAATGGATTTTACAGAGAAGAAACAGAGTCCCCTTTATGAAATTTCAGAATATGAGTATAGCCCTCACACGCGTCCAAATGATAAATCTTTGTCCCTGAAATAGCATCTTTTTAGGTTTAATTTATGTTTTTTAGCCTCACGAAGGCCTTCCAAATTTGTATACTTCAGCCCTAAGGACTAATAAATTATTTTCTTCAGCCTCAAGAAGGTCTTCTTCATTTATTTTCAACCTCCCTGGGAGTGAACTTTAAGAAGTGTACCATGTTGCAGCACTGCCTAGAAAACAGGGATAAATAGACGGAGAGAGTGACCACTGGGGGAAAGAGGGAAACCCAGTATCTTTCTGAATATACCACTGCCTTATAACCTTATCACACATTTAACACAATCTGCAATTACACAAAACATGTCAGGTTCTTCATCCATAAAGGGAATCTAATTTCTGGCAAGTTTTTACAGGCAACTGAAAAGGGAAGAAGCTGGAAAATAGAAAGAAAGAAGCAGTCATTTCTTTACCAGTGCTTCCTCTGGCTCTGAGGCTATTGATGAAACTGCTGTTTGTGTCTTTTATTGGTTTCTTTCTCCCTTCTCTTGCTTATAAGAGTAACCTGTGAGTTTCTGAATGCCAAATCCCTAGAAAACTTAGGAATAGAGATTTATTCGCCTTTACTGCCGTGCTTTAGATTTGGCTGTTTAGTTTGAACAAAACCCAGAGTGGTATGTTGGAAAAGTAAAATGAAATTAAACAAAAACTAAACCAAAGGACAAGGAGTAAAAGTAGTCATGCTACACACAAGTTATGAAGGCTGCATACACGTTGTGAAGATACCGTTTGTAAATCTAGAGGTATTTATGGGATCACAGTTCTTTTCAAAGACTAATAGAAAAGTCCATTAGTTTATCAAATCATCAAAGAGCACTCCTGCATTTCCAGAGATGCCATTAAAATACATTATTGAAAGAACGTAAGGCACCAGGGCAGAATATTTTATAATCTAATGGGGTAAATCTTGACATCTCTTTCACATTGACAGCCCTCAAACTTGATGGGAATTCTGCCTTTATTAAAAATTGAATAAGGATTACATCACGTGGCTTAAGGTCACTGCAAGCCATAACTATTAAATACACGCACTTCTAATGGAAAGTACATAATGGAGATCCAAACTCTTTTTTCTCCCTCTGCCACTCAGCCAGCAAAATCATATGAATGTTCCAGGCAACGGGGGGGTGGGGGGAAGGCATAAAAATGCCACTAACTATTTTCTACCATACTCAGCAACCGAAGTTGAAGCTACACATTACACATGCATGTATCAAAAGAGTCTCTGCTTTGAATCCTCGACAGTTCAACCCACCCCACCCGAACAAAGAAACAGTGTGAAGGATAAACGGGTGAGGAGAAGGCTTGAGGCGATGCAGTGCCTTGCTCCCAGGTTATGGGGCAGAGGAGCGGCAGAGCTGGGAACGCGGCTGGAGCTTCCCGCCCTCCCAGCCCCGTGCCATGCCGCGCCACCACCGTGCTGGCAGCTCCAGGAGGGAGCCCGACTCCACTCACTTGCATCAAGGCCACTTGTGAATAATGCAGCCTTTTCAAAACAGACTAATAAAAACACTACTGCCGTCACTTCATCTCTGCTTATGGATTAGGAAGTCTTTATTTTAAAAGATCTTTTCTTCCTACTCTATACTTTGTTCCAATTATAAATTATTTTAACAGCAGTTTTCTTTCTTCTTTTTCCCCCCGCAAAGCACAATTAGAGAATAATTGTTTTCAAATAATAACCGCTACTTTTCCATTTAATTCTTTTTTAACACTAGTGGCGTCTCCCAGCTGACTCACTCAGCATTAGATGAGGGTTTAGAAGCACTATAGAACAGAGAAACAGCTGTTTCTTTGAGCATTATGAGTTTTATTAATCCCTTCTTGCCTATAAAATGTAATCATCCCCTTTATTTCTAAAGGTACTACACATAGTTTCCAAATAACTGACAATCAGAAACAAAAGGTTTCTGACCTCTTCATAACAAACCTTTTTATAACATTATATATATATATGACCCTGCAGGGTGACATGCTTCCTCTGTGTTCTCTTTGGTTAGTTAATAAAGCAGAATACACAACAAAAGTAAACACTTCAGAAAGCTCAGTTTTAGTAAAACCTCTTTTGATTAACATCTCAGTAAGAGATATTATCCACAGCAAACAGGAGGATGCTCACAGATTATATTGAAAAAAATTATTTCGCAGTAGGAAAACTGCTTTTTTTGATATCACTGAGGTTTTTACTTCAGGCTGGTGTTCCACCTCACCGAACTGCTTCCCTGTACTGTCGATCGCAACTGAAGCCTGTTTCAAGTCTTCACCCCTATCCCTTCCTGCTTCCTTCCCCCCCCCTTACTATTACAGGTGCTTATGAAGCAACTGCAGCATCTCTGGAACAGTCCCTGGTAAATGCCAAATGAGCTCTCAGTGTGCATACACAGATTCTTTTATTACTTACTCATTTTGTAGGTGCCCGATGCAATATTCATATTTTTACTCACCATCTGAATAAGATACTAGATGCTCTGTGTTTGTGCTGGGAGAAAGTCAAAGGAGAGCAGCGGGAGAGGGAACGTGCATGTGCCTTATGGAACAGAAAGCACTTGTAAGGGAGCATAGGGAAGCTCCTGGTAGAAAAGTAGCTTGGGCTTCACTGGAGGTGAAGCTGAAGCTTTGCTGTAGATATTTTATTTAAAAAAAAACAAACCAACCCAAAGGTTGCTGAGGGTCACTTTTGCTCTCCTGCAGCGGTACCTCATACAGAACTACAGGAAGGAACTGTTTTCTCTTAAACAGGAATGAGCTACTGGTTTCCTTCAAAATCCTGCCCCTAATTTTTGCTGTGCTCAGATGCTGCTCAGGAAAGTGAAGCTCTGCGGGGCTGGCCAGGAGCAGAAATGCTTTAAGGATCTCACCAGCTCACCGTCATGCTTTCTAACCATCCTGCTTCCAGCATAAGCGCAGAAACAAAAACCTTAAAGCTCACTTCAACAGATCACGGAAATAAAAACTTCCTAAGGGCACCAGCCTTTTCTACCATTAAACAACTACAGCCTGTGACTTTCAGGAAGTTGGAACAAATTTCATTAAGGGAAGGTTTCATGAATTCAGAAGAGATATCTATTGTTATTCCAGCCAAATGGTCTCCGTTGCTGATGCTCTGAGCTTGAACTAAAGCTTTCCTGAATAAAGAAACCAAAGAGACTTCTGTTTGTTTACAACACTTCAAGAGACAAAAGGATCTTTTAGGACTAAATTGATGCAAAGTGATGAATATATTGGGGGGGGGAAGTTGTATTTGTCTGGCCAGGCTGCCTAAGCACACCTGTAGATGTGCTGCTGAGCGCATGTGGTTGGATGACTCAGGCATGTAACCACACGTGCACACGCGTGGGCAATGCCACTGGGGATGGGTTTTTTCCCCCTGATAGCGCAGTCATTTATTCATTCATCTTTGGTACTGAAATTACTTCAGTTTTATCCCTTTTGAACAGAAATCTAGCCTCTATTTCTGTTGCAGACTGATTGGCCCAAGCAGGAATAAATTCCTTATTATTTAACTTCTCATATTATATGTAATTAGCCTGTTAAATAACAAGTAAGTAGGAAACAATTATTCTCATACTGTCACGTATTTTTACCCTCTGCCAATTTTTAAACAAACGGACTTGAAGAACCAGACCTGCTGAAAAGGAAACAAAATGAATAAGCAAATTGGAAGTAGCTCACTTCTAAGAATAGATGCTCCTATCTGTCTCATTTTTGTATTTGTTCATTTTACACACACTGTTTATTGTATTACTAGAAAAACGCAGAAAATGTGCATATTGCTTTTTAGGGGGGAAAAAATCATATGAAAATATAGATGATTTTACATAAAGTCAATTAAATATAAATTGAAAAGTTGCTGCAAGAAAATCTTTATTCCACAGCACTGCAGTCTTCAACAAAGCACAAAAAAAATCCCTACCAGAACTGAATTTAATATCTTTATACATATTCATGTCATATGGTATTAGTTTTAGTCTTAGCTTCGTGCTGCCAACGTTGTTAAAGCTCCTGTTGTAGCTAGTCAGAAAGTCAGATAACGCGTGAATACGTACATCATTTAATAACACGTTTTGACAAAAAGCAGATCAGAGGATTTGAAGAACCAAGGAAATGAATACAGTGTTTGGCTTTGGTCCTGGTAGCATAAATGCATGGTAAAGATATATTTCCATATATTTAAATGTAAATAGAGTTTGAAAACCTTTTCTTAGTTCTGGCATGAGATATACATCGTTACTGTAAGTAATGACATCACTCAGTGCATCTACCACCGTTACGGTTACGGCTCCTCCTACCTCGTCCCCACTTTGCCCACCTCCCGCGGTAGCAGCAACAGAAAGGCCGACCAAGGAAAGCTGCCTCTGCAACGGAACTCCCTACGTACAAAAAACCAGGGGAATTCAGTGCAGTAGCCGGGAAGGATCACGATAGCCAACTCCTGCCTCGGGTTCCCACCTCAGGCAGTGCCTTAAGATCCAATCTGATTTGAAGTTCACTTTTCTGGTAAGCTTAAGTTTCCCTTCTGATAAAGCATGGACCAAAGCAAAAAATTTTGAAAGGGTCTTCAGACCTTGCTCTAAAATTCATTGGGTCCCCAGAGATCCCTCCAAAATCTTTATTTCTCAGAAGCTGCTTACCCAGGTTACCCCATCTCGGCAGCCTCCCACAGGGAGTAGTGTCTGTGCCAGATGACCCAGTCCCTGGCCAGGTTCGGAAGCTGCCCCCCCCAAAGCACCCCTCCCTCCTCCAAGGCTTCACAGCACCTTCACAGCACTCAATCATCAAGAAGAAATGCAACACAAATTCAAGAGGAGAAAAACACCCCTATACCCTCCAACTTTGTCCATTCCAGTAGGTTCTACTAATTTGGGAATTAATTTCAAAAGTCTTAGGCTTTCAAATAAAACACCCCAGCAGCAGGTCCCTGTTATTTTACACATTTAACTTGAAGCCCAAGAGTACGTCACTAAAGAGAAGCCTGTGAAAAGCAGATGAATAATAAGTGTAGCTTGGATCAAATGCTCTTCTAATTTATAAAAAAATTCAATACTGAAGAGAAAAGGAAGATACAACCATGACTAGAATTGCTAATTTGTGGCTCACTGTCAGGCTTTAGTTTCATATCCAAATATATAAATAATAACTAGATACCACAAAGTCCCCCCAAACATGACATTCTCTTTAGATCCAGAACCTGTCAACCACAGAGGCATTTTGACGGTGGCAACACAGCTCCTTCCTCGCTCATTCCCAGAAGGCTGCAGCCATTCCTATGCTTTTATCTGAAGCATGCAGAGCTTGGGAGGCCTCACTGGTAACAAACGCCGATCCTCTAACAATGTCATCAAGGACCTCACTTATTTGTTAATCTTTGCACTGAATAATTTAGTTCGCGGTCACCTCGGTCAGCTTATTATGAGTTGGAAAGTGATTTTTAGACATGTAAGCGACTTCTACACAAAAATCAACCACACAGTGCAACCCACGTCTAAAGCATTTTAAAAGAGAACTGCGTGCTGTTTATGGCTGTAATCCTTTCTTTAGCCATTGCTTCCCGACGCAGAGAAGGAAATAGTTATCCTCAAAAATTACTTAAAAATTAGAGCATCTGTGCCTTGCATGAATGGTTTATCTGGCTGTTGTTCTAGAACTTAATTACAGCATCAGTTTAAGGTGCATGTTTATAATATTCTTTTAGCTCATCCCACAGTGGACTTAAAAGAACACTGAATCAAGTCAGCAAATAATTGAAACAAGCCTTGACTGAGGAATAAAATTATACCAATAACCACATCAACCAGTGGATTAATGTGCTGTTCAAGGGATCAGCCTTCAATATTGGCTAAATTCAGGCTAAGCACTGTAATGTAATTTTCTGCCTTGTTGGGATGGTATGGTAGCTTACTTCTGGGCTTGGTGAGGCTTTCTGTGAAATCAGTGGGTGTTGGGAGACGATGTCTATCTCTGCTGTAAAGTTTTGAGCAGAGAAGGAAGGCAGAGTCTAAGAAAAGAAAAAACTATCAGAGCTAGGGGAAATGGGAGGTGACCCTGAGCGGGAGATGAACGCCGCAGACAGACTCAAGCCCCAGCCTCACAGACTCCTGTAACAAATGCCAAATTTAAGTACAAACATTCACACTAACAGATGTGTGATCTGTTATCTGTTTAACAGATACTAGATAAGAAAAATAATAATTAAGTTAATTAAAAGTAAGCACACGCGTCAAAACTACAAACCAAACTATGCCTTGGAGACCTTTCAGCCTTTTTTATATGGCCTGTCCACAGCCATGGCTAAAGCCAAGGGGATGGTTTTAGCTTTCTGTAGGATTGCCGAGGATGGCGTGACTCTTCCCATCAGTACCAGTCCACAGTTCTTCTGCCAACTGCTGTAACTGGGTAGTCCCACCTGAGCTTTGTACCCAGACCTTCTCCCTGAGCGCCTGTGACGGTTCCGATTAAAATGACTGTAAAATACTACTCAAACCCAAGAATCCTGAATTGTTTTGTCCAAAGGTAAACACCACACTGAGCAAAGGTTAACTAAAAGACTATATATAGTAAATATAAAGTATAGAAAGTATTTTTTTTACCCCCACTTTTTCTTGAAAATCTTTCAAGAATTTCCCTCAACTCCATCTCTGGAACATCCTCCATTTCTGAGTCTTCTCCCACGCTGTCCCCCTGACAATGGTTCCCTCCTCTTACTCAGCAATCACATGCTTTAATAAGTGAGTGCCCTTCCGTCTTTTTCTTCTCAGTTTTGGCAAAACTCATTAGCTTCATGACAGCTAACAAGGTGCCATGGTTTGTGGCTATTGTGTTTATGCCTGCTGAATGCAGCTTTTCTAGATCACCGTTTCAGCCCAGATCCCCTAACGATGCGTTTTGAAGCTACCTTCCAACAAACAGCTGCCTGTTAACACACAGGACCTGCATCATCTTCATTAACAAAAACAACCAGCCAACCAGGAAACTATTTGCATAAACTTGTTATGGCGAATAAGGGAATTAAATGCTTAGCTGGATTGAGGCCTCAAAGTGTGGTTCTGATTATGAATTTACACTCGTATGAATCAGAAATAACTCTGCCAACATCACCTGAATGACAGTGCAGTAAACCCAACACAAGCAAACCCAGAAATAATCTCAAGGCAGATTCTGATTTTTGTTTACTTATTTAATTTTTAATTAGAAGGAATCTAGAAATGAAAAATATATAACAATTGCACAACTTCCATTTCAGAAAAGGGAAAAGGCAGATGTGAGTGCAGATATGGTTTGCCGAAAGAGGAACGTGACATTTATCAGCCACTTTCATAAAAAGGAAGACGAGAAAAAGAAAGTTCTTTCAGAAGTAGCAGAGGATCTTAACAAGGAACAATATAATAATGATACAGTGCTGAAAGAAAATAGCAAGTGACAGAGTTTTAGTAAAAAAACCTGAAGATGCTTGTGCAATAAGACACTGTAATGATGGTATTAAAGAAGACGCTGGCTGATGTTGTAGACACCCATTAAGACAGAATTGAGTACAGCAGTAGTTTGACGATTTAGAGAAAACATTTTAGCAAATACATTATATTAAGGTCAGGACACTTTGGAGAAACAAGTTAACAAGATGAGAAAGGTCACAACACAACAGTGTTTTGAATTTGCAAAAATATTAGAGTCATTCTAATGATGTATTGGATTTTTTCGTTTTTTAAGCCATTTGACAAAATTTCACATCTATCTTTTACCTCCATGAAGCACAGCCTATACCAAAGAATAGCTGCAGACTGGGGTTTAATGGAAAAAAGGATACTTTATGGAGCTCAGTATGACTCTTATTCAGAATCATCACCATTTTTAAAATTATTTATATTCAAGGTGAAGTAAAATGACCAGCTTTACATGAGATCATTAGAAGTAACACAAAGAACGAAAAATAGCTATAGAAAAACACAGCAGCAACATTGCCAGAAAGTAGGCTAGGAAGCTCTTTGAAGAACATAATGTGTATTATATTACATTAAAGATACATGCCAATCAATTACTTCTGTTTTGAGGGCATGTTACCAGTTTGGAGGGTCTAAAATTAGAAGTCCTTTTTGCCATGCTGGTTTTCAAAGAGAATGCTCTATGGGATATAGAGGTGCTCTTAAATCTCAGCAAAGAGGAAGCCAAGTTCATAATAAACAGTGTGGCTAAAAGCTGTCCATGCTACTGTTTAAAATAGTAGAGAGATCATTAGCTGTACAAAACTTCTAACTTCACAGTAGTTCAATATAAGGGAAAATTCTTAGAAAATCCAAACAAATTAAAGGGAGAGAGAGGGTTCATCCCAATTTCAACTACATTTACCTTACATGATTCTCAAGAGAAATCACTGACCAGCTACCTGACCACTCTTCTGTGAGATTTAACAGACTCCTAGGACAACATCTGTTGCTTAATGGATCATCCACTTAACAACCTGAACGAGGTTTGTCTCATGAGGAGACAAACTGCCATGCAGCCAGATTGATATCCAATGTCAACCAGTTAGAGCTTGGTGGTAACAAACTGTTACTAGAATAGTTTGCATTTATTTTCCCTATAAATGATAATTAAAAATCATTAGAGCCCTGGCCCGTAGGCAGAGCGTGTATACAAAATCAGAGCCTCATCGCTCAACAGATCAAACTTGTTGGACAGTGTTTACAAAGTGTACAATTAAAGGCACCCACAAACCTTAAAACTTGATTGTCCAGTTACAAGTCTAGCTTTGAAAACTGAGACAAGAAGAACTCACGCCAACATCTGGTGAGATCACTGGACACTTAAAAATAAAAAGAAATGTTCTCCTCTCTCTGGGGAGGTATTTAGACTGTGTTGCTCTTTGTCTTCTGTGTCCTTATTAAGCAAATGACTGGTGGGACTTTAACATAAACGAGAGCTTCATTTTTTCCCCATGATTATGACATAAGCATGGGTGCGGGAATCTGGTTTTCGGGTCTTTCCTATTGCTCATTCCTCTCATTGTCCTTTCTGTCATGTAATGCTTTTCCTAAGAAATGACCACTCTGTGCTGATGCTTCACTCTCCTTCCTGTTCCCATTCCTGAGCCATTCTCAGAATTTCCGTTAAACACGATTCTTCCCTCCCTAACAATGTCACTGTAGCACAGAAGACACAGTCTGCTAGATTCTGCTTGAACACTCCAACAGACAGTTCATATTTATTTTCTTGGCATCTGCAAAAGTATTCCATGAGTTGGCAATAAAGGAGTGCTGATATGACAAACACATCTGTTCGCCAGGCTAGTTCTTGCCAATGCAAGTACATAATCATTGCTCTAGAAAAATCTCAAGCCTGTGAGATTTGGCACCTCTTCCTCTACTTCACGGTATAGCAGTTTTTCCTGCTATAGCAGGAAAGCAAAGCCATGCTAGACTGGTCAATGGTTACATGTGGCCACACACCAGGGCTTTTGCTGTCTTGATTTTACAAGCACTGTGAACACAAGGCAGAGGAGTGCTAGCCTCAATAGATAACATGCTTGTCCTGCAAAAATTACCACATTTGCATGCCTA
The DNA here is from genome assembly GCF_000699105.1 of Pygoscelis adeliae. NCBI lineage: Eukaryota > Metazoa > Chordata > Aves > Sphenisciformes > Spheniscidae > Pygoscelis > Pygoscelis adeliae. Next base: position 3,625,633 of record NW_008824772.1, read on the forward strand.
ACAGTGGCAGAATTTTCTCTAGAGTTGATGTTGTCTTAAAACTAAAAGCAAGCACACAGCTACAAAGAAACGAGGTTCCCTGCCAGTGCTAAACTGTGATGTCCAGTTGTAGAGATTAAAGAACAAGACTCATAAGCCAGAAAAGACTTTGTTCTGCTCTATTAGTACCAAATTCACTATGTTTTCTATGATTCAGTGTGACATAATTGCTAATGACCATTATGAGGGACGTGACATGGCATTTGATGATACATAATTTTGAAATTGCTGCAGAAATTACGCCACGTACTACAGTTTAAGATCATCTTTTTACGATACAGAGCTATTTCGTCAAAGCTTCATTCCCTCAAGCCAGAGCTGAAGACAATTGCAGTAGTATAGTCCTACAGAGCTCAAATCCACAGTTAGACAAACTTCAGAAAATCAGAGAAAGGAAAAGACATCCTAAGACAGAGGTACAGAGAGTCAATGGAGGTATTGCTGTGCCCTTTCTGGTCCATCAGTCATCCAAATACCTGATACACACAAAAAACTGAAGAATGTCATCCTCTTAATTTGGAGGCCACTGTACGCGCGGGGACTTTCCAGATACAGCCCCGTCGTTCCAACCACGGTGCTTCTGCTGGAGACCCAAGGTGAATACAAAAGTCTTTTCATTGACTTACTATCACACGAGGGTTTCCCACACAGAAGGAATTGCTCTCCATCCAGACATACCTTTTTTACAGGTGCTTCCACCCTCAAAGCAACCCTCATTCAGCACTGAATTTGTGTGCGGACTTTTCAGTGGAATGGGTCACCTTTGGATAGCTGGGACGCTGCTTCTCTCTAAGAAACCTGTCGCTACGAATGTGAGGTCGACCATACTCTCTTTGCAAACTTACAGTGACAGGTGACTTGCTCTGTAATTGCTTTTCTTTATTCTGTAAGAATAACTTATTCTCCTGAGTCAATCTTTTATGCTGCTGAAGGTGCCAGAGTAGTTCCTTTGCAGTCATAACAAATGTTTTACCCATATTAAACCATTAAACAAAAGAATGATACAATCTTTTTACAGAGTTCTCCTGTGGATTTATTTATTTAAATTCTTAGAGCTGTTACAACAGTCAACAATTTTTAGCTTTATATTAATATGACTATTATTTTGCTCTGAAAAAGTGATGTTTAGATAAATATTAAATAAAACTAAACAAAGCGTGACAGCAGATAAAACTCTCTCCTGTATAAAACACGTAATTCAAGTACAGTCTCTACACATAGATATTCAGCAGCTTCAGTTTGTCACGGTGATCCACAAAAAGAGTGATTGAAACTTTACCCACCCTCTCCATCTACCTGATTCCAAATAAACCACAGGAGCATGATAGCCCCACTGAACTGCAAGTTTAAGACCAGGTTACAAATAACTACTGATTTATGTAAACTATTGCACATATCCCCCTTCAGTTGATACTGTTTAAATCTTCCTGCTCCGTCTTGCACCACAGCATAGCTCTTACCTCTGTTTCAGGACATACTGATTTGATTTGTAACTCAAGGAAATCCAGAACGACAACTCTGATTTATACGCTTTTACTCCACATGTACATAGGTATAAGCGATCATTCCGGGCTCTAAGACTCATTCATTTTAACTTACAGGCTCATACCACATACTTCTGCAACACTTCTAAGACAAAGCTGATGTCGCTCACATGCCTGGTGCTCAGAAGTTAGAACGGCAGCAAATAATGCCATGAATAAGGTGGCAATTAAAGTTGACTGTCTTTAAAGTTATAATGTGCCTCTGATATATCTTTTATTCTGGCTTTTCAGTATACCCATTGTACCAGCCTACAGTCCCTCAGAATCACTCCTACATGAGGAGTATGAGAGGGTGAGTGATCTAAATGAGTCTGCAGTGGCATCAGGGAGTCTCAGTTAAGGCAAAATAACTTCTACCACTTCACCTATCGCCTCTGATGTGGGTACTGAATGCTTGTAAATCTCTTCTCAGTGGGCTCTCTCATTTGTCTTATATTTAGTCCTATTTGTGAAACTTTCCCCACCCTTCGAAGGTAACTAAGATTCATCTTGTTCATCCGTTCCTTGCACCTCATTGCAGAAATTGATGCTTGAGATAAGATAGCTGGATAATGACCACAAATAGCTTCCAAGTGCCTCTTTGGTGTTAAAATAACTTACTTTAAGGTGCTTTCTCTTCTGCCTGCTGGGTTTAAAAACTTCCTGTGGCACACATAACATGTAGGACTGCAAATTCTTGTTGCATCGTTTCCAGAACAGCTTTTTAAAGCATCAGTGCCATTACAAATCTTTATCAAGTACATTAGGAATTGTTAAAATGATGCAGGAAGACAGCTAGATCACCTGCTGCAGGTATAAACATCCCCTGCACTACTAGTTAAACAGTGACTAGGGGGTAGGTTTGGCAGGTACCGAGCAACTGTTACTTAATTAAAATCGTTACAAGTGTCTTACACTTCTTCAAATTACATCTTGTAGCAACTTGCTGCTTGCTTCCTTTTGGCGTATAAAAACTCTTTGGGAATCTGACTGCTTGAAACAGTTTAGAACCACAAGCTATGAGCAGACAATATTTGATTGTTATAGGAGTTTTTCACTGCACCAGAAGTTAGTTCATCACATCTAAAAGGTTCTCTGATCCTCACAACGTAGGACAGGGGGATCCCAGTTCCCTCATATCCCCTGGGAAAGGTCCTAATCCTTTCCTAGAGCTTTTGGATATTACAGATGAGAGACTGAAGGGAGAAAAAGATGCAGAATGGGAGGTTCACCTTAGATTTGAAGAGCCAACCTGTTTATGACACAAAGGCTTCTTGGCTTTTTATTCTTGTGGTTAAATTGCCATATTCAGCTTTGCATTTCTACAGATATTCTCCTGGTTAAGAAACCGCAGTATCAGGGTCATTTTGTTTCTGCCTGCATGTCCCTCCTTTCTTTAGTCCTTTGTCTGTAAAACCAGAGTCTACCAAAATCACCTCTCTAAGAAAGCACGTCTCTACTGAACAGAACATGTTCTGAGGTCAAGATTTAAATGTTTGGAGTTTCCATGAAATGGTTCAGCTATTTCCAGGAGGGGGGTGATGTCAAAATTTTGGCCATACTAAAATAAATAATAGCCTTCATGTTTGAGAAAAGGGCTTTGCAACTGATATGAGGGGTCGCTCCCTTGGCAGGGATGTGCCGTTGGCTGGTTTTTTTTTAAATACAAAACAAAACTCTTGTTCCCATCTGGCTGACCTGAGACTGCAAGCATGCTTGGTTAGCACAGCTAAACCCAAAGCTGTTAGTTTGGCAAAGACATTTTCTGAGCGTGCTGGGATCAGCGGCACTTCCTCTGTGATTGCTCTTTCCA
>NW_008824772.1:3629028-3644329 GCF_000699105.1 Pygoscelis adeliae
AGCAGGAGAGGACAGGGGAGCCAGTGGAAAGAAACAGCTTGAGGTGAAGAAACAGGCATGAGGGATGCTGAGACAGGCTTAGGGAAAAAAATTGAAACATAGAGCGTGGGAGGGAGAGTGAAGAACATTAAAGGTGTCTGGAAAACATTTTGGTTTAATTTCAAGGACTTAACTGCATTTTAAGTAAAAGAGGAGGACGTTTCAAAATGGGAAGGTGTAAAAAACACTGTCCAAAGATTTTGTGCTGCAGTGAAATAAATTTTGCTGCTGCTGTGTTTTCCAATAAGAAGATTTCATCAAAATTGATCCAATTTTTTGAGACACTTTGATGTCCCTTGATCCACAAAAAAAGTGCTTCAGCTAAAAGTTGGTGCCATGCACTAACTATGCTCTCATTATCTGAAGTGCTACACACACTGCGTGTTTTCTTCTTTTGTGATTCTTCCCATTTGGCTGTGGAAAGATTTCAGCATCTGATATATAATGAATCTCCTGTTTCATATCAACAAGGATTCATTACGGTGAGGCTCCAATGCTACATGCTTTATCTGAACCTACAGTAATTACTATAGCAAGTCTGCTGGTCTTCACTTATCTTGTTGGCTAACGTATCTATTGATAGTGAAACAAACAACAGTCAACCTTCCTAATGAACACAATCAATTACAGTACAGACATGCCACAACCAAGGCCAAAATGTTAAGACATGCTGCAGCCCTGCAGAAAAGAAGTCTCCAACAGTGGCAGAGCAGAAATATTGGAGGAAAACACCAAAGCAAAACAAATATCAAATTGAAACCAACAACTGTGGATTGTTTTGCAAAATAAAAGGGCTGCTGTCTTTGTGACAGCTTACTGAGCCATGTGCTTTAGGCAGAAAGCCAGGATGAAAGGGGGAGCAGGGAAATCGAGCTCTCTCATGCTGCCTGCAGTAAGCATCCTTCTCTGAGCACAGGAAACACCTTTCATTTCTCCATGTCATTTTCGTGTTCAATAGGTAAAAACATATTAGTGAAATATCTGAATTCATCTGAACAGAACATTGTGCCATGGAAGAAAGCTGTGAGGGTACACACCATGCAGTGCTCTCTCCCTGCTTACCCGAATCCTGTATTTCTTTCCAAAGTGTCCGCTACTGGTCTCTGTCAAAGGTTGACTATGTGAGATACTGAAACCCCTGCTCTGACCCAAGTAGAGCTCTTATGTTCTTACATATCATCGATCAGATAAATAGGGATTGAAGTTAAACATACTGGCTGAAATTTCATCCTGGTGAAAAGAACTAGCAGACAGCCTATGCCCTGCTCGATTTCTCAAAACAGGCATTAACTGGAGGTTAAGCAGGGCAGTGGCACCGCATCGGTCCTCTGCTTCAACGCGCTTTTCCTTTCAAGCCGGGAAAGGGAAGAATCTACTTCTCTCACCATTGCAACGTGCAGACTCCTCGGAGGCATCTGAGGAGGAGGGGGAATGACTGGCTTGTCAGGTCACCCAGACAACTGTAGCAATTATACAGCATGTTAAAGAGCCCAATTCGTTTCCAGCCCTGTTGATCCAAATTCTCAGCTTCATTCTGCAAACTACTTGGCACTTCAAAGCTCAGAGTAATTCCTCCTCTCTTTAAGTGTCCTTAATTAAGCATTGTTAATTACGTTTATAAATGCAGCCACATAGCCCAATGCATTTCACATCATGTTGATATCAGTAGCCCAGATAAGCAACTTTTTCCCTTTCATTTAGCTGTCATTCTACTACACAAAGCACTGCTGGTGGCTGTTGGCATAGACATTGCAGCCAGGCATGAAGGTATCTGCCAGAGCACGTGGGACCATGCATACCTGAGCATGCAGGTTGGTTTGTAGGTACCCAGACACGCTTCCATCACTTCCCTGCAGCAAGTGACTCTGCAAGACAGCCGAATGTCTGCAGACAGTAAGGATGCAGCCGCAAGATCTAACCTGAGTGATGCGCAGGCAGGAGGCTTTTGAGGTTTTGGAGATGAAAAGCGTGCCAAGTACCGGGCTTTATGTCACTATGATCATAATATGAAATTGTCTATTGACTCTGTGTTGTTATGCTCCATAAAATAGTAATGTATTATAGAAGGAGGGGAATGAGACTGCTGTCTTTATGGACATGGATATTCAGAGTGAAGTACTAGTACGTAGGCTGAAGCTTAGGGCATTATTCCATCCCTGCATTTACTAAAATGAGATAGCATCAATGAATTTTAAAAGCCTACCATGCCCATTTAATTTAGTCAGTCCTAAAACATTAAATACAATTAAACAGTGAAAAATATATTAATGGCTTGAGACTTGTCAGGAAGTTCTAAGCAAAGGCTGCAATCTTCAGCAGTCGCTCCGAATTTATGCTATTCAATAGCAAAAATGAAAAATTGTGTGATTCTACATTTAGGCATAAGACTCTAGTCATTTCTTTTTCGATTAAACTGCTTTTATTGGTTTTGCCCAAGGTCTTAACTTCATTTAAAGAAAGCTTTTAACATTCACATTGCTGGAATTTCAGAAAAGGAAAAAAAATATAGCATGTGCACACATGTATACGTATATATATACATACTCACTTATTCATACATGCATAGAACAAAAACGTAAAATACATAAACTATATGAGTTTATATATAGAATCGAAACGCACATTTGCACATATATACATTCTGCATTTTCATTGTACAGTTTCCTTTGGAAAGGAAAACTATGAATGATGGGTAGATACAGTTAGCTTTTGCCTACTTTCACAGCACATATTTCTAAAGATGGTAGCCAGTTTTAGTAACGTCAGTATTATTGTAAGACCTAGAAATCCCAGCCAAGGTCAGCAGTAATGGACAAATATAATGACACAGAAGGGATTTTATCCCTCGGAAAAGGTGTTTATTGCACCTAGGCCTGAACTGGTGTGACCTGAGTTTGATTCTTCCATCCCCAATCCAGCACTATCATCCTCGTCTGTGCAGGTCTCTGGAGGACATTAACAGCCCAGTGCATTTACTGGATAACCTAATGGTCTCTTCTGCCTTAAAAATTTCCTATGCCAGTAAAATAGAAGGCATTACTGTTGGTTGTGTTGGTGCCTAGAAGCTTGAGTCAGAGACAAGAGTCCCACTGCGCTAGGATCAATCTACGCAAAGACATCGTATCCAAACTCTGAAGAGTTTATAACCTAAGTACATGTTTTCAATATCAACTGTCCTATCAGGCCAAAGCAGTTTGATGGAAACCAAACACATTTAATGCAATTTCCTCATGCCAGAGGAAATGCATGTGGAGCAGCGGGGAAGCAGAATCCAATTTTGCACGGGGGAACAAGTTGTGCTCTGCATCCCAAATTAGCATCAGTTGCAAACACTTTCAACTATGCATTTTTTCACAAGATGGCTTTTAAAATCCATCTCTGCTTAATTTGTCCTACATCAGGAACATTCATGAACTCACTACGCATATCTCACTGTTATCAAACACCTTAGCTTCAGTTTGGTCCCCATCTACAAAAACCCACTTATTCCCTAGTACACTGCTCCGTAATAAATATTACTCAGTAATTACTGAGGGAGTCATAAAATGGAATTGGCATCCTAGCGACAGAATATTTGCACTCCTTACAGATTTGCAACTTTAATATTGAAGACATACATCTTGCCTTATAAAATACTCCCCAGGCTGCTTGTTTCCTTCAGCTGAAGACTGAGCAAACGTATCATGGTTTGAAGAGCAATCACAAGACAGTACAAAGTAGCATCCCATTTACAAACAGCATCACTGGCCAAACAAGCAACAGAGGAGGATTTACAGGGACACGTTCCTGAGAACCTGCTGTTGAAATGTGTCAGCAAATCATCCACATACTTAACTAGATTTGGCAGGAACACCGAGATTCAAACTATATCTTATTATACAGGTTCACAACTTCAATGTACAGGCATGGCAATACACTAGAAATGATCATGACTGCAAATTGCTAGGAAATCAGCCTACATTTATCAAGGGAATCAATGCAGAGATTTTTGTACCTTGATCAAGAAGGGAAATTTATGATTCTTTCTGTGAGAAACCATTAGAATAAAATCCCTGCCTACCCAAACACACACACACACCAAAGAGAGCTACGTTTTATTGAGGTGTCTGTCGACCTCTAAGTACTCATATGTGCATGTCCACTTAAACATAGGATGAGTCAAAACATTACACCAGTATTAAGACCAGTTCAGCGTGTTCTGGATTCAAACATAATAAACTGGAAATACACTCTGAATCAGCTAAGCTCCCTGCCACTCTATAACAAACATTTCTCAGCCATCATCCTTTCTAAAACCCTGATTAAGTATAAATTCCCCTTGCACTGTTTGACACATTCAAAAAGATCAGGCTATTTTGGCCCAGCTGGAGTCCTAACATGGACTCTATAGGGAGTTTCAATCTTGAGTATCTTGCCTGGAAAATGCCACTCGTTCTCACGCTTCATCGCTGATCACCAGTCCAGCAGATTCACTTAGAAGGAGTCTCAGACAGCTCCCAAACCTTTAAGAGCTTTGTAGACCAATAACCAACAACTTAAACTCTTTCTAAAAATTAATAGGCAGCCTGAGGACAGACAACAGTGCAACAGTGTAATGGGTTCAGGGTATGAAGCACCTCTCAACAAGCATCTGACTAAATTATCCACCAGAAACTTACTCCAAAGCCTACTAGCTAGGAAAAAAAACCTCTTTCTGACTTTCCAGGGCCTTGGATCATGTCCCTAACTTATTTTGGATTCACAGGAAAGCATCTGGAGGACATGTGCAGGTTCAGTAATAAAGGCTAGGTACAAATGGAAAGATGGTGATATTATTGCCAAAGGGAGATTAAAAAGAAAACCAGTTCTCTACAGATCTCATGTTAAGAAGTAGCAAAGCTTTCCCAAAAAGAGATTGATAAACCTCATCAAATCTACTGATCAATTATATTGAATAGAGCTTCTATTAATATACCAATGAAAGCCTCCACATCATATGTTATATCTAATTATATTACCTATTACCTTAAAAGGAAACGCACATGTCCATACTCCTCTGAGTAAAGGAGATTCAGTACCTCTTTCTTCACACCCAGTCAATGATACCACCCTAAATCAGGAGCATCTCCTGACTTACTGTTCCTCTGTAATTAGCTAAACAAGAGCCTCTTCTGTTTGAAATAGGTAGGGAGAAAAATGAACTTTATACCAAAGGCTGCTTAAGCTACTACGAAGATCTGTTCTGTTGTGGTCCATTTGGAAGGCACCGGCCATGCCCTGCAGCACCATTTGGCACCGTGTGCCCCTCGCACAGGACAGCAGGCAGCCTGCTCCCAGCAAACCTGTACGAGACATGCTGCTGCTGTGGTCCGACAAGTTTGGGAGCAGCCTAACCGACTCACTCCACAGCAGGAAGGCTTATTTTGTTTCTTCCCCACAATGGAGCTACACAGGACCTGTAATCCACACCACTTCTGATGATCTCCTGAATGGTACTCAAGGATGTCTAGACACATCATTTTCTGAGAAGCAGATGGTGCCGCTCACTGTGCCAACAAGTATGGTACAGAAGAGCAGGTGATAATGGTAAAAGGAAAGCCCTGCGCTGTGGACTGAGACTGGGCAGATGCAGTCTGCATACAGTAGTCCTTAATGCCTCCAATCTTGGGTGATTTAGTGAATTTTTTAGGTCTTTTTCTTTTAGGAGTCTCCTGAAGAAGTTCGGCACCCCACAAAATAAGCACACAGATTGTGCTAGTACTGACAGACTGCTTTCACCTATCGCAATTATAATAAAATTTTAAAATTGTGCTAAACTGACTTAAGTACCACATACATGCAGTAGAAAAAGTATTACAGATTGAAAAGAAGCATAAGGTCTTCATTTTTTCCTAACCTAGCTGTAACAACCTGCTGATAGCTAATGAAAAGGACCAGGAGGCAATCGTGTTGGACTTTGTAAGATGTTTGGAGCCCACTTGTGACTGTGCATGAATTGCAGACTTAATTTGCGTAAATGGGCATAAAACCTGCACATCTGACTATTTTGAATTATTATGTAAAATTATTTGGAGACATCAGGCTTCTTCGAAGTTTATATTCAGTTCATCTTCTCTTTATTTTACAAGCTACAATCATACTTTATTATAAAGCCAATACCATTAGAGAAAAAATTATTTAAAACTCAAATTGAATTAGGAGGGATTATCCACAATTATTTTCTTTCATTTAAAATGTAAATTTTGATGCCAGCTATCTGGAACCAGAATAAAAGAGAGACTCCTGTTTGATGATTCATACTGACTTGTAGGATGCATTTAATAAGAAATGACAAGAACTCCCATTCTACACAGCTGGATAGCTTCCTCTCATGCTGTGCTACTACATTTCTAACCCAAACTTTACAATTTCCCTTCCACTTCCCAAGTTTGCAGACCTCCTGGGTCACACTAGACCGAGCATCTTTAGTGCTAAGTGCATTCGTGTATGTCCTACGTGGTGTTACTGCATACTCTTTAGTCTCTCGTATGCGGGCAAGGGAATGGGCACAAGAAGTGTGGCTTCCACACAAGCATGCATTTATCCACCACAGCTTATTATTAATTCAATTGGGTTATCTTGCTGCAAATAAAGCCTGAGAGTAGAATCACTGCTGTAACATCCATCAAAGCTACCTGCACTTGCATAGCTGTGAGGCTGAAGCCTGTCCATTATTTTGGAAGTAAATGCATTTTGGTTGAACTTTTCACTGTTACCAATGCTCTGCCTCCCCCGTCTCCCACATCAAACCGAATTAACATTCAGTCAACATCTCTCAAAGAACGTGACAAACACGCATGAATGAACTTGATTAAAATTCAGATAGTGTGAACTGTGATATCAACACCATAGATCAATAAGATCCAAACAGAAATGAATTGCAGACAAACGAATATATACATATTATTCCCTCTTTTCCTTCATTTTCTATTGTACCTTTTTATATCTTCCTTCTAGCTTTTCTTCAGGCTGCACCTGTCTCTTTAGAATGACATTTAAAAAGATCCACACTCCCATGTAAAACTATTTGCCATATATAGATAGTACTATTATTTGTATTACAGTGCAAAGCAAAATGCGGGACTAATGGTGTTAAGAGCTCAAAAAAAGTGTACGTCGTGTCCCAGAGGTCCTTCAGTCCAAAAGAGAAGAACAATCGGTGGAAGAAAAGCTGTCCTCTTACTCTCCTTTATGTGTGGGAAATGGATGGAAGAGCAATAAGAGTCAAAACAAAAGAAAAAGCAGTCTTGAAACAACTATATCAACTAAAAAATAAATGATGAGCTCAAGTAGAGCATGTGCTTGATAAGTCACTGGATACAAAACAGAAACCACCCTTGGAACAGGGCTTTTCCTACTCCGCAATGATTCACTCTTGCCCTAAGTAACTTGGGCAAAGTCATGCAGGAAGACATTGGCAGAGTCATGATTTAAGTTTTGTCCTAGGGGGTATCAGTTCAGTATGGATGTAACCTCCTCGGGTAGGTACAAGCTTAGGAAAGTCCACCTTTGCAGAATTTACCAGCTGAAAGGAGCAGGAAAAACATAGCAAAGACACAGCATTAGGGCAATCGTTAACCATGGCCAGTTTCGCTGTGTGAAGGAGTACCAGTAAGATGTTTGCAGTCGGCAACTAAGTACCACCCCCGCCCCCCCCGCAACGGGCTGGGGGAGAGAATCTGAAAAAAAAAAAAGTAAATCTCATGGGTTGAGATAAAGACAGTTTAATAGGACAGAAAAGGAAGAGAAAATAATAATGATAATTATAAAAGAATATACAAAACAAATGAAACACAATGCAACTGCTCACCACCCACCGACCAATGCCCAGCCAGTTCCTGAGCAGCAGTCGCCGCCCCCTGGCCCCCCCCGGCCAACTCCCCCTAGGTGATATACTGAACATGACGTCCCATGGTATGGAGTAGCCCTTGGGCCAGTTTGGGTCAGCTGTCCTGGCTCTGCCCCCTCCCAGCTTCTCGCTGGCAGGGCATGAGAAGCTGAAAAGTCCTTGACTTAGTATAAACACTGCTTAGTAACAACTAGAACATCGGTGTGTTATCACATTATTCTCATGCTAAATCCAAAACACAGCACTGTACCGGCTACTAGGGAGAAAATTAACTCTATTCCAGCCAGAACCAGGACACGCATAAAGCTCGGACCTGTCTTGGCTTTTTATGAGCTCAGTATAACATCATCCAACACCATGCAGGAGTGACTGTGGAGTACAACCTGCCTTTCCTTTCTTATTTCATACATCATTTCAAACTCACTGCAGTAAGCCCACAAAGCCAGCAGAGGCTTTAAAAAGTTAATGAGAAAGATGTAAAAAAAAAATGTATTACTGTTTGTTTCACAGAGTCCTGCAATGTTGGTGGTTATATACTCTGAGACACTATGTCAGTTCCACCCCGTGGGGGTTTTATTGCATTACTCTGCCAAGCAAACCAATGTATCATTAATGACCAAATCTTTGTGTCCTTAGTGCTGCTTTTGACAATAATGATGCCTGAATAAGGGGTTCAGGCTTGGCTCTAGTTTCAGTTTTCCAGCACAAACTCGGATGAATCCAAAACAAAGGCTGTAATACAGTTTGGGTTTCAAGTGAAGCTTTGCATATTGCATACGTCCTGGTCTCATGGCATATCTATGCTTCTGTCTTCATCAAATCAAGAACAGAGCCACAGAAACATTAAGAATGGTACAGAAATGATAACCAAAGATGTACTAGCCTTCCAAAAGAAACTGTCCCTACAGAACTGGGTGAAGGTGCAAAACGGGAAAACAATTTTTCATTTGTCTAAATCAATGTGCCTGTACTCAGAAACTACCTTTACCGCTGACACAAACCAGTCCTAATGAAAAAAGTCTGTATTTTCCATCGGTTCAGTCAACCCAGATAAAAACTGTTATTGAAATAGCCATTGATAATAATGACTTTTGGTCACCACAGGTAAGCATTCTCTACCACACTTACACTGCACTTTCAGTTCCTTTACTACTCAAAGCCCTCTGCTCCATTAGTGTGAAATCAAGAGGATTCAGTTTTAATATATCCTGTGATTTTCCTTAAATATTTCAATAACATTTATACTGTACCTTATCCACAAACGAAATTTTTTCTTAGAGAAATATATAACATTAATGATATCTTTCAATACAGAAGTGTTCAGATTTTTCAACTAACATATGGAAAACTTGGTTAAGGTAAGCATGCGTCATACTTGCCAGAAGATTTATGTGCTTTATTTCAAAATATGAAAACACAGTTTCTTGTCTTTCAGACAGTGAACAGACTTGAGGGTAAAAATGAACCAGCATAGAACAAATAAATTCAGATCTTGTAAATACAGTATGATTACTCTGCAATCTATTTGATGACAATATGTAACTAAAGATGCAGAAATCCTTTGTTTGTGACTAACACACCTATTAAATTAATATAAATAATATACTGCACCTAAAAGAGCTAAATCTGAAGTGAAGTCTATTACTTAACCAAAAAGAGAACTTCTAGCACCACCAAATATGGCCACCTTCCATCGCCAGGAAAAAAATTAGATTCATGAATACCAGAAGAAAAGCCTGCTTTCAGACACTTCCAAGTATGCACTTCTTGTTTGGGGGGCTGGTTATTAATTTCTACTGCTTTATTTTTTATTGTGGAGTGTTTATTCCTCTTCCCTTTCTATCACAAATGAATAACGGGCTGCTCCTGCTTCTACTGGTTTCAATGAAAGAAGTCTTTGTGCTTTGTGTCACACCTCACTGATGCAGGTTTGATTCATACAGATAACAACAGACGTATTTTATACCAATTTTCCAAATGCTGAAAAAATTACTTCTCATTTGTGGAAGAATATATTTAAACATGAACTTTGAAGCAATGGTCAAAAAGAATGACAACATGACCAGGAACAGCTATTCAGTTTGCTGTAAAGTCCAGTGAAATATTTTCACAGATTCCGGCAGAGGCTTCAGAGCTGGACCTGGCTGAGATGAAGATTGCGATTTTTATTGCCTCATGGTAATCGATGACTTTGAGCACCCCTGTTGCTGACATTGAACAGATAACTGAGACCGCTCACTTTTGTTTAAAAATACATATCATTTAGTTCAAATTGTTCCTACAGAAAGAGAGGCCCAAACACTACTTAAAAAATTAGAAACTGAATACAAACAGGAATGCATATACATACACACATACACAGAACATTGTGGGGTTTGGTTGGGTTGGTTTTTTTTAAATAGTAATTCGAAAGAGCTCAGTTCATAGTTACTAGTATCTAGGGCCCAATTTTTATGCATAGATGACAAATATATAGCGAAGGTGAATGGGTACAATTCATAGTACGTACAGTGCCTGAACAGAGTCTCCCCATACTGCTTACTGGCTCTCCTCACCAGCAAGATTGTCACCCCAGATAATGACAACTGTAGGCATGGAAGATTTTCAATCAGACTTCATGTGCTCTGTATCAAGATCTGATGACACTTTTACTTGTAGGGTATGACCATACTAAATCATACGCTATCTCTGCACACATATCTCACTGGATGAAGTGTGACACAAAGCAGTACTTTTTTCAGGTGACAGACATTTGATGAATATGGAATGCCAAAGACCACTTCTAAACGCCACACTGCTGCTATTGCAAAAGAACCTGTGCTTAAGATCATTGCGTACACACACGAAATCTCACGGAAGGCTGTTGCCTGAATAAGGCTTTGTACAGGGGCTCAGGGAGAGGCAGGGAGTGCTCTGCTGAAAAGGTTGCGATGGCCAAACCGATGTGAAGGAGACGTGCAGAAGTGCACCTGGCGTTAGAAGCATCCAGGAGGGAGCTCTGAATCTGAGTTAGTTTGGGGGCCTCCCTTCTTTCTCACAGCTCTTTACCTGGGCCAGACTAACTGATTTTCCAACCACGACTACACTAAAGATTTCACGGAAGCACAAGATACTTATTTTGGAGCCATAGTCTTGTTTGCTCCAGATGGGAGAAGATAACCCTTCCCTGCCTGCCAGCTTATCCCTACTCCCCCAGCTACGTTCCTCCAAGAGACACGAATGCAGGCACCACCAGCCTCCCTCTTTGTCAAACACGGACAAATACCTGTGCCCAGGACTCCTCTTTGCACGAGGATTCAGGTGACATGATCTGGGCTGGGACTCCTTACACACACAGAGTGATTTTTTTGTGCTGTGCAACAAGCCGGCGCTGAGTTTCTTTAGGAGATGTGTTGTATCTCTGTCATCTCTAGCTACCACACGGTATGATGGTTGTTATGGCAACCCCTTTTCATTGAATGGCAAAGTATTGAACACACATAATGCCTTGGACAGATGCACCAGCATCTTCCTTTTTCTTTACTGCAACCAGTTTTCTATTCTTTCTTTCTTTTCTAATTTATACTTATCTAAGCAAGGTATAATACATGAGATTTGTCTTTTAAATCCAACATTATTTCCCTTCAACCTTCCCCTAACCCCCAGTGCAAGTTATCTTATAAACCTACCTCAGAACCAATGGGAGATGTGGGATTGGATGATTTTTCATACACGTAAAGAATTTATGATCTTATAACACAAGCACAAATTCACTGAAAAAAATTCCCTTTCTTTGATTTCACCAACTAAAATGCACTAAAATCTCAATATCTTTAACTTTTTTATATGCTCTTTCTAGTGCTATGGAATTGTTCATGTGCATGAAACTAAGGCTGCATTTTCATATAACCATTTTGCAGGACTGTAGTCTACTTTATAATGTGTATTCTTCCTTTTCTATGCTGTATCTTCTGTTTTCATTATGCCTCAATTAATACACTGAAATACACCGAGTGGTTTCATGTGAAATATGTTTCTCATTTTATTCGGTTTAGCATCAAAGGTTTTAGACTGGTATTTTCTAGGTTAGTATGTAGGGTGTTTATTAACTTGCCTGTGATGCCTTCTCTCATTAGTGTTTAATGGAATTTCAAGCAATCCCAGCAGCTAGTAGATAATTTATTTTTTAAACAAATTCTTATCAGTGTATTAAACAATCAGAGTCTCTATTGTTTCAGCATAATCTGGAGTGCTTGTTTCATCTCCAGATTAGAAAGCTGGTACACTCTGAGCCCTGATTGCACAGGGCTGAAAAAGAACCATTTTCTATTTAAATTTAGCGTGATTGAAAAGTAGCAGCCTAACAACCCCTGAGATTTGTATACTCCAATATTCCCTTTGCAAAGAACGTGACCAAAACAAATGCTACCAAGTCCTGATTCAGCTAATCCATTTACTGGCAAAAAAGGCCCCTGCCACACAGCCTTAGCCAACGCACGGGACCTCTGTGTGTTGGAAATCTGCTCCAGCAAGGCAGGCTCAAACCAACACCAGCACTCACCTCCTCTGCTGGCTGTGGGTCTCGCCTTTCTCCTGATACCAAGGAAGCCTATTTAACAATACCTGTGTTATGCAAGTATTCAGCAACTGAGAATGTAGCAATGTCTGCTAACTATTGACCTTTGCTGCATTTGAACCCAAGATATTGAGTTTAGACAGCCAAGAGTTTCAGCACCCCTGAAATAATGTCAATAATTTAAAAAGAAATTGAGTATTCCCATCACTACAGCAAGACTTTAAAAATCAGCTTGTGTTCCAAAAAGATTTTTAAAGGATCCCATAATAGCCCAAATATACATTTCAATACTTTGAGTGTTTAAATCATACATTTGAAAAAAATGACATATTTAGTAATAGAATGAATTGTGAGGGCATAATTTTTGTTCATAGATAAAGTGTTTAAATCTAATAATAATCCCTATAGGAAAAACAAAACCAAAGGTTGTATATTTTTAGAAGAGTGAATAAAACCCAAGAACACGGAAGGGTTTTTCCATGGGCACAGCCTGTCTGCAGTAATCAAGAGGCGTGGTTTGGCATTTGGAACGCTAGTTCCGATATTGGATGGAGGTGAAACATTAATATGCAAACAAATCTGAGGGTATTTTTGTTTTCATTCCTCTGACATTGTCTTCTCTCAAGCCTATATGAATAAAGAACTGTATCTTCTTGATCACAGTGCCATGAAATCATATTTACATTCTCATTCCCAGCTCATGTTCTTGTTTCACTTGGTTTAGTGTGCCAGACAAGAGTCAGAACTGACTACAGCCGTATGAAAATGGCTTAGCCACATGTGTATGAAAGACAGGCTCAACAACCATTAAACTAGGCCTCATAACTTTGTCAGTGATCTGCGTGTTGCTGAAGTTTTGCTAAAGAAGAGAGCTCAGCATTTTACATGAAAGCTTGATTCATCCCTTCTAGTCCAGAAAGGGCACACTGCGAAACAGTGAGGCTACTGTTTTCCAGACCTGATATTTAACATGTCACTGATATTTACAGTGCTCTTTAGCCTCTGCGTTTCTCTGTCACTTCTGTCCTTTTCTGCAAAGGCATCCTCTTGCTTTTCCCTACCAGTACATAACCTTGCACAGTCCTCAGAGAGGCTTTCCCCTGGGTAGCATTTTTCCCTTCCTGGGGCTACTAGAAATAGGAAAGAGCGCTGAAAAGACAGTTTCCAGGTGTACCAACGACCCTGTCCCCTGTAGATAACCTAGATGCAGTAATACTCAGGTGGATGGTTTTGTATCTCTGAGTGTAAGAAGTCTTGAGAGATCGTTGCCACAGTGAAAGCCCTTCTGTCTTTGGAAACCTTGAAGTCAATACAGAAATTACACCAGCCCTCACAGAGCTGGTCCCTCTGTGCCATGGAGGGGCACCAGCTCCTACCAGTGGGATGCTCTTAAAAGCAGAAATGGTGAGGAACAGAGAGACCCAGCATACTGCTCTACTTTGCCAAAAAACAGCTGAACATTTCCTGTAATTGTTACAGGATCAAACACCTCGGCAAGGTTGAGTGGAGAGGAGAAATGACAGTTAAAGAAGGAGGAAATCTATCACTGGATTGCTCAACTAGTTGTTTCTCAGGAAAGTTATTATTTTCTGTAACAAGAAGTCAGGAAGTGTTTAAAATCTGTTTTAGAAAAATAACTGTAGCCAATTAACTAGTTCATTGTTTTCACTATATTACACCTTGAAATAACCAAGGATTTGTCTCAGTTACAGATATGAGCAGCCATTTTGTACTGACTCAATGGAAGTTGTTGCAGAAGAGATGTGCACATTACATTATCTCACATGATGGTCAATTACTTCTTTTAAAGAGGGATGCAAATCATTGTTTTTCTTATCAGAGAGTAGTTTACAGGCATTTTACCCCAGTCCAGACGCTACTGTCAAGTGCCTGATGACAAGAACCTGTCTCATCCCATGTTCTTTTGTGAAAAAAAGGTAGTTTTGCATTCTCTCATTTTGTGATGCTCTTCACCTAAAATAAGAGCAATTCCATGGGAATGTATCTTCTGGTGCATGGGAGAAATGTAACTATTATCAGTGCAGAAAATATGTCCTTCAGCACGCAGTCCTTGAATTTTTCCTTCAAGGAAAATGGCAGCAGAAAAAACAATGAGACTTGACACCCAAGGAATGCTCTCAGAAGGCTAACAAATACCAATTTGTATAATTAAAATTATCTTTCTGTCAAACATCAAGATAACATTAATATGAAATAATGCCACGTTTATATGCTCAATTTTGGAATTCAGTTTTCTTTAGAATACAGGCTGTTAAAAGTGGCAACGAAAAAAATCAGCATAATGGAAATATTAATTCTTGCTAACTGCATGAACTGTTGGGATCATACCCTATGTAAACCCCTTCCATGCCTCCCAGATTTGTTTGCAAGCTACAGTACTAGAATTGCAAAGATTACTGTACACGTTTTCACAGGGAAGTTATAATTGCTATGCATTTCGTTCTGCTTTCTTCTATCCTACAAATGAGAACACAGTAGGAGTGAGTGGTTTTACCTGGTTGAACAGAACACATCCTCCTGAAGGAGTGGTATTAGGAGCAGAAGCTACAAACTGATTTTCTTGTTATTATTTCAAAACGTACAGTTCAGTATTTCCAGTATGCGTCCAATAACATGCCAACCTGATGAGGCTCCCGGCACGCCTAAATCTCAGATGGCAATTTAGAAAGCCCACACTTCAGCGCTACCTCATCCCAGCTGTGCACAACCTATCAGTGCCTCCACAGCTCCCGAAGCAACTCCCTCACTGCAGCCGCACGCAAGTTCACCAGCCCAAGGACTAAGTTCACTGAAAAGGAGGATAAGGTAAGGGGAAAGAG
>NW_008824772.1:3644369-3739167 GCF_000699105.1 Pygoscelis adeliae
AAGGTGAAGAAGAAGAGGTCTGAGGGGTGTGAAGGAGATGAAAAAATAGCAAAGTTTGGTATACAAAGAGAAAAAAACCTGAAGATTGTATTACATTCAAGACTAGGAATGCATGTGGACTATTTGAATACTTTTATAATAGATGTGTTACATTTGTTCAGTACCTCAAAAGTTGTAAGCCTACACAAAATTACAAAAGTTGTCCCAGCTGTAACTATATCTTTTTGGAGGGAAATGTGTACTTGGACAAAAACCAAACCTGTAATTTCTGACACCTACTTGGAATACACTCTAGATTTACTTCTTTAGGAACTATTGATGCAACAACAGTAAAAAGAGGCTTTTTCCCCCATGGTTAATTCTCCTTGTGGTTTTACTTACACCCTCTGCCAGCACCTGGGGTGGGGTAAATTCCGGGAGAGGCTGCAGTTGAGAGCTGCTGGGCTTTCCTCAGGCTCTTCTCATTTCCTGCGGTTTTGTACACAGGAGGTGAGCGTGCACGGGCCAATAATCACACCCAGTAGTCCTAAAGCAATCCTTGTTCAAGTGAATGACCCCAGGCAACTTCCGATCACATTCCCAGTCAAGAAACAAGTGCACACATGAAGAAGCAGTGAAAAAAAACTATTCAGCAGACTCACATAAGCCATTTGGTATTTGACAATAATAATAAAAAATTCCTATGGCTCTGTCTCTCAGGGGAAAAATATTAAATAATTAAAAATTCTCTTTTAAAATGAGACCACTGTATTGAATTTAAAAATATATGCTTCAGAAATCTTACAACTGACAAAGAATATTAGCGGTATTACCAGTCAATGCAAGTAATCGTGTCTTATTCAAGGAAATTTGACTCATGGACCAACAAGTGTGGAAAAAAGAGGTTAATTCACCTCAAACAGATTACTGTAACTTTTCAAGTTACCATTGTTGAGATTCAAAGCCAGTTTGGGAGAATAAATTATAAATGGCTGAATATAAAAAGATCCCAAATGAAAGGGAGAATGTGAATTATAGCAAGGGATGTATTCCCATTTTGATGTGATGAAATTTTTGTGCGCAAGTCCCATTAACATCAATAGGAGCTGCAGACAAATACCTGAAATGCAAATTCCTTCAAATTTACCTACATAAACATGTTCATAGACTACCTCTTGCAGCTTCTTTTGACTGTGAAACGTGGGCACTGACAAAAATATGATTAAAAACACGTAGACGCCACATATGTTCTTTTTTATAGCAAAAAAGACTGGTATGTGGCTCACATGTGCCCAGGAAATTTCCGAGACCTTGAGGGAAGACTCATCATATTCTTCCTTTGGCAGCACTAGAAAAATTCTCTCATTTCCTCCAAGCTCAACTTTAATTTTAGGAGTCTGATATAAGCACTGCTGCAATATAGGACTTAGCTCAAGAAACAGGATCTTTTAAGGCACATGCGAGGCAAAAATTCCTCATAAGATTACTGTAGAAAATCTTTGCAGCATCTTAATGGGTTTACATTGGTTGGTGGATTTCTCAAAGCAGTTGCTATGCTGTAGATCAGTCTTCCATGAGGATAGGTTTGATCACAGAAAAAATTGAGAGCAGATTTGGAAATCCAGACCACAACAGGAAATTAGAACTTCCATTCCAGTGGAAATAGAAGGAAATTTGTGTGTCAGATCAGAACAAAACACAAAATTTCAAAATTTTCAGGTCAGCAGCAATTGTCAGCGATACAGTCCTGAGAGCATGGAAACATTTCATTGAAAGGATAATAGAAAGGGACAATATATAAAAGTCCAAGTGGAATGAGGTGAAATGCAATGACAAAGTTGAATCTACTAACTTACACATTTCCCCACCTATAATTTAGAAGCAGTTTATGTATCTCCGAGAAACACTTAAATTTTGATTAATCTGTATTTTCTGACAGGACACTGTTGTGTCAAGAATTTTTACCCATGCTAGTCATCACATTTTGAACATCTTGTGACAGTCATGGAAATGTTCCCTACAGACAGTGAGTCAATTCCCATAGAATGACAAAAAGGAGGCAGAAGACACTTTCACTAGAATTAGACAAGTTGAATGCATTGCAAACTTTCTGAGATTTCTGAATTTAAATTTTAACCCCAGGGATCGTTTTAAATCCTCTTGTATTTCTAGGGTTTTAAAATACACTACTTTTATGAACAAGGATAGAACATTATAGATAGGAAATATGTGATCGTCAATCTATATCCCTCAATGCTTTTTTTTATTTTTCGTCAAAATATTTCAAATTATATGTGATCAAGAAAAAAAATTCAGTTGAGATGGATTTTTTCAGAAGACAGTACATTTAATTGCTTTTCACCATGATCAATGTTGAGTCAATTCGATTTTGCCAATAATTCAAGGGCTTTCATGAATATGCATATACTTTTCTGGACAGGTTAGCATTGTTAAATTTGACTTTTCCCAAGAGCAGTGAAATGAATTGAATGAAAGGGGAATTAAGAAGAACAGGTGATAAACAAATGGATATGAAGAGAATACTGTCACTTAAGCTGGTTTGGCACACATACCCTGCTTGCCTCAAGATTCACTCACTGCCAGGTCCCAGGTTGCTCTTTACTCTGATATCTTTTGGTTTTGTGAATGTCTTGATGAAAGCCTTTCTAGCCAACTTTAATGTGCAGCAATTTATGATGGCAATATCATTAAATTCTGCTGTGCCAAAATGCCCTGACCCTCATCATTTTAAAATAATTTCTTTTTGCTTTCATCAGCCGAAGATCACCATAAGTTTGTTGCTCACTGCAAAGTAAAACACTGACTACGCACTTTGTTTCCTTCAAAAAGAAAGCATATCTGTCATTCATGTCACAGAGTAGCTGTCTCCAAAAATGAGACATTCTGTTCATGTAGGAAAACTGCCTGGAACCACAAAAGACTGATTTTTCTCCTACAGCAACTCTGACACATTTTATGCTAGCATCTGCTTTGGTTTACATGCAGCATATGCATTTAAGACCTGGTATGCCATGTCCAAATCCTATTGAAGCACCTTTGAAGTAATGGATGGGGACCTCATCCATTAAAAATTATGACAAATTTTGGCCTGTGAACAGCCTCTGATTCACTTCAGGTGAGGCAGTCATCCTCTGCCATGTCTGGGATTTCAGTCTCGACATCTGCCACCAACGAAAATTTAAGGCTCCAGATTCTACTCCCGGAGTACCGGCTGTGAAAGCACCCAGCACGCTCAGCTTGGCTTTCCTGGAAGTCTCTCATCCGTGATTCTCAAACACTTAAAGGAATATTTTCAATAGGGAATGTCATTATCCAGGATTCAAATCAAATAGATCAATAAGAACATTCTGTCCCCAAACACCCAACCCTGAAATCTAAAAAAAGATAAATGAAATTCCTTTACTTTGAGTTTTATCATATGGAAGAGAATTAGAATTCATGTATTTCAGACACATGGAAGGAGAGAGCTCTGAGCACCGGCAGCTTTTCAAGACAGTGAATTATACATTATGTGAATAAAGTAGGAAACTAATACTTGAGAAACAACAACAAAAAAACAAAAAAAAAAATTAAGCTATCAAACAACAGTCAGAATACCAAACAAAAAAAAAAAAAGAAAGAAGTACTCTACCCTGCAACCCTAGGTCTAGAGCTGGCGTGAGACAAAGAGCAGACAAAGAACAGTATCTAACACAAAAGTGCGGTCTTCTACTCAGGGAAGACAATAAACTTAATAGAAGGAAAGTGAGGAGGAAATACCACATTTAAAAATCTAGTGGCTCACTTGGAAATATAACTCCCTAGTTTTCTTTTAAAATCTCCCCCATACATATGCAGTGCAGTGAATTATATTGAAATGGATGAGCTCCTGTCATCTATTATTTGAAATGTGAGTTGAAGTTCACTTTAAATCATTCCTCTGCCAGAGAGCAGATAAAAAACCAGGACCTGATAGTTTCTACTCTGAAAGCCATTTCACCACAAATATATGTCTCCTGTTGACAATATATTGGAATAGCTTGTTTACAGATTCCTGTTCCTATGGTCTTAGATAGTCCCCAGCTTCTTAGCTGCAATCTCATCACAATATGTATTTTACGTAATCATGTATAGGAAAAAAAATTATTGTTTTAGAAATACTTGTACTCTTCCCCCCGAATTAATAAAAACTAAGAGAAAAGAGTGGATAGCACATGAGGAGCTCCTAAGTGCACAACTGTACTTCACAAGTCTCTTTGCTAAATCGTATTGCTGTACAGACGGTGACCTGGGCACTGCCTCTTTTTGCAGGACAAAGTCACATTTTGGTTTTTTTTTCAGTAAACTTGCTAACAAAAAAAAAAAGCCATTCCTGGAGGACGAGACACGATAAGGCACTCAGAATAACAGCAACCTAATTTCAGCTAATTCTTCTTCGTTCCTCCCCTTGTACGGGACAGGTGATACCTCCCAAACTTGTACCCAGTGTCAGCGTTACCTTATTACTTTCTCTGTCACTTCAAACCTCAGACCACGGTGATAGTCACCTGTATAACAACCTCGAGAAACCGGTGCTTCCCTTTTACAAAGGTATGAACAGTGGAAACCTTGATAACTCAGAAATGTATTCACTGGCCATCAATCCACATTTTCATAATAATCATAAATACATGATGTGTCCAACTGATGGATGGCTCAGTCACTGGCTGCTTCCTGTTTTTAGCATCACTATGACAAATAAATATGGATGTGCTGTGGGTGGGCTTGGTATTTGTGCTGTTTGTTTGGTTTTTTGAAAATAAATAGTCAGTCTTCTCATAGATATTATCTGATAAAATTAACTTCAAGTGATATCCCTGAATAAAACAACCAAATAACCTAGCAACTTTTTTCCTAGCAAAGCTAGAAAGTGATCTCCATCCTGATTGCTGGCATGGAAGACAACCATCTACATTTCTCGCAAAGACACTTGCACATTTTGGTAAGAAACAATAGAAATTATTTGCCTGAATTTTCAGATCCCAAGTATTATATTAAAATTAGAAGCTATATACCATGTATCACAGATCGGTAGGTGAAGCAACGGTCGTACATGAAAATGCATTAGAACAAGGATTAGTATTTTGCATGGTAGAACATGAACAATTTCAGCACATTAATAGACTGTGTTTTCATTTACATTTGAAGAATTATTATAGATACACATAAGTACATACACACATATACACACACACACTCATTAATTTCGAAACACACTTTGTCTACCATACTATGGGCTAAATTATTGTTTTCCCTCTGAAAGCACGACATCTTATCGAAAGTCCGTTATGCTTTGGAAGAACTTGGTCACTGGGAATTTTGATGCACATTGTTGTGCAGCATTTCAATTGTGAGGCTTGAAAAAAGGTTTAAAAGGAACCCTAAATTCAGGAAAGAATTTAATATCTAAATAATTTGAATGAAGTCATACCTCTAAATACCGTATTTGTATGAAAATAGCTCCACAGAGCGCTAGCCACAGAGCAGGGCCCTGCTTTCCAAGGCTGTCAAACATAGATTAAAGATCACGTCTACACCTAAAAGCTTAGAAGGAAAAGATCATCCTCAAGCAATTTTCTGAACATCTTTCCAGAGCTACTGCTTGAATCTGCCGTTCTCCCGCTGAATTTTGAGTTACTTGCAATTAGATTAGACATATTTCTGCCACACATTTGCTTTAAAACACTGAATACATGTTGGATTACAAATATGACTTGTTTCAACATATGTTAAACATTCCATATCTCTTTTAACATAAAACAAACAGCTACAGTTATAACAACACTCTTATTTTCTGTGCCAGGTTTTAATTACATAGAACTGGAACTCAGAGCATTTCTCAGTCCAGTAAACACTATTAATAGCCATGGATCATGTATATCATTCCTACGATGCAATTTGAAACACTGGTATGTATAATGTCAATATTATAATTATTCACTCTGGGCTGTTTAATAGACCTGTCTCAACATTGTTTTACTGATTCACATCGACTCTAATTAAGGTCTGTGAAGCACTTGATCATTCAAGACATTACATGAATGCCAGGGATTTTTCCTGCAATATAATTTTAACAAATACTCCTACTATTCATTATTTATGAATTATGAAAAGGTGTTTGATACTTCTCAGACACAAAAAATGACAGATTTTCTGTCCTTGTATGCTTCATAATGTAGAGTAATATAAAAATAAGTGTATTGGTTTGCTTTTTGTCAGTTTATCTTGACATAATATCAGCTCAAAGATTTGCATCATCAGAACAACTTGGTGGATCTAAGGAGCATCTTAAAACTCTTCTGATTTGAGATCAGCTGCATTTTGATTCCAAGTACAGAGCCAGCCACTTCATACTTTAAGAGACATTTAAAGGCTTAGAATAAACAATTTTAAAAACCCTAGCTAATTGCAGCAGAAAATATGAGATTTGCTTCAGAGAATCATCTTTTATTTTTCCTAAGCCGGTAATTCCAGCATTTCTCAGAGGGAGTTTTTCTTCCTTTAGGTATGCAAATCAATTTTATACATATTACTAATTAGAATTACAATGAATGTGCCTTTGGAAGAGATGTTGGCCTATTTGCTCATTAACTGGAGGATAAAGAAGCAGTCTCGTGATTTGCTCTCTTGATTCATCATGTTGCACTCTCAACCGTCTGCCATCCACTCTGCATGGTACTTTCTGTAGGGTGCACAGCAGCAGCGTGAGGTTGGGGAGCAAATGCTATTCTGGTGCTGGAGAGGGGCTGAACTCTACACTGCTGTGGTGAGTGTTGCAGACAGCAACACTGCTGAGAGTGTAGATACATCAAGTATGACTTAGAAAATCTCTTCTCGCAGAACTCAAGTCACCTTTTGGGGTCTGAGGTACAGTTGCTCGTATAATTTATCTTCTACTGTTTTTCATAATTAGAGATTATAAAACTATCACTCTTGTTTTGTATCCTCGTCAAAAGACCTCCTTGTGCAGTATATTTTATTACAAGATATTCCCATAAGCCAGATTCTTTATAGGCACTTCAGGTGAATGGTAAGCAGTCCGCTACGTAATAAAAACACTAGAAGACAAACACTAAAAGAAAATATTAAAAGAAAAGAACACGCATGGAGGCAGTTGGCCAAAATCAAGAACAGAGCCATGGCTACAGCTTCAAGAAGATTCAGGAGCTTCTTATGAGAAATTGTTCATTTAAAGTGCTCCAGCATAACCCTACATGTGCCTCAACAAACCAGGGTGGAAATGCTTTAGGATTACTAGCCATTTGGAAACAGGAAAAGGTATCATCTTGGACAATGCAATTCCACAGAACATGTCCCATCCTCAAACATAATAAAGGAAGAAAAAGATAATAATAAAGAGAGCTAGGAGCTATGGACCTGGTAGATTAATAAATGACAGGTTAGACATAACTGACAACTGCTATCATAAAATAGTCTCATAACAGGTTGCACACAGGCTAAGGATGTGTACCACATGACTTCAGCTAAAAGACTAGAAATTAGCATCAAACAACCCTTGCACAAGGACCTAGCTCTAGTGCACAGCTTCAATTTTTTTAGCTCATTCAGAATCTACATCTTGCACTCGACATCTAAGCTGATTCCAGTTTAGAGCCAGTAAAAATAGTCACTTGCTCCTGGGGCTGCCTTCAACTCCAGTTCTAAATTCAACCCAATCTTAATCCCTCTCCAGAATACCCAGCTCATCCCAACCCTAATTCTCTCCCAAAGTCAACTGCTACAAGACCTTTCACATACAGCCACCTTTATACTATCTCTGAATAACCGAGGATCTGGTTTGCATTGTAAATACCTGCACCTGCGGTTTAAAAACAATCCCCTGATGAGCTGCAAACTGAGGAAAACAACCCTCATACAAAACTATCCAGGAAGACAGTAAATCTCGAACTCCATTACATCAGCTTTTATAGTCACTTGATGGGAAAAGTACCCCTAGCTATGAATATTTTAGTGAGAAGAAGCCACATCTTATCACCTCATCAAAATATATGCACATAATTCTCTTCTATTACTGTTTTATAAAACAAAACTTTTGTTTGTGTGTTACCAGAGAGAAGTATTAATACTCTACTCTTTTACAAGACTTCTCAAAGCACTTTAGCAAGGCAGGTAGTGTTGCATTCATACTTCCAATGCACAGCACGAGGGCACTTGTGCATGGCACAGCTAGGAGCGGAGTGGGATCCTCATTCCTTCTTCATTTAGCTACTGCACTCGACTGCCAATGCAAAGCATTCCTATAACGCATACCGTGACACTGGGAATATAGATATAAAGTTCTTATTGTAGCCATATTCCTTACCATTTATAATATGGAGTTGATCGTGAATAGGATGGCATTTTCTCTATCAATATTACTTCAGGAAACAACCTTCACTGGTTAGTAACGGTTCATTATCATACCACCTCCCAGATCATCTATTAAGGAAACACAGAACTTTCTAGCCCCCACACTGACATCACATGCTGAGCTATTTGCTTGCCTTCAGGTGTTTGTTGAAGGGCTGTTTAGCATAATGAGAGCCAGCTACGCTTGCCATGAATTTCACAGCAACCTCCAAGAAAATCTATAGGGAAACTATTGGCTGAAGTTATGTGCAAAGCATAGTTTTGGCTGCACTTGTGTGCATCGTGACTAGCAGACATCAGCATATTCAGGACCCACTCATGCAACACCCAACTGGTCTCAGCAGCAGAAAGAGGCAGGAACAAACAGTTTCGTTGATTCATTATTGGGCAAGTAGTACCGGTCACTTAGCAACCTTCACTTGGAGAGATACAGATGGTTAAACACCTGCAGCAGTCTTCAAATCAGGGACTAGATTTTTCTTTCATGCTAGTTGGACACTTCAAAAACTTCTTCCATTTTACCCAGCTTCTTATGTTACATCATCGCGAGAGGGAGGAGAGTCATCAATCAATTACTGTAAGCAAGGCTGGAGTAACCCATTCAGTCACAAGCGAATGAGTTAAAATGAATGTGAATATAGTCTTGGGCACAGAGTGTTTTCCTGGGGAAGGTTTTTGTTTTAACTTCCTTTTATGTAAATATGTTGCCAGGAAATATCAATCTGCATGTGTTTTATGCACTTCAGTCACCTTTAGGCAGCTAGAAAGAACACGAATAAAAAAAGATACTCACTTGACTCTCCCTCATTACGTTCATTTGGCACGTTACATTTTGATTATTAACAGCACAGATGTCTGCATTATATTGACTGCTTTTACTCCTCCTCTGTTAATTTCATACACAATATAAAAATCAGAGATTAAAGAACCACAAAGTACAGTGCTTTACTGCATACTACTGGGTAAGTTATATACTTTGCCATGTTTATCACTTAGAATCATAGAATCATAGAATCATTAGGGTTGGAAGAGACCTCTAAGATCATCGAGTCCAACCGTCAACCCAACACCACTTAGCGGTGACTGGCAGAGACTTAGGTCTAATGGGCAGCTTATTAGCCTAGGTGAGCAGGGCTGTACTCCCAGTGCTGCCACTGACCTGGTGCATAAGCTCAGGGATGACACTTTGCTTCCCTCTGCCTCTGGGTGGATCCACAGTTTAGGGACTGATGTGGCTGATGTATCGAGGACATGGAAATTCTGACGAACACTATTATGGTAACTGTGTTACTACCCCCATTTTGCAGAGGGGGAACAAAGCTAATGAGCTCACATTCTTCTTTCCAGCAGCTCTAGATGTCATTTGCAAAACTGATGACAAAAACGAGTACTTAGACTGTGGGATTTCTTGACTCAGTATATCTGTGAGTCTGAAAGCTCACGAGGAGTTAGAGAGATTAGACATTTGCTAGAATATTAATAATATCTAGGGTTGTAATTATAAATTCAAAACAAAAACCTCAGCCATTAAATGCTTTAGAAGGCATATAAACTCCTGTGCTTCAGGGAGAATTTCTAGAGTTTTTCCTATCTTTGAAGATGGGAGAAAATTTCCCCCTAGAGTTCCTTAGACTACAAGTGCCTTTTGTTTGGGTTGCCTCTGAAGCCTGTGGTTTAAACCCTATCAGTGACAGCTATGGACTACATAGACACTGCACTGATCCATTACATTAACTCCCATGTTTCTGTTCTGAAAATACTATCAATTTTATAGAAAACTTTCTGCTTTCCTCCTTCATCGTATTTACCGCATGAATGACCTGGCATACAAATTTAATCTCTCTTTTTTGAAAGACTGAAGACAGCATTCCAGCCAGATACTGATCTACTCAGGCTCTTTTATCTCTCTAATGGTCAATGCTGACACGTACTTAAGGAGGCTGAGAAAACAATGACAAAATAAACACTAGCTAAAGAAAAATCATTTCTGCCGTCGACTTAGATAGCTCAGGATTTCTGCACATTACCAAGTCCACTATGACTACAGTCTGTTACGAACTACCAAGATACGATGACTTTGGTTGGCTGTGTAGTTTATTGCAATTCTGAATGTCACTATCGATTCAGACACTCACTGACATTTTTCTGCATGGACAGACATTATTTTAAGTGCTGCTTTGTGGTTATGGCTAATGTATTTGTGGGCAAGTTATTCACAAGACCACCACGTGCTTGATTTTCAACCATTATGTCAATCATATCCCAAAGTATCTCTTTCTCAAGGAGGACACCTCTTTCATTAGGAATATTGGTTATGTTTTACCAGCGTTGTTACGACACCAAGGTTTCAGATTATGCGTGTTTTGGGATTTTTTTCCTTAACAATTTAATAACAATTTTTTTGGCATTTTAAGGTGTTCCTCTGCATGCGCGCACAAGGACGTGATGCCACACCTGAAGATGCATCACTGACAGCCTTACGGAAGCCATGTTAGTAAAAAGAAAAAAGAAGTTGAGATGCGCTTTGTGATGTGGATTAAAAAACAACTCTGGTTAGGCTTTATTCTTCCTATGTAGTAAGATTCAGGTAGAGAATTCTGGGGTCCTCTTAAACAAGTTATAACTCTCCTATTGTATCTTGTTTTACTGGTGCTCTATTTTTAAAAAGGAATTATGGGCCTTTCACATAGTAATGTTGTGTTCAAACACCTTAGGAGCCAAGCCCTTCACACTTTAATCATCTAAACTAGATGCATGTTTACATGATTAAGGGAAAAGGAAAAAAAAAAAAAAAAAAAAAAGAGTTGAAGCTGATTGAAGAAGCTCCAGGACTTGACTTTACTAGCTGTATAAAAAGAGATCTCTTTTTAAAGCACTTACAAAAATCCTAAACTTTCATAAAGAAGTTATGCTGAACCATTTGTGATGACATACTAAAAAGTGATTTATCTTCCTGTATAGCTCTCTATACAGCCAGTACATGAAGGCATCTCTCAGGTTTGCTCTTAGGACAGAAATAGACTTCATGGTTTAGATGCCAAATTATATTTGACATTTAATTTACCATCTATGAAGCTGTAATATTTCACCTAAGCAGAAAGGAAGAAAACAGCAGGAAATTCCATTTGCCAAAGAGAAATGCCAACACTCCTTGCTGTCAATAATCAGGTATCTGAAGTAATAGGTTATCGACTATAACAAAGTACATCTAAACACGATGAATGTAATGGACTAGAGAGGATATTTTGTATACAGAAGTGAAGGAATGATGCATATAACAAGAATAAGTGTCATGATTCTTACCTCTCTTTCCTGATTTGGTCTGGACGACAGGCAGTAGTAACAGCATTGCCAGACAAATGCCGGTCCCAAGCAACATAAAGTTCAGAGCAAGACTCATTTCCAGCACCAACAGACTTGGAACCAGTCCTGGACCAGGAGCAGGGGAGCATCCTGTATGGGATTTCTCATCAGTGGGGCAAGGAACAAGTGGGGTCACAAACTCTTCATGCATCAATATTTTTCACGGTCACTCTGCCTGAATCTCTCGTGAAACTTGGGAAGGCAAAGCTGGAGATGTTTCTGAGAACTTCATGTACTGCAAAGAAAACAAAAAATATTCATTGTGAGTATTTGTCAAATGGATTCCATGTTGCATTGCTTCCCATCCTTGATGAGTAGAGTTACTTTTTTTAAAAACATTTTTACTCAGTGTCCTCAAGTTGTAACTCTTGAGAAGAAGGAGGGATGGGACTAGATGACCTTTAAAGATCTCTTCCAACCCAAACTATTCTATGATTCTAAGTGGAGGAGCAGCCTTTTCAACTTTTCTTGGAAAATTATGTAGAAATTTAGCAGTTACCAAACTCTTCCAAGCATGAACTTAACACACACCTTTCCCATTTTCCATTTTTGAGGAAACAAATTCAGAAACTATAGAACCATTTTTTAGTTACCACAAAATGCACATAAACACAAAGCTAGCTCTGCCAGTGATCTTAGACACTTATTCATGATATCCCTAGTGACAGTGATGTGCAGCATTTGCATTTTTCTGTCTCCCAAATCTCTTCCCCTTCTAGACACACATTGATGGCTCTGTCCACAGGACCACTTCTCCAGTTCCATTCAGAGTCAGACAGGTAAGGATTCTCTTAGGGAACCCTATAATTATATTTAACAAAACATCATAGAAACGTATCAGGCAGGAAAGGAAGGGAGATGCTCTCATGTAGACAGGTATTTCATTTCACTAAGGTATACTAGTCACCATTCCTCAGCAAAGAACAGCTGCAAACTTCTCTCGGGAAGAGTCAGGAAATAAACGTGGACTGTACTAATGTCTTGTTCCATATCTGTAGTTGCCAAAGTGATTTGGATATTCTGAGCCATCCAAGTGCAGATTTCATTAATGGAGGAGATAGAACTATTCTTACAGAGCATATTAAAATTAATTAGCCTTCAAGAGTAGAAAACTATGAGCAACAATATTCAGAGGCAAGTAAATTAACAACGGATCTCATTAAAAAGAAGCTGTGTTTAGACTAGAATGCCATGTTACTTTGGAGTAAATCAAAGCTTTCAAAATGACCGTTTTCTTTAGCTGCAGAAATTAAGGGGAAAGCATTGTCACTTGATCCTCCAGATGTTCATGTAGATTCTGGAGTTGCCTGGGGGGAATTACCTTCAACTGACTTTCAAGCTTTGCCTTATTTACAGGCAGAGCACCTACAGATGTAGTCATCACAAGAGGAAAATGCAGTAACTTCAAAGGCTAGCCACAGCCTGCAGTAAGAGTGCCTTTCTGCCAGAGAAGTTGGGAAACAGCTATTTTCCAGATAAAAGATGCGCAGTCTGCATCAAGTTGCTGCTGTATATGTAGAGACCTTGTTGGCTTTAACACTCCTCTACAAGGGGACATCACCATCCAAGGATAGCTTGTTTGCATAGTCAGTGGCCAGCAGATTTTTTTTGTTTGATTGCAGTTTAATAGTTTAAGTTTCAGACTAAGTCTTATTAAACTGGGAGGGGGGGGGGGGGGGGGGAGGGAATCAGATTGTGGTAAAACTTTGAAACCCCCTTCTGTAGATCACTGATAGTAGCTTATGCCCAACTGCAAATATTGAAGCACTACTTCACATGCATGTGCATACCTTAATTATTTTGCCACTTTAAGCTAGACAAGTGATAGAAAATGAAAATAAAGCAAAGAAACGATAGCAAAAATCCAGTATGTTTATGAAGTAAGGCCCCGGGTCCTGCAACACAAAGGCAGGCTTAACTTCATTAGAACAAGCGGTCTCACTGCCGTCACGTCAGGAGAGGGAAGTTAAGAATTTGCCCGTGAATCATTGTAGCATCATCACCATCGAGACTTGCAAAAGCATTGATCATATGGCGTAAGGTATAATTTACCCAACTCTGTCCAGATGCATTTTGGTGAACAGGCACCTTCCCTCCTAGCTATGAGTGGACTGAAAATAGATGGTCATAAATAAATAAACAAACCAACCCCCAAACAACCTCGATTCTCTGTTAGATTCTCTCAGTTTGAGAGCAAAAAAACCCCAGTCATTATATGCCTAATTTGATATTTTTTTCAGTGGGATGCTTCACGTATGTGCCCTTCTCAAGAAACCTTTGCTACGAATCCTAAATTTTGTTGTTGCATAAGGATTAGGCTCTGGTGTCGGTGTATGTGGTGCTGCAGGTGAGCACTGAATGGACTTCAGACATGCTTTCTTAAAACAGTAAAACACTAGTTAGTTTCATTTCATGCAAGCTATTAATCTTGCTTTTTTTTTTGTTATTAACTAATTAAGTAGTTGTCGCCCATCTGCGAGACAGTAATATAAATAACTTATTGTACCCTTAATCGGTTTTGTTTTATCTGTCTGTCAATGGCTACCAACTTAGTCTATTTGTCTTGGCATTTGCTTGTGCTGTCAGCTGCAGAAGTGAAATTGGTTGAGATGATAGTTTAATTTCAGGATATGTAAGCTGATGGCAATCATTACAGCCATTCAGGTAGCTTGATGTTTAAGGCTTTACCTTGGAAGTTATTGAAGACTCTAGGCCTGACCCAGTAAAACATGCTTGATATGAAACACGCTGTTATTAACAACAACAGCAAATATTTATTATATTGCAGCTTTTCTTGTTTATAGCAAGCAATTTCACAAAGAAAGCAACTTGACAAATAAAGATGCTGACATGCAAATGGTTTTGAAAAAGCTAACCTACAATGCAGTATCAGTAGCAGGAACAAAACTCAGTTTCCTGATTCCCATTCCAATCCTTTATCCACACCACATGATCTATATATTACTTGCTACATAGATGTTCCTTTCTCAGAGCTGGATGGGCCAGTATATCTGTACCTCACCCAACACTAATATGCAATTACCTTTAAAATGGTGCCTGTTTAATTAGACTGTACTGGATAAATCAATCTGTAAATAATGTAAAGAAAACAGGTTTTGATATTTATAGTTATCATGAAGAATTTTGTGATGACAGTATAGTATATCATCAACATTAACTTCATTAGATACAGATTGTACTAGTATGACATTGATATATTGTAATTAAAACTAATGATGCATTGATTCTCATCCAGAAATCCAGTTAAGGTGACAAATATTCTTCTATTACAGACCAGTGAATAAATATTAAAAGCATACAAAAGTCCAGGAGGTAAATTCTGCATTCAGTTATGCCAAGGTTTATATGCCAGTAAAATTATTTAAGTTAGGGCTACGGTATGAATAAAAGGAGAGTCTGTGATGTTTTGGAAGCACACTATGTCACAGAAGCAGCATACCGCCAATTCCCATGAGAAATCAGCTGGAGGATAGCTCCAGTTTCACTGTATGAGCTATCAGAGGAATGTCAAGCTGTAAAGAGGAACCTCTGCTGTCCCCCAGCCAAATTCACAAATATCTGTGTAGAGTCACTATAGAGTAGAACTATTCAGACATAAGGAGAAAAGAGTGTTATTTGAGTAGCTTTTCAAATGCAATTTCAACATCAGCCATATCTGGACTCCTACATGATCACATCAGCTCTTTCTGAGAAAAAAGCTGCTGATGGCTACCCAAGATCCTGTGCTAATAATCCCTAAATGCTTAGCCACACTTTATCAGAAGAAAATGAAAGGGAACAACAGGAATTCCTCTGAAGGAATGGATCTGAATCATCCTAAAATGGGTTTTCATTCATTGTTTACCTAAGTGTCATTCAGGACAAAATACAATACAGATTATTCTTTCCTCCCAGATAAAAAGCCACTAGTCTTGTGGGTGCTGTAGAGACAATTACTCATACCTCTTGCTTTCACACATCCTTTGCTTTTGTTACATGATTTTCCTACAAGCAGACCTTAAAAGAATTGACACTCCTTTCACCATAAAAAGGAGAGGCAATTTCTTCTTGATGTTTAATAAAAGGTAGTAAAAGCAGACTAGACATAGTCTTTTAACCTTACAGTAGGGGAATCATCTAGATTTCAGCAGCTGTGCCTGGTTCTACTGTTGACTTGCCAATGAAACAATTAAATTTGCCAACTTTTTAAAAGTTTAGAAGGACTCGTATTGATTTGCATAGGTATACACATATTTGCTGTAGGCCTGACACACCCTGAACAATCCTTCATTTATAACATTTGTTCGACTGAAGTGGCCACAAAGTGGGGAAAACTTGTCTATTTGCACACCTGAGGAAGCTGTTCAATCTGTCATTCCTTTAGACACCACCCGGCTGACCGAGCCCCTTAGGCTTTCTATACGGTCAGTGGTAAAAACTTAACCACCTTCACAGGGGGATTCAGAGCAGCTAATTTAGGAGCCTACCTCTCCCATTAGTTACATAAGCTATCAAGGTCACACATCTTTACACAGCAAATGACCCTCCTTCCCCATCTGCTTGAATCCAGGCACATGGTGTGTCTCCTCTGTGTACGCGGAGGAAAGAACATTCCCCCGTTTCACCCTCTCTTTGGCTGGCGCAGCGACACTACCCACGCATTTCGGAGTGCGTTCACCATTGCTTTGACAATACAAATATTGAGTATGTGACAAGATGTCCTAGGGACAGCAGTAACCCATAAAGCCTGTCTTTGAACACAGACAAGTGCAATTAGAGATGCGCAGGGCATTTCCCAAGGGGCGGAATACATATGTAACTTAATTAAGCCTTTTCCTGCAGGCCTAACTGATTCATTGGGCCAATAGATACTGTTTTTAGGAGAGCACTTGTTTAATTTACAAATTAGTGGATTACAGTAATATGTGTAACAACGTATTAAATGAAGTATTAATGTAATACAACCCAAACGACATATGATAAACTATATAAGCATATACACAAATTTGATTTAATATGTTAGCTTCCTTTGCCCTCTGTCAGTCTGATTGCCTTTGCATAATCCATGTTTCTAATTATCCCCTGGTATGCCTTGCATATAAATAGCTAATTAGATAGTGTCCCTGTCAGCTATGAAGTATGTAATATCTGAAAAAAATACTCCTTTGGAAATTTAATTTAGGATAACAGATTGTGCTATCCAACTGAAGAATTAAAGCTTTCAGTTTACTAAGATGTTTGTGCATTTAATATCAACCTCATATTATATTAGTGCCCTGAAATGTGTCCAGTAGTTTTATTCTTTTTTAAAAGTAATTCTGTCAAAAGCTTGTACAGTAATTACAGTATGATGCTTAAGACTGAAAAAAATCACATTGCAGATGATTTTACATGTGCATCAACTGTCTGCTGCTAAGTGGAAAATTCCCAGAAGCAGCTCTAGAAACTGCTATACCAAATCATACAAAATGGCCATGTAGTGTTGTGTGCTCTTCCTAGGCATAGCCAGATGTTCCAGGGAATGGCGGTGGTGTTCTGAGCCTGCCAGATGTGGGAGAATCTTGAACATCAGGTTACCTTGCATCAAATGCCTTTTTCACATCTTGCCTTGTCACAGCAATTGGCCAGTTCAAATGCCACTCTGATCACCTCCACCACACACAGAACGCTTCCAAGACTGTCTTACATATTAAAAAAAAAAAAAAAAAAAATCAAATCTTGGTGACCATCCTTTTCCACACCTGACCTGCATTCTTCTACAACTTTTCATTTCTCCCCCCCAAGCCTTTACTGGACTTCAATCCTTTTCATTTAATCAGTATAAAGCAACAATAATTTTCTGGAGTAAAAAATCCAAATATGTAGCTATAAGTAAAATGCTGGCTGCAACAATTACTTTCTCTTTCTTGGCTCGAAGGAGCAGACATTGAGGTGGTGAAGGCTGGAAGGAGTGCAGGGAGGCTGAAAGAAGCATAGGCAGAGAGATGGCCGTAAGGCTGGAGGAGGTGGTGTGGCAGGAGGGCAGATGCAATGGATACACAAACACCTTGCTGCCCTCTCACTGTACAGCTAAGATTTCCAAAGCCATACATGAAATTTAAATAATATTCCTTATTCATCTCATGGGCAAGAAGTGTTCTTCAGCCTTAAAAAAACCCCTCTATCTCACATACAGATATTTTCATCTGAAGGGAGCATAAATGCTTTTTAAGGGTATAGAACATGAAATACTCTGAAAAATAAAAATAATTAAGCTACAGCCAAGTATTCCTCTCCCAAAATTAAACGGGAAGATTGCACATTTTTCTTTAAATGAATCATTAATACTATATGGCAATTTAAAAAACACCACTGGATTTCTTATTCATCATGTTGTGTCTGGTAGATAATATTAATGGGTATACTTCAAATCTAGGCCATCATGCTGGGAATGAGACCAAGGGGAACAAAAAGCCGCTGGAACATTGTACTCTCTGGTTTGCATACAGCACGCCAGATTCATCCCTGGTGCAATTTCACTGCAGAAGCAGCTCAATATGTTCTGTTGTGTGTATTATATAGCCCACGTAAAGGGCAATGATGCACACTTCAGAGTAATTATGGTTAATAAAGTACTGGGATTGCAAAACAAGTTCTTATAAATGGCACAGGCATAAACATTAAAAAGATGGAAATGAAAATCTTTTCCATCGAGGGTGGAGGGGAGGAGATTTTTAAAAGCAATTGCTTCATGAGTTCACACTCCTTTTTAAAAGGAAGTGACCCACGTGCACAAGGGACCGTAGAAACATGCTAGCTGCTCTGTGATACTGCTGCAAACTACTCCTGTGCCCACAGGCACAGCTGAACGGGTGAGAGCAGCTTCCCTCAAGGAGGAATAAGACAAACCACAGGAAAGATCCCGCACAGGAAGATTTGCCGCAGAACAGCTAGTGTGCTGCAGATTTGCACCCCCTGCCAACTTCAGAGGAATGCCTCTGTGTGCCCACAGCCAGTTAGCAAGGGTACACTGCACTAAAATCAGGGTGATTTGTCATCTTAAGTAATTTCTGAAAGCAAGATTTACATTTTCAGCGGCATCCAAACAGCTTTATTTTTCCCCTCTCTCATACAGGTGCATTCACTGGTATGGAAACTTTATTGATGTCATCTTTCCATTGCTGTGGTAGAAGTCATAGAATAAGCTGGCAGGACATTAAGGAATTATTTAGTATAGTTTCTATGAAATTTCTCAATTATTTAGAGCACAGTGTGAATATACTTGGCATTTTGTTACAACAGACATTCCTTGTAACTGATAAAAACATATACTTCTCATAATAAGTTAACGTTAATAATGTTTGGAGGCAGAACAATAACCTTAGGTCTCCTAGGTGTTACACACTAATTTATGCTCTTATATGCCAACATTGAAAACAATTTCTATCTCGTCAGAATAAACATAGCATCTTTGGATCTTGTGCAACTTTTCTATTTTACTCTGTTAAGGAAGCCTCCTCAAACAATTTGCTTCCTTACACTTTTCCTTACTGAAAAAAATGTTTATACTTCTTAGCTATTCCCCCCAGCTGAGTTCTCCTTGCTGTGCCTGGCACAAAGCTGTTTTCTGCTCTGCCACGTTGCTGCCATGACTGTGCTCCTCAAAGCCCCAACTTCATACTTTCTAGAAAGTCTTTTCAGCATTAAATACATTCACACATTTTTAGAGAGTAATTGTTTACACCTGAGGTAGTAATTGGGAATATCAGAATCTTCTGTAGTAGTATGGACTGTTTTATTAGTAACAAGTTGGCAATGCATGTAAGCACTGTCAAGTGTTCTTGATAAGACAGAAAAACAATTCATAAGATAAAGACTTTAATATTTGGAAAGTGGCAATGAATGGCAACAAGAACAAACCATCTAGGACTCAGCTCTAGAGATGACATTGCCCCTGGAGTTCCCTCTATACGTGAAATCAAGCATCTGTATACAACACCTTTTCGGTGAAGCATTTTCACTGGCAAACATAGTGACAGCTTTTCCCGCTTGTCTGAAGTTTTTGCATGTTACAGTCCTTTCCCCACATGAGGGAATTTATGCTTTTAATATTATAACATACCATAGCAACCTGCATTACTTTTGGTAAATATATTCCTGTGATTATTTTGTACATCATCAGCAAGCTTAAATGAAAATGACAATGTCTAGAGATACAGAATAAATACAGCTATCAGCTAAGAGTATGTTTATGCACTGGCTGTCAAAACAGCTGTAAAATATACATATGAGAATGTAGATTTCCTCAAAACTCAGGAAAATGAGATAGTCCAGTCTACCCCATTTTAGATACACAGGCATTGCAAAATGTATCTCCATTGATGTTTTTATTACAGTCTAAAGTAGGGAGGGTTTTTAAGGCTTTGTAGGATGTCAGTAAGAGGATGTCTATCCAATTCACTTACCAATTTGCCTGTTATCAAGTGTTTATCAGGCTGTGAAGACTCCAGTAAAGTGGAAGGAACTCTAGAGGAGCCACGTGCCACTTCTGTATTAATACTTTTTTTTTTTCTTTTAAAGCAGCTCTAACAGTTTTCCCCCCCACTGAGGCACAGTTACAAAAATATTCATTGCTGTCTTTTGAATGTTCTTGCATGGAAAATGTCAAACTCAGGAAATCATGCAAGTTTTTCCCAGAATATTGTTCTCTGCATGTGAGAACTGTGAATTGATATCCAGCTAAAAGCCACCATTTATGCTTTGCTTAACTTCCGCCTAAACCCTGGCTTAAGCATCATGCTGTTTAACGTCAGTATCAGGTTTGAAGTGTAGGACTGTGGTTTGGTGTACGACTCGCAACCATCCATATGCAGAGATGATTTTTACCCATACTGCCCAGCACCAATAACTGTATACATACTAAAGAAATGCTGTTTACCCACATGGACCTACAGCTACCCCAAATTAGCCACAGAATATGAGAGTCAAGCAATACTCTCACCCACCTAACAAAGTATCCATCACAAGTCTTCAGACTTTCTTCACCGGGTAAATTCACTGGATTGCATCAAAAGATCTTCAGCAGTTAAGGGCAGGGTTTGATTTTTCTGCAAAGATGTTCTGAGACAGAAGCTAGCTTGAACAGCCTACACAATCAAATATGCTCCCGTTAATTACGAATCTTGCCTCATCGGAATGAATAAGCATCTCTACATCTGGTACGAGTCATGTTGCTAACATTTTTGTCAGGTGCTTGTCTTCATTTAGCAATTAAACCAGCACAGCACTGAGAGGTGGCTTTTTAATTTGCATTGTGGCTAACTGCAAAAGGTCTAGAAGCAGTAGCACAGTATAAGATTTCAGGATAGAAAAAGGAAAACAAAAGAATAAGGTTTTGGTATAAGATATATTATATAATATATATCAGATATATTATTCTGATCCACTTGAAGAGCATGACAGGGAACTGGACAGATTAGCTTTTGGTGCTGCAGCCCAATGCAGCCTTAATTAATTTGAAAAGAGAAGAAAAGAAACATATGAAAAGACTTCAAACTCATTAAAACTCAACTCCCTCTGCAGGAACCACTTGACTCTGACCAGTGGATCAGAATAATATATCTTTTGGTATAAGAATAAGGCCTTCAAAGCAAGCTCAGAGGCCAAGCAGGTTCCCGTTCCTAAGGAATTGTAATGGGAACTGGACACCTGCTTGCTATTCTGTGTGTGTGTCAGCACTGCTGGCTGAGCAACCAGTGTCATGGTTCAGGCATAGGCTGAGTAAACTCCTTTTCGCAGAAGAAACTTAGATTCTAAACACATTTCTGCCATATTTCTAGATGGTCTTCCATGTCCTTTCTTTTGGATAAATGTATCTTCAAAGCACTTTCTTATAAAGAATCTTATTTTATTTAACTAGATACACTCAAGAGAAATAGTATCTTCTTTCCTCCTCCTTGATTCTGCACTTAGAAACTGTGATGCAGCTCCAACACACACATATTCTCAAACTATGGTAACCTATTGCTTCCTTTTGGTCAAGACACACGGTCTTATGGTGCAACCATGACAAACTTTCGGCTATTATGCTGCATCTTAAACAAAAACGTACTGGCGCTTTTGCTTGGCTGGTTGAAGTAGTCTAACAGCTGCACACCATGACATCATTTTTTGTGTGTAAGGGTATATTATATTTTAGGCCAATAATAGAAGCAGAACACAGG
Organism: Pygoscelis adeliae; assembly: GCF_000699105.1. Taxonomy (NCBI): domain Eukaryota; kingdom Metazoa; phylum Chordata; class Aves; order Sphenisciformes; family Spheniscidae; genus Pygoscelis; species Pygoscelis adeliae. The sequence continues at coordinate 3,666,323 of NW_008824772.1, forward strand.
AGGTTCTGTGTGGCAGATTCCCTGTTCTAATCACCTATCTCAAGCTCCTTCACAGGATACTCTGGGCAATGCTTTTTTGGGTGATTAAAGTCACTTGAGATTGATAGATAAAAGTGTAAGACCTGGGAGAATCTAAATGTGAACCTGCTGTCAAGATACTTTACAGCATTACCTGAGGCATGCTATACTTATCCGGATATGCACCGCCTGTCATCTCATATTGCTTAAATACTTTAATTCTTTATTGGTATCACAGTTCATGGTAACTTTTCCCATCATTCCTACATTTCTATCTTTGCTCCAGGATAATTATCCGCTGCTCTAGTTCTCTCTGAGCTGCTTCACTGAGTTTCAGTCTGTCTTGGTGACAGATAAATTATTTTTCTCCTCTGTACTATCTTTGATCTGCCCTCAGATGCAGCTGGCAAGAGATCTTGGGTCCTACTAATTTTGAACTAGACTCCCATTTTAGCTTGAAGAGTATTCCATGGTTTCTGCTCTTTCTAAATTCTTTCTGGAGCCAGCTAAAGAGAAGCAATCCTGATGTTTGCAGGGTTTCACCCCCAGAGAGGAAGGAAAGGTTCTCCTCTGTGCATGCACCACGACTCTGTAGGTGACTTCATAGGACAGAAGGAGCCTTATTCTTATTTTGGTCACAACTATACATGCTTCTATTTTTAACCTTTCTGTAAGAGACTGTTTAGCTGGACTCAGGCCCTGCTTATTCCATTCCCCTCAGGAAACCTCTGACAGCAGTAATAGGTATCTGTTTCAGACAGGTAACCTTCCCTTAGCTCCACAATCTCACCACTTAGTCTTACATACAAAGAAACTTGGACAGCTTTACTGCCTCCAAATGCTGGGGACAGCTACGAGAGAGAAAGGAAGAAGAGAAGAAGAGGAAGGTCTCACAAATTTGCCTTCCAAATTAAAATAAAATAATAAAGACGAGCATGATGTGTGAATTTAGGGCTAGATGTTCAAAAGAGCTAATTTCTTGTGTAAGCACCTTAATGAAGTGGCCAGATGTTTCTGTGCAGGTACTGAGACCTCATTTATGAATACTGAGCCCATCTAAACATGCTTTCCTGAAAGCCATTCCCCTTCAGTTCCCTCGAGTTTCTCAAATGTAATTAAACTGACATTTAAAAAAAATAAATCTAGCTGTGAGATTTGTGAGCACTGTGACAGTTTTATGAGAAAAAAAAAAAGAAAAGCAGCAGCACCTTTTTGGAAATACACCATCCATTGCCAAACACTGTATGGAGAATAAAAACGCCAGTGGTACTGCTGGTGCCTTCAAGCCGCAGTGACAGCACAGCAGTAAGGACCAGAGGTAATCTGGAAAAAGTGTCCACCTTCCCCTTTAAAAGCTGGAGCCACTATTTCAAGTCTGGTTCCTGCAGAGGGAGTTGAGTTTTAATGAGTTTGAAGTCTTTTCATATGTTTCTTTTCTTCTCTTTTCAAATTAATTAAGGCTGCATTGGGCTGCAGCACCAAAAGCTAATCTGTCCAGTTCCCTGTCATGCTCTTCAAGTGGATCAGAATAATATATTAAATGAGAGCAGTGACCTGGGAGATTACAGGAAAGATTAATATCTATGCTACAACACTTAAATGCATACACATATATATGAAGGATGCATACAAAATATGTGTATTTCAAGTATCTCAGGAAAAGTATTGGCAACTGGCCTACAGTATAAACAGAATGTTCTGTGTTTAAAAAAAAAATTAAAAAAATCAATACACTACAAATTCCATTCTTCAAAGATTTCTGGATTGAATCCATCCAAGTTATCACAGTGTACAGGAAGCATCACATCACATACCAAGGAAGAACAGTGTTCCACAAAAGCCACGTGTTTGTTGCACAAACACACGTCTCATTTGTGCCCAGTCACAAGTACTAGTAAGGTCCCAGTTAATGAGAGTTGATACTTTATTGCTACCTAAAAACATATAAAAATCCATTTATGGATCTTAATGCAAGGCTTGAAAGAACACGCTTCCACATGGCTAAGTCAGCATTTTGGTTTAACAGAGACTGGATTTCTCACCCTGAAGGGAACGCAGCCCTCGGTGCAATGACAGGACAAGGCCTTTCCAACGCTTAAGCGTTCAACACTGAGCTTAAATGAGGTTTGTGCTTTGCACCAGCCTCCTACTGACCTTCCCAGGGCTCCATTTCAGCCGTTCTGAAGGCCTTCAGGGAGGACCAAGCCCAAGAAGCGGCAGTAAAGCAATAACTATGAGTCATTCAGGTACAGATTTAAAGACAACCTGGCTCCTCTCTGCTTGGCTTATACAAGTTCAGGCAGAAGTCTTCTATCACAAGCGGTTTTGATTGACATACCATGCATGAAAACTTTGTCCATCATAATCAGGGACTGAACTTGGGGGTGGGGGGTGGGGGAGGGGGGTTGTCCAAAAAACTGAAGTTCCGTACACTGAAGCTGAAAAGCCATGTGCTGTGGCTGGGGACTATAACAGACTCAACCTCAGTAAATTGAATTTAATTAAAATTTATACTGCAGATTTTCAAGGGGGTTTTTTGCCCCCCAAATATATGTGTTTGCTCATGTGAAGCAAACCTAAACAAAAAAGTTGATATTATCATAGCAAGAAGGAGAAAAGGGCCTGGAATGACTAATTAATTAATGCAGGCCTTTTGATTAAAGTCAATTTGCCTTCAACGTCATGACTTACAGTGTGCCCTAGGCCTGCATTAATAACCCACTAGCACATGGCTTCCCTGGTTGTTTAATTATTTATAATTTTTATTGCTTGTTAAAACAAAGCAACCTTAATGAGATTAATAAAATTATTTTCTTACTTAACTTTTACTTATTAAAAGTAAAGAATGGAGTTTCACTCCTCTCCCTGACAAATGGGAAGCACACCTTCAGCTCTCCTCTGGCCTGCCTGGCTGGAATTTTTCACTATAAAATAAAGTGCTGCAGGGACGTTTTCAGGGGAAGGTGGGGGATTGGGGTCGACTGCTGGCACTACCACTACTCAACTGCTAATGCTCAACTAAGAATTTAAACAACAGATCCAGATAATAATATCACCAATCCCACATCCAGCCCTGAAGCAGGCACAGAGAGCAGGACAGTCCCCCCGGGGAAGGGGTCCCGCACAAGCGCTGCGCACTGGAGGCTAGGTTGGAGTTCACCCGGACACACCAGGAACGTTCTCTGCACGCTCCTCCCCTCTCCTAAGCATCCTGCAGCCACACTCCCATCCCCACACTTCGTGCACAACTAAAAGGGCTAAGCCCAGGATGGATTTTTAAATTGCAACTGTTTTTCAGGTTACAGCTCCGGTAACACCTGCCCAGAGCAGAGCACTGGCTAAAGCAGCTGGGATGTAAAGGATGATCTGAGGAACATTACATGGTATCACTTTATTTCAGCAAGTTGACCATCGAAAGCAGGAGTGCCACTTGCAATTAGGAAAAACTTTTCCACACACCTCACAATTTATTAGTGGTATGAAATTCTGTGTTCTAAACTCTGCACTGAACAAAACAGGTGCAGCTTTTCCTCTACAGAATTAGCCGCGTCACCACAGCAAACGTACCTCTAATCAAAAGTGACTTATTTAGATTCCACCTTTACAATCCTTAAAATGTCATACTTCTGAGATGTCAGCAAGGGAACACTTTCACATATTCTTATCTAGGAAATGTAATTTTTTTTCCTCAGAAGTTATTGAATAAACTGTTTATTTTGAAATATACTTTGACATACCCCTGCAATTTAAAGACATATTGTAAAATAGCATTTTCAAGATCTGAGAAAAGCATATGGTGGATTTAGAAAGCTCTGTTTATAGTTACTGGGTTGAAATTCAGAAATACCTAAATTAAAAATACATTAAAAAAAGTTACTCAGTGCAATTTTGAGCATCAGGCTGTTTTTTTCCCTTCATTATCTTCCTAATGTGTTAAATTTTCTTTGTGAAATGACTTTGGTATTTCTGTGAAGGACATTGCTTCCTGCAAAAAGCATCTACTAAGAGCTTTATTAATTGCAAGACGACTGCCTTTACAAAAAATAAAAATCTACTCGGGCAATAAATATCTCATGTAATATACGTACATCAGCTCAAGTGAATTTGGATAGCTACAAACAGCTGTTCAGAATACTGATAGACTCAAAGAATTTCGTATTCTCCAATCATCTTTCTTTGAAATATTTGATTAACCTAGGAAGACACAAATGAATTCAATCAGACAAAGCCTGCAGAACCTATTCAGCATAAGGCTAGCATTTGTGCCATTAATAAGACTAATTGCTATTGATCAATTTATTTCACTAGCAGTGGAGATGAAAAACCTGGAGCAAAGTAAGGGCTTGGCTTTCAGAGTAGTTCATTGGTACATGTTGACACTGTAAATCACCTAGCAGTTTCAACATGACTAGTCACTTTAACAAAAAAAAAAACACGTAAAAAAATCTTGCAGCTATTTGTCTTTAAACATCCACAATGGGGAAAGATGCCTTTGCATGCAAAAGCAGAATTTGAAGCCTAATTTGAAAAGGCATTTTGATTTCATTGTTCCAGGTGAAGATATTAAATATAGTCCCCCAGCTGCTTCTGAAGATCTGCCATTGTTGTCCACACTCAGATGGCAAAGGCTGCTTGAAGCACCAAGACCTGGAACCACAAAGGACCGCGGTCTGTCTTCCTACACCGTTCTCTGCCACATCACCCACAACTGATGGTCTGGCTCAAACCATCCCTGCCCCTGCTGCCGCCCTGAGCGCGTTGCATCCCACCAGACCTCCCAAGACTCACAGGGCTGTACTTGATCCCTTCTTTTGAACTTAGTTGTCAGGGATACTTTTTTCCCCCAACAAATATTATCCTGCTTGATCTTTCCCGATGTGCTGGTTTTGGCTGGGATAGGGTTAATTTTCTTCACAGTTGCTACTATGGGGCTAGGGTTTGGATTTGTGCTGGAAACAGTGTTGATAACACAGGGATGTTTTTGTTACTGCTGAGCAGTGCTGACACAGAGTCAAGGCCTTTTCTGCCTCTCACCCCACCCCACCAGCGAGGAGGCTGGGGGGGCACAAGAAGCTGGGAGGGGGCACAGCCGGGACAGCGGACCCCAACTGACCACAGGGATATCCCACACCATATGGCGTCGTGCTGTTTGGAGTGATGGCGTTTGTCTTCCCCAGTCACCGTTAGGCGTGATGGAGCCCTGCTTTCCTGGAGATGGCTGAACACCTGCCTGCCCATGGGAAGCAGTGAATGAATTCCTGGTTTTGCTTTGCTTGCCTGCGTGGCTTTTGCTTTACCTGTTAAACTGTCTTTACCTCAACCCACGAGTTTTCTCACTTTTACCCTTCCAATTCTCTCCCCCATCCCACCAGGGCGGAGCGAGCAAGCAGCTGGGTGGTGCTTAGCTGCTGGCTGGGGTTAAACCAGGACACCCGATTTCATTACAGCTGACATTGTAATAACAGTATCCAGTGGCAAACAACTCACATATGCATGGGGTAGATGCAGCACCTAAAACAGATTTATATCTTCCCTTGATATTATAACACTAACAAGTTTAGTAGTCAAGAGTTGCAGGCTTCCCAGTGGCATCTTTATGAGGCCCAGCTGACCCTCCTCCAAAATTTATACCTGCTCAAGCACATTCCCTGAACCACAATCATAGACACAATAAATTTAAAGGCTCCTTTGTATGACAGTAGGCACTTTTCAACGCTTCCTTTACATGGCACAAGGGGGAAAGCACTCCTCTTATTTTGCAAAACTCTGCAGGGCATTCTGGTTGCTCATTCTTGGTACTCACACATTTTTGCAGTTTGGAAAATACAAATATTAAGGAGAACAAAACCAAGCTCAATTTATTGACTTAATTATCTCTTAGCCAGAAGCACAGCCATGTATTTTGATCACTTCAGCAGTGGCCTGCCCTCCATCCACACTGTCAGCAGTGCTAAGCTGAAGCTTTGAAGTGTCAGCCTGAACACTGCAACAACAGCGGCAATGGAGAGGTCTGCAAAAAGGCTTTGAAAGCTGGCAAATTCACAGGACATAGATAAGACCTCGATTTCTTCTACTCATTCAAAACCCAGCAGCGAAGCTTATATGCAGTACCGTCGATACTGAACGGTGTTCTATGGTAAAGTCCGAATGGCTCCAACAAATTTACAAGCAAGGGTGAATGTGGTCTACTGCATACATTTTCCCCTTGATCTTTAAAGTACTGACCTCCATTTGAGCAAATAATCTGAGAGATCTGAAGAACTTAATAAAACCTGACCTGCTAAAATATTTTTCACCTGAGACAACTTCAGAAGAGGAATATATCACATTATTGCTAAAGTTTAAGTTGGAGGAAGGTTTTAGCTGTAAACATAGCTGTTCAAAAGGTAAATATTTAAACACAGACTTCATGTCAGAATCTATAAAATATAATATTCACCACTTGGTTGTAAAGCAATGATAAATTTTAACAGAGGATAGACTACTTCTTTTCACAGTTATTTAAAGCAAATTACCAATGACAGTAATGTAATTTCCTTGGCATGACTCTTTTTCATTTCTTTTCAGCTGCCTGCTGCTAGAATCTTTAGAGAAGTTTAAACTGATTTCAAGAAATCCTTTGAAAAAAAAATGCACTTTGCTATTATATATCTTTCAGGTGTTCACAGAAGTGCAGAAGAAAGAACATTTGCATTTCCACTTAAATGCTCTGTTTATACAGAGCTGTAGATGGGAAATGACAACATACATTTTCCAGGACCATAAATATTTAACTTTTCAGTTTAGCGAAAGTAAGTTTTGGATTGTGATCTGTTTTGGGTAACTTGTGCAGGAAGACTCCTACATATGATCTTTGTAATGAGGTAAGTTGCTGAAGAACCAGTCTGATACAAAACCTAATTAAAGGGTGCTGCAAGTTCACAACTAGTGATCTTTATAGTTTGAAATAGACTACTTAAACCAAGTTTTAGGGAATTATGTCCTGCTGCTGTGTTGTTATAATATTCACTGTGTTAAAAATCAGCCTTCACTGTAAGAAGGAAGTACTGATTTCAACAGAACCCTTTCCAGAGTTCCACTCATTTACTCCAATAGTGATTCTGTACTGTAAGTAACAACTTCTGAACATACATGTCATTGCGTAAAATCATTGTTTCATATGTGCAAAGACTATAAAAACCTCAAGGACTGAGGATTCTCATCCAGCAAAGCCAACAAAATTACTTTCTTTAGATTCAGTTGGGTTGTGAGGGTCTCTCTTGTCTTCTACAGCCTGATAAAAATACCTCCGAATTCAACTCTTATCTTTGTCTTCACTTTAGTAGTCCTTGGATGATACACCTAGAGAATATTTGATTCAGAGCTATAAATCATATATGTCATAGCTGAAGCTGAGGTACAGTTTTCAGAGTCCACTGTACTTTAATCGAGATTTATGCTGTTAGGAAAAGACCTCAAAAGAATTTGGACTTTGGGCTTGCTCTCGTCCAGCTCCTGCTTTCTGCCACTGCAGATCCCAGTCGACAGCCAGTCTATTCCCACAATTCCACCCAACATCACCCACCTCCTCCACTGAACCATCTTTTCCAGCAGCATCACCCGAGTTATTTACTGTAGGACACTGGCTGTTCAAGAATGAGAGGTTCTGGCAGACCTCATCTGATGTTTTTACCTGCTTCTGTCAAAAACCTCTAGTTCTTTGGGGAGCCTTATGGTCCCACAATGCCTGACTGCATCCTTAATTCCCCACACTCTGTTCATAGCATTCCTAATTAATACAGGTCACATCATGTGTGTTAGAGTAAGATGCAATGAAATTAAATCTCTTGACAGCGAGCTGACTTTTAGGGCTGTCTGCCAAGAAACCTGATTATTATAACCAATCATTTGCAGAAATTACAGAAAGCCAGCTTGCTGGTAGTAACTCTGCTAGTCCATTGGGGGAGGTGGAGGGAAATCAAAGCAAAAGAGTTTAGGTGAAGCCATTAAATAGACAGAATGAAAACAATGTGGATAGGTTTTGTAATATTTTTGCCTTAAATAATCAAATCTATTATTACATTCTCAGTGGGCTTCTCTGTTTTACTAACAACATATCTTCATTTTTCATGCCAGGCTTATACTTGACATAGCAACAAGAAAGATGACATTTTTTGATCTCTTACCTTTGAGAAGGGCTTTGGGAAAACTATCTTGTGAAAATATCGCAAACTGCTGGCATAGGCATTTACATGAAGGCAGCCTCAGAGTTGCACTCCAAAAACCAAAGGAGTTGAGTGGAGCTACTTCTTCATTTCTTACGCTATTAGGTTGCCTAGTGTCAGACAAAATTTGCTTCAAGAGAAGTGTACTCCATTCCAATAACTCAGTTATTTCGTTCGGGCGTTTTTTGTTTTGTTTTTAAATTTCTCCTTCAGGCAACATCTGGAAGTGGTAATAAGCAGCCGATGTTGCTTGTCAGAAATCACATCCAGGGCTAGTTCCCTTTCTTGGGAGGTCCTGCCAGCGCTTGGACTTAACAGCCAACACCTCTCCCTTTGCAAGTTTTCTGTTCCAGTTAAAAAGGTTTGTTACTCACTGAAACAACATGGAGCAGGGATAGCAGTTCATGGTATTTCTGGATACATCTGCTTAAAGGTAGGTAAGCTGCTCCCACAGGTATTTTTATCCCATATTTTGTTATTGAGACATGGTACCATGATGATACCAGTGCAGCTATTTTAAAAACTTTTCTCTCCCCTCTGAATTACTGTATGAATAAATAGTTTTCTGTAAAACCCCTCCTAAAATAACTCTATTAATATAGTAATTACCATCAAGTACATTGAGCATTCAATAATTAATAGTTTCAAATGCCCATATTTTCCTTTATGCAAAAAAGCACCTATGTCTACAAAGTGTTAGCAGAGGGTACTCTATTAAAGACAGACATTAGGGGAGTTTCAGCTTTGTTTTTCTCTTCTTCTCTCAACAGTCTTCATTAATATAATAAAACTCTCATTATAAAATCATTAGTGTAAATGCAAATAAAGTTTTACATTGTTAATGTCTCCACCAGGTCCTTAATCACTTGAAAAGTCATGCTGCATTAAGTATAACATTGATTACACATGATAAAAGGGAATGACGTAGAAGATGTTACATTACCTTACACTGAACTATTAAGAGAACAGGATGGTCTGTGTGTTCAAAACTATTTTTCTGTATTGTTCATATGCTGGAATCTAAAATGCCCTAACTGAAAAATTAGGCAAAACTAGACTTCAGTTATCTAAGGAGCCCTACACCTCCTGGACCTCTCTACCGCCCTTTGCATGTTGCCCCCGACCCAGCTCAAACCTCCCCCTTTACCCTGCCCCTGCACTGATTAACCAGTAGGAAATGATGAAACCTCCATTTGGGAATTTAGATTAAATAATGCATCATAAAGCTATGGAATGCATTTCCATTGTAGTATTTTTCCTGAAACGCTCTGCATTTTCACATTTATCTAGGAATCACGGGTGTGATATTAACAGTAGTCACCAGGAGACACCAAGACAGGACTGTGCTAACCAACCACCAAATTATAGGAAACAGCATCTACACAATACAGACAAATACCTCTGATTTAAAGCAATAGAGAAGCAGTGTCGCAGACATATTTTGAGCTTTGAGTCCTATATATTCCTACTGAGAAAACATGGCTGCTTACACTTTGCGCTATTGTGCCATATTACTTGCAGAAAGAATTGCTATGCACGTTGTAGATGTGTGACCTTAGTATGGCTGGGGTGTAGAAGAATGTCTTATCTGGAATTTCTTTTTCCTTAGTTTCTACCTACCCAAAGTTATTTTTGTGCTTCCAGAAGACAGTCATTAGGACTATTCTAATGAATTAGTCCAAGAAGGAAGGGGGCTGATTGCATTAATAATCATAAACAGATCAGAAGATAGACATTTAAAGTGTGAAGCCAGATACAAGGGGATAGATGAAGATAGGTCTTCCAGATTTGAGATGAGGAGTGTATTGTAATGAAAGAAGTTGGTAACTCCTGGTCTTAAAATGTTCTTATAATGTACTTTTTCATAATCCAAAAAGGAGCAAAGGAACAAAAAAATTGGGACATAGAGTTTGAGTAAACCAGCACCAAAAATGGAAACCAGGGTTCCTGACTTCTGATATTCACCATCTGTTAAACCCAGCGGCTAAGTGCCTATCTTAAATTAGCATGGGTCGGGTCATGGGATGGCAACCTACAGCCACTGTTACTCTGTTAACAATCCAAGTGACAAGCGGGTCCAACCCTGCTGATGTTTTATGTGACCAAGAATTACATGTTACTTGATGGCAGCTCAAAGTTAAACAAGAAAAATCAATTCCCCTAGGAAACTGCTTGTAAATAATTTAAATAAGGAAACACTGTTAAAGTTGCAAGTTGAGTATTCGAATGCTAGGAAAAGCCAAAATTAAGGTTTTCTGTGCAACGTGAGTTCAGCCTCCCAGAGACCTTCTTTCAACCATGCCCTGTATGCATGATGATACACTCTTTAATTAAGGAGAGCAACATCCAAATGAGTTCTGCCAAGAGACATGCCAGTCTTCTGAAGTGAGATCAAGGAAATGATCTCCTTTTCATCTCAACGTATTGTGTGATGCAGTCATTGTTAGCATATTGTAGCTGCTATTTCCAAAGGGGCTTCCCAGATTTACAGCTTAGAGAAGCACTGAATACCTGAGGCTTTCAAGTTAGTTAAGGAACAACAATGAATGCTCTCAACATCTGGTAAGCGTATTGCGGCAGGGTGGGGGAGAGAAAAAAAAAAAGGAAAAACAGAAAAACCTCCAACTAAAATGAACAGATATTGCAGTGAGACAAATTTCTCCTTTCAGCTTTAGAATTTCCTACCTGAGTCCTCTCCCTTCTGCTCAGATCAGTAACCTCCAAAAGCTTTGCAAGACAGTAAGTAGTACAATGGCTGCACACAGCAATATACCTACCTTACATACAAAATACCATATTAGAGGTTAACGGGCTTAGTCTGATGATCAGAGGGATAGCTCAGGAAACAGATTCGTCTGTGTCTTACTGGACTCCATGCCTGCCTTGCACAGGTTATTTAGGGTTTATTTGTATCATGCGAAACAGCACTTAAGAGACATCTGAGCTGGCTGGAAATGAGCTAGCACCAGAAGGGAAGGCAATATAGCAGCATCAGCTTTACCCAAACTCATTAGTTTGGGTGTATTGCCATGCTAATGGAGCTATACTGCATCTGGGACGTAAGAAATGAGGAAGGCAGCTCATTCAGAGCCAGCTCAGGTATCTTTACACCACAGTGGATCATGTAGTTAAACATATGTTAAAAGTGCAGCTACACTCTCAGTGTAAGCTGATTGAGTTACTAAGCTTCTGCTTCATGGGGCAGCCCTCTCCTCTTCCCGTGTGCTCCTCATCCCTTCCCCTGTCTCAGCATTAGCAGCTGCGTAGCTGCCCAGTGAGTCGGGCCAGGCCACCGACCCGGCAGAAAACAGACCTTCCCACTGGAGACCAGGACGAGCTCTTGCAGCAGCAGCGCCCGCAGAGGAGTTGGAGCTGGCTGTTGATTGCAATTGGGATTTTGCAAAAAGGGGACAAAGGCATTTCACTATCCTCAAGAGAAGTAGCAGGCAGTGGGGACAGGGAGTTAGGAGTAATCTGCTTGGGGGGGGGAGAACCAAAAGAAAGAAACGCATATCAAGGAAAAGGAGAAAAAGTGTTCAATGGTTTAAACAGCTCTCCTGTACCTCCACCTTGAGCAGCAAACGGGAGTGTTTAGTGCATCATCTGCTCAATCCACCATACATACAGCTTTATGGATGAACTAGATTTGTTACTGTGAGGGTGGCTGAAAAAGCTCAAAGACAGAAGTGAGAGATGATTAAGCAGAGAAATTAAATTAATCACAGAGACATTGCCTACTGGGTAGAGTGATTGCAGGAGGGTTACCTGTATGGCCTGAGAACAAGTGCCACTTAATTGTTGAAAGATTAATACTTAAGCTTCATCCCCAGCTGGCATTTCCTGAGGCCATGGTTAATGCTTATGCATTTTTTTTTCTTCCCTTCCTATGAGGAGTGACACAGACTCAATTCAAGGTTGAAGTTCAGAGTGAACTAGGGCTCAAAAGATCTCGGAGCAGCCAGGGCAGTTGTGAAGTCACAACTGTGGAAACCAGAGACAAAGGAAAAGGATGAAGAGAGGGGGTTTGTTATTTTTGTGCCTTTCAGTTTTAAACTCTTCTTAGACATAAAGAAAACTTGGCTTCACCAATCACGTTTGGAAATTTTTCACCTTCAGACCTCCAAAAACTCTTAAACTAGATTCTGCACAGTGCAACATTCCTACCTCCTGGAGTTAGATCCTATTTAAATCAAGCTTGTCCAGGCAGTCTAGTTTGCACCAATTACGCTGCCAAGTCACAGGCCTTGTCACAAAATAAAAAGCTCACTGCTTTTTCAATAAAACAGTTAGAAGTAAAGTGGAATTAGCACATATGATACTGCCTTTGTAGTAATCCTCACTGCCTCGTACTTTTACTTTCAAGGCTGCTTGCATGGGAATAAAGGATATATTTACATTGCCAACCTTGTTAAACAACTTAATACTCAGCTAATATTCAAGGAAAGATCTGGAAAGAGAATAAGATAGAGCAGCAGGGCCCACATTGGCAATTTCTGAGAGTTCTTATTTTCAAGTTTCAGCAAAAACCTGCTAGCAACCAAGAAAAATTGTAACCTGTAATGAAAAGGGAGTATTCCTCTTAACACAGTTATATGGGTGTTTTTGCAGCACACATATTGGCAAATGCACATACTCACTTGAGGCTCGATTACTTGAGTGAAAACAGCAAAAGGACAAGATCCAATTCAATTCAACAGCCTGCCCAGCACCCTGGTGCTGTAATATTGCTTGGGTAATATGAAGTGTTACATGAGGAACTGGATTTGTACAATTCATTCTTACTGACTAGTGCCACTCCCCCCGAAAATTCCCAAATCAAAGGGGAAGGGTAGGTGCTTGCAGGTGATCCAGGGTTTGTCTAAATGATTTTTTTGAGCAAAGAGAAGCTACTAGGTACAACTTCTCAACAGCAAATGTATACCCAAGTTCAAGCAGGATTTGTTTTTTAGATGTCCTGCCACTGCTTTGGTCAGTTTGGCATACGGGCAGAGCAAGTCCATAATAAGTGAAGGGCAAGTTGTCTATCCCTAGAGAACTGCACATTCAGTCCTGCCAGCAAGAAATCAGCTGCAGATAACATCACCAACAGGAATACACACTTTTCCTGCTCACTGTGTCCTTCCTGTTTGAAGAGCATAAGGCAGGCTGCAAGGATGCTTCATTCTACTCTCCATGCTGGCTGGCAGCCACTGTACCCTGCGGGGAAGTGTGCACCCAGCACCCTGTTGTACCACAGAACTCTGGAAATTATCATCATCTCTGGGGGCACAATCTTCTTTTTGCATTATACAGCTTTACACTACCAATCTCTTCTAGCCTGAGCCTGTAAATCCCTCACCGTATATTTAACAAACTGAGCAGAGTGTGATATTGCTTGCGGGGAGAGTGCTTCCCAGCCAGAATTACCAAACAGCTGCTTGAGGAGGTCCCATCAGCCTCATCCTTAACGCTCAGAATCAGCATCGGAGGAAGGCGCGTGAGATGCCAGGCTCACAATTTAACATGATGGAAATGACAACGGAGGCGATTCTGACCCATATTCCTCATTACATCAATTGCACCTGAATGTTTAATTGTCATCTGCTGTTCCCATTAGCACTGTCATGCTAGGAACAGGACATTGCAAGGGGAAGTGTGACTGATCCTGTGTATCAAGTGGAAAACGCTCTTTCCTTGTCATGCTGCACCTAGGCAGCGGAAAAGCAGAAGCTATTTCAGGGCCACACCTGAGTTGCCAGGAGGAGAACACGGAACACCATCTCCTCAAACACTGACAGGGGATGTGGTGGTTATTGCACTGTGCGCCTAAACCCCAGAGCAAAGAGGCTATCCCACAGGTCACACAGAGCATCCGTTTGTGGCCTCAGCCCTATCCCACGTTCAGTAACTAATGGAGCTATGTTCGGGCAGCACCTGGACCTATGCAATAAGGATTTAGTAACAGGAATCACCACTAATTCTATTGCCTTTTTACAGCACTCCTCACATCTTCCCTGCTCTCCCAGTGTAGTTCCCGCTTTAAATTAAGCAGGCACTGAAACAAACCACAACATGTTGCTGGACCTAAGCACTTAACGACAGAGGCTGGTTTTGGAACGAGTCTCAAATGATGTCAGCTCATTATTTCAGAGAAAACCTGCTTCAGAGAGGAAGGTAGGCCGATCCTTTTAACATCCGAAGTTACTTTTAGAAATGACTCACAGAAGAAGTTGTATGCATTATTAACCTGATCTCAACACAGATTAATATCTAGTGTGAGCTCTAGTGGAGCCATGCATCAAATGAGAGTTATATCACGTAATCCAGCTAAGCCATATATGCAAAAGATCAAATATTAGAACACATTAAATATACATGCACTGCTTTCAAATATACAACAGAAACATTGACCTGATTCATCAGTGCTGTCTCAGTCTCCTACATGAAGAGGCTCTAAAGCCTTAAAGATAACCCTTCGTACAGACAAGGAATTTGTAATAAGGAATAGAGGTATCACATGGAGGGTGTCCGTGGACTGCATTTATTTGACATACATAATGAAGATTTATTAACATTTATTAAAATAGAAAATATAGAAATATGTAGGAGTGTGGCAAAACTACTCTCTACTACTTCCTACTTTTAAAAAGACTTTTTTAATTACACAAAATCAAATGTGGTCCTTCCAACCCCACTGTTTTATTCCCTTCCTGCTAATAGCTATCAATTAGAGTCCATCGGCTGCAAGGCTTCAGGAAACAATCAAAGAAAATATTGGTATAAAAGAAGAAACACAAACATGGAATTTGGATCGTAGGAATCTTAACAGAGCGTCACTACAAGCCTCCTACCTTTTAAATCCCTGCATTTTTGTTTAGTTAGTTTTACGTACATTCCTTCCTAGAGTACCTTAAAAAAATAAAACCAGCCTAAAACATAGTAGAGTCCCATCATAATTTTATTTTTTTTTTTTTAAGTTTCAGTTTAAAAAACTTATCTATTTGGGGATAGAAAGGGAGACCAGGCTTGTTCTTCAATGATTTGGGTTGGCAATACCCTACCTGCTCAAAACACACACCCACCCTCAGAGCTGACCAAACCCTGCTATACCATGCGCTGATCTCTCTCTGAATGGCTGCCTGCAACTGCTGACAGGTGACTGATAGAAATGCAAAGGGCACATTAAACATTTAAGTTATCTTCTGCTGTATCTAATATTGAGGTTTCTACTTGTATTCTGTGCTTGACAAGGAAGTCATACCCTTATGAAAGAATAATGCGCAGAAGTTTGTATGGCAAAACTTCCAACTGACATGGTTGAGTGCATCCCAATGAATTTTAGTTTAGCAGCCCCAAACTAGCTATTCTGAGTCTTCTGTAAGCCTGATCCATTTATATTCACCCGTATCTGAAGATATGGAGTGTTCTGCGATTATCTCCTAGTCCAGTGCATTTTTCTAATGCACAAGACGATTCATTTTCATTGATGAAACCCTAAAAGATGGCCTGCCAATACCAATGTTTGTAAACTATAGGGTATGCACAATTAAAATTACGCTGTTACTGTGAATAAGGTTAAGTCCTCTGTTTAGGGCCTACGCCCCAAAGCGATTTTCTTCTTAGCAAATTAGCAAGAACGTTGTATTTTGCCAAGAGCAAGGAAAAAAAAAAAAAAAGACCGGGCTGTTCAGTGGGGATCCACAAGTCTCTGGCTCAGTTTTTGCTGGCTGGCATTTAAACAGCAGAAAAATAGCATTAGCATTTTCATGGGCTATTATATGCCCCCACAATTTAAATGTCATTTAGCTTTTAAAATGAAACTCTGCAGCCTTCAAAGCTTAATGTGCGTGGAAACTTTTAGTGTAAAAAGGCCAGAAAAACCATCATCTGTAGTTCTTAAGTAAGTCCCAACTAAATGTAAAAGCTCTCAGTTTCCAAGTCTGAAAAACACGGTCTGAAGATGCAATGATGTTTTCCTTTTTCTGTGGTTGCCAGGAACTGCTGCCTTTGAAAAATGAGACAAAGTGTGCATTATTCACTGGAAACCTGCCCAGTCTTAAAAAAGACCTTAGGTGCCA
The DNA here is from genome assembly GCF_000699105.1 of Pygoscelis adeliae. Classification (NCBI taxonomy): domain Eukaryota; kingdom Metazoa; phylum Chordata; class Aves; order Sphenisciformes; family Spheniscidae; genus Pygoscelis; species Pygoscelis adeliae. The sequence goes on from NW_008824772.1 coordinate 3,682,602, forward strand.
TGCATTTTAAGATGCATATCCTCAATAGAAGTTTTACTCCTCAGGCTTGGTCCGATTCCATCGTCTGCTTATTTCACCCACTGGAAAGCTGCTCATTTGCCTGCAAACCACTAATCTCAACCTCTGGCCACAACCGTTCACAGAGAAAACCAAAACTCTTTCCAGTTTATTTTGACTCAAGGCAATACTCAGAATTCAGGCCAGTTCCTGGTACGCAGCCACCTTTGTGGCATTAGCAATCTGATCATCTGACATGCACAAAAATGATTTCTTGTCAGGATTCAAAATTGTGGCCCAGAGTGATACAGAAGACAATAATAATAAATAAAGTTAATAATAAAACTTGACGTTTCCCAGTATTTTTCAGGTTACTTCAGGGACAGAAGGACTCAGTGTTGCACCGAGGTGGCACAACCAGCTCAGAGCCAAAGCCAGTGGCTTTAGGAGAACATGTGAGGAGGAACATCAGCTGTGAGGAGAGGCGTTTCCCCTTAAACTGAGGCAATCTGCAGCTGACTTCTACTACAGCAACAAGATTGTGGTCTTTATACATTTTTTTTTTTTTTATATATATATATTTATTTAAAATCCTTTCTGAATTCTCAATGAAGAGTTCCTCCTCTAAGCTATTTTGTTAGAGCTGCACTTCCCCCAGCAGGTGAGCGTTTCAAGGAAACTTCACTTCAGGACTTAAATAAGAGCATTTGGATAAGATTAAAACGTTTGTTTTGTAAAACGTAAATAGTTCTGTTTAGACATTTCTTCTACGGTACAGCTATACTGCTGATGTTTAACATTGCAATGGACCTAAAGTTATTTCATTTCATTATATAGGTGACTGGAGATTCTTTGCTTTTATTCCCATTTGGAATACTTTTAAAAAAAAAAAAAAACAACACCACAATATCCCAGGAAATGGAGATGCTGGGCCCCTTCTAACATTACCACTACTGTCTTTGGGTAGGAGAGGAGGACCAGCAGCACTCCATGCAGCTGCAAGTTCCCCACAGAACTACTGCTGTTACTTTAAATCATTCCTTGCTGAATATCTCTGTTTCTCTCAAAAGGGTACTTCGTGTTTGCTCTGACCTCCTATAACATACGGATAATCTGAGAAAAAAAAATGCAGAGGACAAAAATAGTGGGGAAAAGAGTCAGATGTGAGCCCTCACCTCACAGAAGTCCCTACTCTGAATTCAGTATTAGAGCACACAGCCTGCTTTAAATATTTCACTGGCAGTCAGTACAGAGATGGGCATGAAAGTGTTTTGAATTATTTCTTTGGAGATGATGTATCAGAATAAGACAACAATGACTTCAAAAGGAACAGTTTATCTCTACAAATTATTAAACTTTTGAAACATTTTTTCCTCTACAGGAAAGCCTTTTAAATAACAATGCACTGAGTCACTGGATTAAACCCTGGGACCCCATTCTGCCGCCTGCAGCTTATGAGCAGCTTCTATTCTAGGGGAGTTATTCACATGCCATAACAGGGGAAAGGGCAATCCACAGCAGCAAGACTGTCTTATGCCTTCAATATAAGTTATTTCCTGAGCAAAAATTGTGTGATATGGGGTCACTAAAATTTGAAGAGATGGGATGGGGCCCAGAAGAAAGGAGAAAGACCCTGAGCACGAACAGAGAAGAGATGATGTTACTGTCTCAGAAAACGTCCCCGTCCTGTATTCTACAATAGTGTGTCTGTTACGCAGCTGCAAAAGTGCTTTTGACGGGCACTCGTGCAAATAAAACCTGATTGCTTGAACAGACAGAGAAAGTAAACAGGAATGACAAGTTGCCAGGGTCACCAAAGCAGCTCCACTGGAGATTCAAGCAAATAGTTAAGATTAATATGTCGGATTTTGTCATTGATTTGTTTGTGTTTGTTTTGGGTTTTTTTTTCCCCTCCCTCTGGGATTTGGTCATCTCTATCAAAAAAACCCAATGGTCAAATTAAGGCTGCAACCAAATCGGTACACCAAGAGTGAGGGAAGGGTTGCACAGACGAGGAGGGCAGCCAAGCCTCGGTGGGTGAGCTGGAAGCAGAGCGGAGGTCTGCGAGTCCACCCTCGCCTCACACAGGGAAGCGCACGCTGCATTTCCGAGGGCAACGAGCCCCGTCTGTTTGCATCCTCCTCTCCCCCACGCTCCAAAAGGTGCATTTGCTTTCAGCTAACCCACCTGGGAGTGTCAGCTCGGCTCTCTGCATCACCAAGTCCAGATATAAAGAAAAAAAGAAACAACCCTGACCATTTATTAGTTCAACTATTGTCTAGTGTTTTTATGTACTTGCCGCAGGGTACTGGATCTTTTAGTTTTTTAAAAAATAGTTTTAAAATAATAATAAAAAAGGTAGCCTTGAGGGCTTAATTTAAGAGCTGGTCTTTTCCAATTCCCTTGTGGATAAAAAAAAAAAAATAAAGTCAAATAATACCATGTATACTGTGCTACTCATAGTCAGGATATCTAATTCTTTCTGAAGGCGAGATGCATCATTCCCAACCCAACATATAGATAAGAAAACCAAGGCAGAAATGGGATTTTTCAGACTGAATTCTTTTCTTCCAAAACAATATGTGAAATATCCCAGAAAATGAGATGCCTTCATCTCTTTTTACCACTCCTATGAATGCCTCAGAAATAGTTATTGATGAAGTTAAATGTCCTATTTCAATACATGAAGTGAAACTAAAACAACTCTGTTATAAGAAGAATTAATAATTTCAATCTCACTTCTCCCCCTCCAACCCAGTATGGAATATGGCATATCTCAAAAATTTTTATTTTCAGAAACATTTCCAGTGGAACAAGCAGAGTAAATAGCTAGCAGAACCAGGTCTAAAACTAAAGATTTCAAGATTTTTTGCTCACCAACTAACACAGTCCAAGCCAGTGGTGGAAAAAGCTTCAACAATCAAAACTCATTCAGAGCTCTGCTTTGAGTTAAAGCACCAGAGATCTGTTTCACCTAGCATTACAGGCTCCAATACATAAAACTGTTTCAGGTCCTATCCATGAAGGCCGTACGAATGGGATTACATACGCTTCTTTCATTTATAGCAATCTACAATGGAAAGATCTGCACAGAATTAGTACTGAACCTCATTTCATTTTACTCATTCTCGTTTTGGAGTACAAAATGAAATTAGCAGGACTCCATCCCCCAAACACAGAATTTTGTTGATGTCTGAAAAGCAGCCTGATTTGTAAACATCTATTATGCACCACTTGTGCATAAGCTAGGATGCAATTATTCAAATCCAGTCTGCATTTGTGCTCTTTGATTGCCAGAAATCTTTACTGCAGTAGGAGAAGCTGCCCTAGCTCACAGGGAAGCTGGGCCAAGGATTGAGCCCAGGCCAAGCATCGAGCCTGGCTGTTCTCCCCCCCGACCCTTTCCCCCCTGCACTGCTATAGGATTTTGCCTCAGACTTCTGGTCTGACCAGGTCCAAAGAAATTGCTGCAATTGCTCATCTCTGAAATGGGCACTAAATGCTGTTTTTGAAAACCAGAATGAAAAGATTAAGAGGTAGATTGCTTTTCAAGGTAATTCAAAGCACAAAGCACTGAGCTTGGTTAATGGTTTCACTCAAATATTATGGGAAATATGGTTTTCTGGTTAAAGATGGATGGACCAATCTGGCTGACTGCCTAGCTTAAGTATTTGCCTGCTGCTGAACGTACTTCCAAGCTACTTTTCAAACTTCGTGATGATGGGACAGCCCTTACTATCAATGGGACAATTTCCATGAAAAATCAACAGAAGCGTCTTGCAACAGGCAGGCTGTGCTCACAGGTAGCTGCTTGTAAATGGAACAGCACAGACCCAAGTCTGAGTTTCAGCTTTGTTTACGCTCAGCAGTTATGCAAGTTTTCAGTCAGCTAGAAATCTAATTCATTTCACTGCAACCTGCTCTTTGGCTAGTTGTATGCCACTTTAAATTGAGTTTATACTAGTTTAGGCTGCTCCTGTCAATTACCTCTGAAAACCACATGGTCAGCCAGGAACAGATTTACAGAGGAGCACGAACGTGTAAGGGAGAGGTGGAAAGGAGGGTTTAATGTGTGGGTAACACTTAGACAACAATAGCTAGAGCATGTTTTGGGTCCTATGTGGGGAAGCAGCAGCATCTCTTGTCAGTCTGGAAGCTCCTGTGGGTGGCTCAGGAGCTGACAACCATAAGGTCTGTATACATCTACCTTTGCATGTCTCCTCAGCTGCAGAGTTGAGGCTGTCACAGGACCTTAATGTCAGAACTCAGGATTTAGCACTTAGTGTAGTTGGACATCTCTTCTTCAAAATGAGAAGTATTATCTGTTTGGTATATGAAGCACTAACAAAACCTGATCTTATGCAGTCATTGAGAATAAAAGCCAAGTATTGCAACTGGAAGGCTGAAATAAAGGCATTACATTCATTACATTATTCATGCCAGTCTTTACAATGCCAGGTATGTCACTAATTACACCAGCCATGTACCAAAAGTGACTGTTAAAATAGAAGAGTAACTCTTGTACTTAATTGAAAATTTGCTATGATGCTTAATTTTTCTGAGTTACTCTCCACCAGAAAATGAAACGGACTAATTGGCTTCACTTTTGTGTATAACCAGTCTCGAATCTTTTCTGTTTTCTAATTCGTATTCACCCGCTGTAGGTTACAGAGTTTGGGTTTTGTATAACATGCTCTTTCTTGTTTGGGAGAGGAAAAGCAGCAAGAGTTATAGTGCAAATAATGATGCTAGAAATACCGAGTTGTCAGTATTTGATTTTGTAAATGCTAGCTTTTTAAACTTAGGGATTTTAGCCAAAATTGACCAAACAGCTTGCCCTTAAAGAGCAAGAGAATGCAGATTAATTAAATATTGTAAGCTACTGGACACATTAATGACGCTTTTGCTGGAGGCAGGCTAGGAAATTAAGAAAGCAGGGATGCCACAAGACTCATTCAAAGAAAGTTTGTTTGAAGTATGTACATCTCATTTAACAAATATCTCCATCAGCAAAATTCTTGTGTGTGATAGTTTGAGGGAAGCTCAGATTTATTTTATTTTAGCACCACATCTTTAAAAACAAGTCATAATGCTGGCAGATATTCCAGACATTCTAGTTCAGCATTTTTTAAGTTTTGAGTTATGCAAAGAGAGACAATATCTTTTATTAGAAGAGACATTAAAATACGGCAATTAACAACAAACTGCTTGACTTGCAAGTTTGATGCTTTCATTTGAAAATGGACCTAGTTAACTGAAGCACTGTTCTATTGCAATGACATATTTTTAACATAAATACATGGTCATCACACATCAACAGTTCACACTGTGAAACACAAATTAATTCTAGCAGTGGCACCGATGCTTGAATTCTCATTTTTCACTGTCATATGTGTGGCTTTAGTGTCAGAAGCGATACATCTAAGTCTTTCCCTCCCCCCTGCTTTCCATTCGAATAGTGTGCTATCATACTGTGACATAATCAACAACCTTGAAAAATACTGAGGCATGGATTTGAATGTAAGTTTATGTATCAAAGAGATATATACCTTCTGATCCAATTTAAAGCTCAGATCAAGCAGTACTATGATATGCTCCACACAGCTTTAGTTAGCAAGGAACCACATTAAAAAACCAAAAAGTTAGCTTATGCAACAGAGTTTTTATAGTGCTGCTGGAGGATTAGTGCCCACAGCTAAACCCCAGAGTTACAGAAGTCTGTGCGATACTTCAGTCTCAGGCACTTTGAGAATTGACGTGATGCATCACTCTGCTCCGGGCTCTCTGAACAGTGGTGAATTTTCCCTTGGCCAGGTCCAGCTTAGGATCCTGGTTTGCACATAACTGAAGGAGCTGCTCTGGCAACCATACAGGTTGACTAAAGAGAACCTATGAGCAGTATTCACTCACTCTGATCCACAGGGTTTGTCCCAGCTAAGTGGTATTTTGACTAGGGCAAGAGTTTCCAAAACACACTGTCGATGGAAGTGTAGATAAGAGAAACTGAACCTTCCCTAAGCAATATAATTAAATACCACTAGGCGTAATTCAGTTCCCTGGAAGATGTCCCAATTAAGTAGATTTTCTAATTAAGGATATCCTGATTACCTACTGAGGTGTCTATAGCATTCAAGCGACATTAAAAAATAAAATAGAGGAGAGAGACAAGAAGCATGCTTACTAGGCCTTGTCCCCTTTAGAAACATGGTATGGTTCAGCTGTTAATGAAAATTAAAGTAGTTACATGGTTTTTTTTCCCAGATTGATTTGTGTTGATAATTGCAGAGCGAAGAAGAATAATGATAGCCATGAAGTCAAATCTGCCCTTCACTTCCAAGTGTAATTCCATATGAACTAATGAGAACTGGACCTGGCGTAACAGAGCAAAATTGCATCTTCAAGAACAAAAAAGGCTTGAAAAGACAGGCTGTTTAGTTTCAAGAGTGTTGACATTTTCAGTCCATTTTTATCACAGATGCTCCTGTCAAGATCTGCTTGCTTTAAAAACGTGGAGCAATTAAAACCCAACTAATGCTGGGCAAGCTGCCTTGCAACACTAAGCTAAAATCTGGCTTTACCAAATGTAAGTTAATTCACATCGCTTCACTTCCCTGGCTTCCAGCCTATGTGCTGATGCCACAGTTAGGTGCCGAAAGCTTCTACTCGCACAGTTCTGGATCTATATTTAACAGTACTTGGTGTGACCTTTTTCTATAGAAGATGTGGGTTGGAGCTTCCCGATATCAAAACCACTCATTCTGAAGAATTTTTTTAGAGCTTACTAAATAGCTGTGCTGCTGCCTTTCTAAAGGCGCGTGTAGTATAGCTCTACATCCAAGAAGCATACTAGTCCTCAGTTTGGTCTGCAATTGGGCTGCACATCCAAGATACAATCCTTTGGCACATGCTCCATAGGACTTAATTTTTGTCCATTTTTTTTTCCTGTCTAAATGTCAACCTTTCAGTAATATTATGGCAACTAAAACCTGCAGAGAATTTTAAAAGTGTTCCTATGCATTCAATCTTTGTAAAAAGCAGGAATACAACCTCTAAGTTTCTGCTCCCTAACCCATTGATCTTCACTTTTTCTGAAGTACATTCTTGTTTTTGTGTTTCTACTCCACAGGCACAAAAACTGAGGCCAAGGTGTTATTCTTTAGGTCTTCTTTGGTAGTGCCAGGTAGATGCGTACTGCAAATGCAAGTTATGCTAACTGTGAAGACATATTTCACACAGAGATCACGTAAAGCAAAGAGTATCCTAAGGCTTATTGTGCATGGGCCTATAAAACGCTACCAAAAGCTCTTTAATATCGTGGATGGGTGCCTTTCTAAAAATCCAGCATGACTTTAATGGCTCCATAGTCTAGGGGAGTTCACCAGTAACCAGGAACATTGCAAGACAAAAGGGAAAAGGCTTACTTATAGTTTTAAGAAAAGCTGCCAAGAAGTACGAATCTACATTAGAACCATGGGAGACAGAGTGGGCACAGATCAAACAGCTGTATTAAGACAGATGTTGATATATCATGAACCTTTTGCACAGCAGGCAGTCCACACAGGTGTCAGATAAAACCGTCATGGCTAGACTACGACACAAAAGTTGGCATTTTGATAGTTTCAGTACCATGCCCCAAAAGGGCACACAACCATTAAGACAGCTAAAGCACCACTGACTTCCAAAAACTGCTGGCTCAAATTCAGCGCAAGATCCAGCTATAACAACTACAAGAGGCACAGCATCTGTCAACTCTGTCCTCAAGGAATGGGCAGCAAAGAGTTAAAGAAATAGGAAGAAAGCATAGAAAGTTATGAAGTTTTTTACTCTTTAACAGGTTCTCTCTTGATTGACACCAAGCAAACAGTAAGGACGAATGTAAAAACTCCGATTATGTTAGGAAGAAAAATCGAATCAGACAACACAGAAAATGCTCACAGATGTCTGAAAGGCAAAAGACTCCAGTAGTATAGATTGGTTAGCAGCACCACAAAGTGATCTAATGTCACTTCAGAGCTGGGTATGACTCTGATCTCGTCCCTTTATTTGACCTGGCATTTAGCATTAGTGTACAACAGACAACACAAACCAGGAGACAGGAACATCTCAGGGCTGGTATCTGATAGATAACAGACTTGTACAGCAGGCCACACAACTAGGAGAAGACTATTAAAAGAAAAAAGAAAATTGATCATTGCAGACAATAATGCTATGGAACAGAAATCATACTTAAGTGACTTAGTACCCACTAAAAAAAGAATCAATGATGGGCACTATGCCCTGCCACCTACTCACTTGACAATACACACCGGAGCAGCAAGAATGCTAAAGCAAACAGTTTCTGAGAGACTATGCTGTACCACACGCTAGTCACAGTGCAGCCAGTCCCTTCAACAGTCATACAGACAGAGGGAGCACGATAATTTGCACTGGTTGTTCCACTGTGGTTTATTTTTCTGGCTAAGCAGTAATGAGCTCTAATCCCTTGTTTCCAGAAAAAGGAAAGAGAAAAAAAAAAGTATTTCTTGCCAGCCTTAAAATGTCACTCGTCTCAGTTACTGATCTGAAGGGGCCGAATTTATCCCTCTTCTGAGGAGTGTTGCCTGCAGACTTTGTGTTTGCCTTTCAGTACACTTTCTGACCAGCACCAAGGGCTGCTTTTGGACTAGCCGATTTGCTTCTTTACTGTGTTTTGGTTTGTTTTTTGTTTTGGGTTATTTTTTTTTTTATATCAAAGGTAAAAAGTAGTTGAGCAGAATGACATATTGCAGAAATCCTCTCCCTATAGTTTATCTTTCAAGTGCAGACAGAGATGTACAAAACAATTTAACAACCAAGGAAAACCACCTACTGCAGCCATACCTTTAAAATGGATTGATTTAATTTTTTGAATTAATGACTACTGAATGTCATTTTCCAGTGAGCACAAAAACAAAATCCCAAAGCCTACATAATTTCCCTCCGTGTATACATGAGTGTCCATGACTTAAGGACAAGAAAAAGCTAAGAAGTTGAAGCACCTCTACAGAAGAGTGAAAAAGGACATTTGTTCTTGCATGCATAGATTCAAACACTGAAAACACCTTAAAAATGGCAGTGAAGAATATGCCTTTGCCTGTCTAAACAAAATATTGCTAGAGAACCACTTGCTTTGTGGCCACCCTAACCACAGAGTAAAAGTGCAGATTTAAATTCCAAGAATTGGACAGGAACATAAGAACAGCTTATTTTACACGGAAGGGACAATAGTTTAGTAAATTCACGCACTGCAACTTCTATCTTTGCATAGATTTGAATAAAGAGAAGATACAGAACAGAAGGTCAGAGCATCCATCTCTGAAGAAAGGAACTGAGCAGAGCTGTGGGCTGGTTTTTTGAGGGTTTTTTTTCCCCTGCAGGAAGCACTGAGAAAGAGACAGATGGCAGGTCCTTATTTTCCAAGTTAGTCCTTCTGTAGTAAACAGAGGATCTTCTCATCCAGAGTCTTAGTCTCAGATACATACATAAGTCTTTCTCCTGTACTCAGGTCAAGTTTCTTATCCCTAAAGATTTTCCTGGTGCTTTGGAAAGAAGCTTTTTTCCTGCCGAAAAGCCAGAAAGCTTTTCAAGTTGACAAGTCATCTCTCCTATCCTCAGTCCCAACCAAGTCCTTTCTCCCCTCAAAAACTGCAAAACTCAGCTTTTGTAATCAGCTCTAATCATAAATTTAATTAGCATAGGGTGACACAGAGCTTTTAATGCTTGCGTTTTTTCTTTTTTAAAATGCACAAGACTATTCTGAAACACAGGCAAAAGAAAAAACAAACCTGTAGCCCAAATGCCTTATGAATGAACATGTTTATATGGGACAGGTTTTCCTACCTGGGGAGGACAAAGGCTGCTGCTCTGGAGCACGGAGAGATGGTTTATTGTTGGGGCAGAGATATTAATGAATAAACAACTGCAGGCATCTGAGGGGGCAGGTGCTCCCACGCCTTGCCGGTCCAGGCCACTTGGCACTCAGAGCAGAGACATGCGGTTTAAGAACACATTACTCCGCTTATGTTTCATTTTATTCCTTCAGCAGCTTAAGGATTTGGAAAATCACGATTCATTTGCTTCTTGTTTGTTTCTGGGTGAAGTAGTATATATTAATCATTGGCAGACTACGTGCAAAGATTTCCTTCCCTGCCTGTGGTTGCTTACTCAGGGTTGAGGTGGCTGGTGCTAGAGCAGGGAGATGTCAAGCAGCAACTTCTCGCACAGGTGAAGGGCACAGGACTAAACTGGTGCATCAAAGGCCTTGGGAGACCATGATGAACACCACCTTGAGGGAAAGAAACCAAATGATGAAGTAAAACAGCAAACAGTGATAGGGGCATGGAGCCAGATGACCTTTAAGCTCAAGCTTGTGGCTCTGATGGAGTTTCATTTGGGATTAGTGCATTAGTCTGGGTGTGACTTGTGTATAAAATGGCTATAAAAGAAACCCACTCACCCTAATCTTAAATGTGTTATGAGGCTTCACATTACTATTATGTAAAACTTGCTGAGATCTTTATCTGGAGTATGCTGCATACAGTGAGTTCCAATTACTAATAGTATCATTAAAAAATAATTAGCTGGAATAAAAATGCTTTTTGTTGGCAGGCTGCTTGAGTTGTCTGTGGCATCTTCCAGTGACTTAATCTGAATTTTACGAAACTATCTTTCCAGTAAATCTGTGTGTGTGTTAATTAGAGAGACTGAAAGGCGTTTCATTCTGGGGGCAGAATAGCAAAGTATGACCCTTAGCGAATGCTCTGAACTACTTCATCCTGAAGGACCTTGCTGTGGGTTTTGACACTTGAGGTAAAACTACAAAAAATAAAATGTGCGAACGCTAATGGCTAATTAAGGTGCCTTCATTGCATCTCTGCCAACCCTGATACATATTTGCAATGACAAATAAAGAACAGTACGTAACGGGGAAAAAAGTGCGCTAACAGAATTTGGAGAAATCCATGCTAATGACTGCATGAGCCTGTCAGAAGGCAGATGGGAAAGAAGGAGAATCGTCTGCAGCTGCAGTTGTGTTTTGCACATCATCCAGGAGCGGGTTACAGACTTCCCAGCGTGGCTTCTTACTGGAATTGTTCACCAATTAATTCCTGGCTTTGGTTCTGGTCTTTAGCCAGACATTAAAAGGGGCACTGTTTTGACTAGACTGACAAGTTACCTAGCATCCCTGACTACCTGCTTCCAAGTCCTAAAAGATCAGACTTGAAAAAAACTTAAGTTTGTTACTTTGTAGAAAAATCATATGAACATATTTAAAAGTGTTTAAATATTTAGGTATATGAGGATGCAGTGTTAATTCCAGCCTAGGAGAAGTGCAGCAACCAGTGCAGATGCTTGAGTATGAATTAAAAAAAAACAAACAACCAAACCCACAAACTTTCCCATTTTTATTTTAAACACACATTTAAAGCTTACTGTTTCAGACAGTTATTTCTTAAATTATGCTATGACCTATAGCCTTAGTGTGAAAATAAGTTAGTCTGGGGAAAAAAATGAAGAAAAAGAAAAAAATTAAAGGATGGGTGCTTGAGAAAGGTGTCACTTGGAACAAATCCTGAGCTTCTGTAAGAAATGATTAGGAGGTCGGATACACTACAAAGGGCAAGAAAAATTGTGGTTGACCAATTAATTCATTTGCTAAAATATTAGACAGGGAAGATACAAAACAGAGTGCAGAGAAACAAAGAAGGATAATTGGTTTTAAAATTCAATTAAAAATAAAGAGAAGAGATCAGTATTCACCCAGCTCTGGAAAAGACTCCCATGGAAACCGCTACTTTTTGTGTTAAGGGAAAAAAATTCACCTATTGCTGCAAACTGAACATCATTTTACAGGTCTGCTTATTTAGTTGCTTTCTTAGGCATTAACAGGGGCAGGGCAGATAGGCGGTGAGGAAAAAAAAAGGTCACGAGACTCATTCAAAAAGAGAATTCATGGCATTAAAATAATTGTCAATTCAAAGAGTTACCTGGTCTCTACACAACACAACTAAGCAGCATCCAAATTTGGATTATACTGAATACAAAAGTTGGCAAATTCAGAGCACTGTTAGGAGAAGACATATAGGAGAAGATACCGAGCAGCGAGTAAATTAACTAACACCGTCTCTTTCCCCAGACAACATCTTTCATAAACGCTGGGTTCCCACAACAAATCTCAGCGGGGAGGAGAAGACAGAAGGGAGCACCAAGGGACAGAAGATGTGTCTATGTGACAAGAATTACAGCCGCTCTTTACTCAACTGAGAGAAGCTCTAAAAAACTTCCACGGCTCAGCTAGTCGTTTCCAAATCGTGTAAAGTTGATTTGATTTGCATGAAAGTGCAAATCGATTCATTCAGCTCAAACCCCAAAATTCTAAATCTGCATTAATAACGTATGCTGCACAAACCCCGTGAGCTGCCAAGAAACACCTGAAAAATGTTTACTTCAGTCAGGTTGGTGTATAAACTACCTGCTGGAGCAACAAAAGGAATACAGCTTCTGACCTTCCAGTTGTTACAAGTACTTCTGCATAAAGGGGGAGAAATAATCTAAACCCAGGGATTTAGCTGGCCTTTCTGATGCAGTATTTAGCTGTTAGTTTGAGTGCACGGTAGTGCATTATTATCCTTCTGTACATGAATGTTAGTTATAATTCACATTGCTCTAACAATATGCCCAGTGCTTTACCAACACCTATAACAAAGGACGTTTGTTGATTACAAAGAGGAATACACAAACGATGATTTGTGGCTATACAAACTACCACAGTATTTATACGCTAAACTGGCACAATAGTCACAGCTCACATCTTTTGCTGAACAGTTAAAAAGAGTAGTAATTAGTTACTGATGCCTTGCATATTTCGATACTATATGTCAAAGACAGGAAACTGGTTGTTTATAATTTGTGGAACAAATCTTTGCAGCCGTCACTGTGCCAGGCTGGCTGATTATTTTTCCTTTCAAAACAAACCAGCCAGCACGATGCATCAGTGACAAAAAGAATGCAGAAATGCTAATTCATAGAAGCAGTAGTCTAAAACCTCTCTGCTGGAACGAGGTAAGAAGAGCTTTTCAATAGCACCCATCATCATCAGCCTCAGACCCTGCTATGAATTGTAGCTTCTGAATAATGGTGGTCATGCTTCAAATTAAATACTCTGTTGGAGCAGAGTGTTAGTAGGGCACCCGTGATCCTGTCCTTTTGTTTTTATAATTAACACAATACAAACCCTTGGAGTTTACCGAAGTCAAATACATATTTCCCTTATGAAAAACAGCCTACGTGTGTCTGTTTCTTAAAAGATTTTCCATTATGGCAACAAGGACTCTCTAAAAAGTCATTTTTCCTGGAACATAATTCAGAGCAGCTGCTGATCTAGCAATGAGTTTGCTGGAGCTTTTATTTAAAAGAAAATCTCAAGGAAAACCCTTTCTGCTCAAGTGCACTTTGTCAACCACTTCTGTTTTTCCCATTGTTTATTACTGAACTGCCTCAACAAGAGGCTTCAATATTAGCCCTCTGACAATGAGCTGACATTAAGCGGAAAGGCTGACTAGTACAAAAATCCTTAAATGGGAACCAAAGGTGAGAAAATATAAAAAAAGATATATATGATGTAAATACTCAGTATTTCACATTGAGTGACTCTAATTCCAAGTATTCAACCTGGACCTTGGAAGAGCATTTGGAAAAGGCCCTTGGAAAGCATATATTATTGACACAGATACAAGGAGCCAGTGGGAAACATGGTCAGAGTTAACACAGAGGAAGCTGAAAATAATTAAAAAAAAAAAAAAGACATTCTTATCAACCACAAAGACTTTCTGATGCACAAAGTTGCTAGCTGTTGTCAAAGAGGAACCTCATGCTTTATTTTTTGCATAAAAGTACACGCCACCCTTCCCTTAAAAAAAAAAAAATCTCTACAAACACTACTGAAGGTAATTACTATTCTTATGTCTGCAGATACCAGATCCAGGTTAGTAACATTAATTAGGCAAAACTGTAAGGATTTTAGCAACCAGTTCTGAAGCAGCGAGACAAGGAGGGAACAGGGGAGATTTGAGTTTTGCCATGTTTTCTAGCAGTTTAATGAGGAGTCAGAGACAGGGGGTCTCGCAAGAGGGACAGGAGAGTCCTCCACTCCTCGCAGTGCTGCCAGCTGGCCTTTCTTAGGGGGCAGCTTTAACTGCACAGCCATTGCATTTCAAGATGGCATCATTTGCATTCCTAAAAGCCTTTCTTGTATAGGAATGAACTGAAACACATGCTTAAGTGCTCCATTATATTCAGGCCCACAGGCGCAGACAGCACATTCCCCCTTTTCCACAACACCCCTCTTTCCACTTCCAACAGGCCCTCTCCAGCTGCAGCTACACTGTCTCCTCTCCCGGTGTCCCTAGCAAAAATATTTGATTTATACGAGCAAACAGGAAATTAAGCCATGCTTGCCTTTGGCCCCCCTTCCTCCCGACACCACATACACCATATGCCCTCATAACTATTATACCTTGAGCAGGCTTCAGGTGTTGCCCTGCAATCGGCCCACCGAGGAGAGAGCACCGTGCAGCAGCTTTTAACATTAAGCCAGCTTGTGTCATGGTTGTAATTTAAGTAACATTTAAGAGTGATTACAACAGTCTTTTTGATTTAGATACATGCTTCCACATAGTTAGATAATGAACAGCAAAAAAAAAGTGGCTAGTTTAACCACAGCCAAATGCCAGGATATTAAGCAGTGTCCTTTGACTACTTTAGGGCTTTTTCATTTTAATAATGTCTCTGCAGTAAGAGGATTTCTGCAGCTGTTTACCTTAGAATCCAAAACTATCTCAAGCTTTGCTCCATAGAGGCTCTTCTATTTCTGTTCAATTACCACACTGCAAAATAAAAGATCTTTTTCTCATGTCATACTTACTGAATGTCTCTGAACTTGAGGACTGGAAGAAACTATGTAGGAATGAAAAAGCCCAAATGGTTTATAACTTGAAATGACCTTGTGGGAGATTTCTATATGAAATGCATAATAATCTGCTTTTACACACCTGGCTTATAAAGCTTAAAGCCAACCAGCTGATGTAATTCCTAAAGCTCTCAAGATAACAGCTCTCTCTATTTATGGCTAGGTCTTCACATTTATCTTTCAACATTCCTCCCTATCCCAAAACCTCAAACTCCAAAAATTGAATTGATTTGGGCATCAACCAGTGACCACTTGCCTTTGAAACATTCGATAGTTTTGCTTTTTTAAATTGTCTTTATGAAACATGCTAGAGAAACAGGCCAGGAAATCTCTTTTCCTAATCTTGATTACTGTATCTATTCATTTCCTGATTTAACCACTGAAGTTTCACAGTACAGGCATGAAGTGAGTTTAGACTCCTCCTGGTCAGGAAGCCTCTGAGCAGCCTAGGACAAACTTTAGGAACAGGAAACTTTCAGGGAAGTTACGGAAGACAAATTTAAAAGAAAACCCATTTCTCCACTGAAATTTCATGGGAATTTAACATTGAAGCTGTGATTTGTGCTTTGAGGAGGGGAATGAGAGGAGGAAAAAGAACCACTCCTATAATTTCTGGGTAACACCTGCCTCATTTGGAGATTCCTTTAGAATCTGAGCACTAACATCAGCTATAGCAGTTGCCTCTTCCCCGACACAGACAGATCCTCACTCATCGCAGACTGACTGGAGGCTTCACAGGGACCACCAAGCAGCCTTGACATGATTTAAGACTTCAGATGCTCCCAGAGGAGATGTCTGCACCAACGCTTGTACACATGAAAAGTTCCACAACCCACTTGTAAACCTCAGCAGAGGCTCTGTGCTCTTCCACACTGCTAAATGTAATTAGAGTTTAGCAAAGAGTTTATAATTGATTTAATTGCTGCTGCTTTTCTTTTCAGGAAAACATCTAAAACCAGATCATTAACCCTTCAGCTTTCTTCACTGTCTGGGATTATTCAGTGGCATTTCCCAGAAGTTTAAAATTTTATTTTGCTATTTAAATACTGAAATCTGAAGTACTACTTCTCAATGTACTGTGTGCATATGTGGAATGATCACAATTCTGTTCAGCAGCCACAGTACCTAAAGTTCTTGAACGGGCTGGTAAAAGACAAAAAAAAGAGACAAGAAAAAACCACCACCTTCACAGAAGCCCTGTCCTCAGCATCTGCTGTCCCCCCCCCACTGGAGTAACCAGTTGTACCTACTTCTTCCCCCTCTTGTCTCCTCCAGAAATTCCTGCTTTTGGTTCTGTGTTGCCTGGGTCTCACGTCCAAACTCATTGTTACAGTGATCAGATGCACATTTCTTGTCCAACACTACTTCCCCACCCAGATATTCTTGCAGAAGTGCAAGTATCAATAGGAAATAACAAGTTAGACAACAGTACAAGGGTAACCCCTGAGCCGAAACTTAATTTCCCCCCTCATTACTCAAGCATCAAAGATTGAATCTTGGAAAATTTCACTAAAAGAGGACAATAAATGGGCGAAACATAACTGAAGGGAATTAATTTAAGACTCTGGATGAATATTCATATAATATATTTTTGCATTGTTTGCCTAGCTCTAATTGTGTTCATTAAAGAAAAACTTCATTAGCAAAGGCAAGAGCATATTGTTGTGCACAGCAGTGAACAAAACACAATCCTAGAAATAGCACTTACTGTTTTTTGAGCAGTGTGCGCAGGTTTGTCAGTTACTGGTAACAAAGGAAACATTTCAGAGTTATAATGAGCTCAAATGTTCACATTAACAATTCAAATTCATAAAAGGGGTAGGCATAGTTTGAGCTTCTTGCAAAACAAACAGTAATACCAAAGATATTGGCATTGAATACTGAGGGAAAGGGTTAGGTTCTTGGAGGAGCTAATGGATAAATAATAGAACTACTGCCATGCATCAGGGTATACGTGCATCATTGCCTGATGATGGATGACTTCTCAGTATTTGTGAATATGTTTCCACCTACTTGCTGCTGCACAAAGAAGGTATAATCTCTTGTATTAGTGCCAGCTAACAGAAGAGGGCTCTGTTTTTCAGCAAAAACATCCTCAGGTCTGCAAACAGCTAGCACACATCAACAACCTTGCTTCACATTGTAGGAGGCTTGAAACTGGGTATTTACCCAGGTATTGGGCAAAATCAAGGTTCCCTTCCTCACTGAAACACTCTGCCTTTCTCTGTCATTAGCATTATATCGGTATTCCACCCCTGGGTCACATTTTGGGCACACTGCTCAGCAGTCCCACACCAAGATGCCAAGTTCTTCCCACGTGCTGTGTATCACCCCAGGGGACCTCCCTCCATCCTGCCGAGAGGAACCGGGTGTCAGAGTCTGGAGCCGTGCCTGACATTAGGCATTGCACTGCTTGGCATTGCAATAATCAGGTTCATTTGCAGATTGAGCATTTTAGGGAAGCTCAAGGGACATTGCAGACCCTTCAACAATAAGAAGAGAGCTGATAACGCTTCTCTTCTTCACAGGCTTGGGAAGATTAAACACAACAGGAGCCACTTCTACAGTGTTAGGGACCACACGAGTACCGTAGTGACAGATCATCTTTGATAAACATTTAATGTGATGTCCAGAAATTCACCCAGGGATTTTATGTAAAGCACAGTAAGTTTTGACTGGAAGCGTCTGCCTCAGAAATGCCCTCAGCCTTGCTTATCAAAGGCTTAAGTGATGAGCAGCTCACTGTATCCTGCGCACATCAGAGGGAAGGATAAGGGTCATGAATCCAAAGCTGCAAGTCACTTACACAAAATAATTTTGGCACTTGCTTTGCTTTACCAAGAACATCTCAGAGAGAACCATCCACTATCATTAGCAAGTTTCAAATAAATTGGATAAATGCATTGCATTTTTTTCCTTCTCTCACATGTTTCTCCTAGATTTATGTTCCAGTTTTCATCAACATTCAGCTCACTGCAAAAGAGGACATTCAAATAGCAGATTAACATTTTTTGGAGTGGATATTTGCTCACTGTCTATGAGTATCAGTTATATTAATGTGTATTTTTGTACTTTTATACTCTGTCTGTGTGTAACAGGCCTCTCTGAAGAACAATTCTATGTTTTTTCCCCAAATGGCTTATTATCTAGGATAAACACTACCTTTCCCTCCCTTCTTCCTCAATTTTCTCTGCTGAGATTCTAGATTTTCTTCTTTATAGTGCATTTGCCATATTCTTCAGAATTTGGGCACATTACTTGTACTTGCTGACAGTATTTCAGCTTCTGCAGGTTATATAGTAATTTGATAGTCCTAATACCATTTTTGTTTCTCCTCCTTACAATCACCATTGCAAACAGAACAACTATATAGCCTCTCAGTGATAAAGAGTTTATAGATAAACTGCCCAAAAGATTCCCCTCCAATTATTTATTTATTTTTAGAAAGGCCATGTAATGTCCTTATTCAAATTCCTTTCAAAGTAGCTCTATTGCTGCTCCCTTAATTTCTCTAATTATTTTTGCTCACATACACTGAAGGTTCAGTCTGGAGGAATCAGTTTTTCTAAGATGTCAGGATTTGGTGGGCAGTATCCTGACCAAAGCGTGCACTCAGAGCAGCTCCACGGAGCAAGCTAACGTGGCGCGGGTGCGCGTCAGTCAGGCACACGCCGCGCTGGCTGCGGTCCCTCTGCGTGTATCCAACTCCACCGCTGAGACGCCAGCTTTCATTCTGGCCCGCTTCAGAAGCGACAGCAAGAAGGATGACGCTTCGACATTTTTTAATAATACTTTCTTTTATGTACTCTAGCAGATGAGAGCTTTCTTTTTCCTTTTTTTCCCTTAAGCTGTATATGAGAATGACTCTGTGTTCAATAGTTTCCGTTACTGACAAATGGCAAAGTTCCCATTTCATTTTATTTTGATATGTGTGTTAAGTCATGACAGGTATCCATCCTTGCCAACTAGCTCTAGCATGAAAATAAGGAGGCCCAGGAGACTTAACACTGTTTCAAGTAGTAAATAATATCAATGGAATTTGAAAGAAAGAGATAAGCCTGTATTTTCTGTTAAAGAATACCCAGTTGGAAGAAAGCATTCTGTCGGATACAACACAGACTGAATTAGAGCTTGTCTAATTGTTAGAGCCAATCAGCTACTCTCAACTAATAATAAGCGGAAAAAAAGACAGAGTGTGGTAGGTAGACTGGAATTTATGAACTTGATGTTACCATTATATTGGCTCCCAGAAACCAACTCTGCCTTCATTCACCCGGCATCAAGTCTGAGAAGATCCTGACCCGTACTACCACAGGCACTCAACTCTGTTGTTCCCCGCATACCTGCGGTTCACAAGGAAAAGATAAACTGGTGGCATTTGCTCTACATCCATTGGGCTCAAACAACATGTCATGGAGGAGTAAAACCACGAGTGTTACAGGAGAACAAAACGTAGAAGAAAACCCTGCTGTTACCTGCCAAGCCCAACAAGTTGGAGCCAGTATTAGAAAGTTAGAGAAAGCCTGAGGAGGACTCTCTTGAAAGTTTGACACAATTTGGGGAGTTTACCTGCCCCTGGGCTGCTTCTGGGCACTTCTGTAGCTAGATCTCAGCTCTCTTGTCTCCACCAAACAGGAGACAATCAATGGGAATGTCTATAAAATAAGCTTATGAGAGGAATTTGGCCCTCTGATGTCAGTTCTGGGATGTTCCACTGATCTGGGAATTAGTGGTTTGTGGGGGTTAATGTGCGTGGCTCCCATTAATCACCGTGGGTGCCCTGTATGTGGAAAGAGCAAATAAACATACCAATAACATTCACTTAGCCTCTGGGGAACAGAGTGGTATTTCAGCACTCCAATGTAATGAAGAGAGCAGTACCCAAACTGGATAGCGTAGTACATAAATATACTTATTGCAGATAAGGAATTTCTGATTATTTTTGCTGGGGCTATATGTAACACCACTTTAAGCTGGATTAGATGTCTCTTCCTGACAGAAATATCACCAGACAAAAATCAATAAAACTTAAACAGCCCAACAGATTTATCACCTACATATTACACCTGGTATTTTCACATGTCCCACTCTAAAGTGCAAGCTTTTGTCTATTGGCATTTTCTCACAAATGTGAGAAGTTAAAAAGATTCAAAAGCCAGCATTTCAGGAAGAGGGAGGCTTAATGGTTAAATCGAATTAGACTCATATTATCTGATATAAGAGGAACACGTTCCAATGATTACTTTTTGACATACTAATCTATGAATTGAACATTCAATCGCAACAATTTTAAATGGCTGTTTTAGTTGTCTGCACGTGTTAAAAAATAATCAGCTAGGGTTGGGTGGGTTTCTGGATGGATAGTGTGAATTTCCACCTTCAAGACAAATAAATCAGAAGAAAAAAAAAAAAACAGTTTTGAAAATAACCTTACCCGCCTTGGAGTATTGCAAGGATAGTAGATACAGTAAAAAGAAAAGAAGTGATTCACTGGCTCTCTGGTACCAACAGCAAACAGGCATTGCAATAAATACTTCATTTGTGCATTAACTCATTTGCTAACACAAATCTTGAACCTGAATGATCAATAGATCACCTGGTTTATGAACAGATGGATCTAAAGGCAAATTTTCCTCCTAGTCCCTGAGGTAAGAAAATGGCCATTACACGACAAGACTCACCAAAACTCTGAATGATTATTGCTTGCTGTGGAGAAGCTTGCTATAGGAAGAAGCACTGAGGGGAAAAAAACAAGACTGCAGCCTCCAAACATTTGTCTCAGCAGTACAAAGATGCCATGAGGATAAACCCAGTGCATAAGGTCCTTCGTGCACTGAGTTTTAACGAATCAGTTCTTTCAGACAGCAAATCTTCCTGGCAAGAGCCAGACCAAGGGAGAGCACAGGGAGAACAATTATTACCTACTACCCTGTCCTCCCTCCTTGGGCTCTGCACTCCTTGGGGCTGAAAGGTCTGAAGATGGTGGAAGACTACAGTTGTTCTTTCACAATTATCCTCTTTCAGCTATGCTGGTTTATGTTAAACCACCCATGCGTTTGTGTTACAAGTCTGCTCTGTGACCCGATGCCCAAGCTATTCGCAAACACAGATGTACTCCAGAGCAGCATGTTGCTATAGGTGACCCAACATTCAGTCTTGTGCTGATGGTGATGCAGTACTACTGCCCATCCTCCATTCAAAGACTACAAATAACCGACAGTAAATAAACTCATAGCTTCTAGGGGGGTATCACTTAGACCATCATGGAACCAACCTACAGAGAAAGCCTGGGCAGCTATCAAAAGCAGCAACCAAACCCTATGGAGGCAGTGTGGCTCAATGGATATCATGTCATCTCTGCTACTCACCTGCTACAGCACCTTCTCCACACTGTTTTTAGTCTTTGTCCACCCTCCCCACAACATTCCCTTTCTTTTTTTAAATAAAAGACATTTCCAAAGTCCAGAACTGCTTGGTAAGGTGTACTTCTGCATTTAATACAACGGGGGCCATTCTCTTGGCTAAGGCATTTAAGAAGCATCATAATAAACTTACAACAAAACTAGATGAAAACTCCCAAGCCAACAGTTTTTCTACTTCCCCTCTTTATGGCTACATGTGCTGATTTCTTCCTGGACTTCTCTGACAGGAATTGCATGTCTGTGTGATCTCTCACCATTCAGCACTGCAATGATTTATGGATGTTTAATCTATAACACATTCAAGTCAAACTCCTGTCACCTACATTCAAACTTCCATGTTTTTCTTGGTGTCCCCTTCTCTTAATGGATTTTTTTTTCGTTTGTTTTGTTACAGAACTAGAAGAAAATAAAAAGCTTACTCAAAGCACCTATGACACTTAACCGGTCACTGGGAGATAAGGCAGCTCCTACCAATTCATCATGCTTTTAAGGCATCTTCTTCCAGGGCTCAAGACAGTTAGCAAATACCCAGGTCTCACATCACAGGAGAGCTATTTTTCTGCACCCACATGCTGAGAAACTGAGGCACATCACTAGGGAATCAGCCCGTCAGGTCACAGCACAGGGTACAAAGTCAGAATCCAAGCCACCACGCTCCTATTAATAGGTTTTTCTCACTAGATCTAGTCTATGGCCACTATGGGACAGATCATCCCAGACAAGGCTAGGTACATGCAGTCCCAGCCTTATCCCAACATAATGCTCAGGTGAGAAAAATTCATTAATATTCCCATAACAAGTGGTAATACTAAATGCCATCACAATAATACAAACACTAGAATTAACATTGAAACTCCAAATGCAATCAGAATGTTAATTAAGTGCACTGCACTGTGAATACCAGTCCCCACTTAAAAATGATTAAAGACTTAGGAAGAGAAGGCATATGTAGGAATCGAGGGAGAAGAAAGAAGGCTTTTCTGCTTTTACAGGTGGAGAACAAAGACATGATAGGGTCAGGAACTCAGTGCAGGTCCTCTGAGTCCCAGATGTTACCTTCATCTATAGGAATGTTTTTCCTGGAAGAATTTGTTTTCAGGTGAACTTCTAGCAACCCGTTCAGTCTCAGCACTGTCCACCTTCCTTCATTTTCAGCCCTATGTTATATATGGTACATTGATTTTTGAATGTCTACTCCAAGAGCTTTCTTTGTTTAAAGAATTCTATTAAGCTCAGTATGCAGGATGAAGGTGTCATAAGCATTAGCCAGACCATGAGAAAGAGGAAAAAAAGGTTAAAAGTAAAAGCATAAAGTGAAATAAATAATGAGAAAAAAAATCAGGCTAAAATGAAGTTAAAATATACAGTCCTCTAATCTGCAGAATTTAATTTAATTTATACTCCTAATGATCACATATTCCCTCCTTATTGCATTTCCTCTATTTAACTGATATTGATGTTGTCCCAAATGTAATTGCCCTACATCGGCGCCAACACGATGAAGCTCAGCTTCAGTAGTTTTCCAAAAACAACTTCCTATTACCATCTTTCCAGTTTCAATAATGCAGTCCTCCCCATAATACAATATGGATGGCTTCTCATTTGTATGCACAGCTTCTATATTGCAGACGCAGTCCAGGATCACATCCAAATGTCTTATGGGCTTTTTATAGCTACAGTACATTTGATTTACAGCTACTCCAGCAAACTGTTGTACTCATTACCATTGTAAGTCGAGGCACTTCCATCCTTTTTGCTTTTCGCGTCCCTTGTATTACTGCAACTTTAAGAGGCTCTAGTGATAGATCACGGACAAAAATCAGACTCATCTTATATTTTTCAGCTTATAATTATCTCATTTTGAGGACAGAGAGTATTTCCTGGCCACAATGTGGCCAAAGCACTATTTTTAGTATTGATACTAAAATTTATGAAAAACACTCCTTTTTATTAAAAAAAAAAAGCATGAGTGAGTGAGTAACAGTTCCTCAAACACTTAATACTATGGCATTTTGGTATTCCAAAGTAAATTTCAGAAACTTGAACTGCACTTCAATTGCACTGATGTTTATCTTAGATTTATAGGAACATCTGTATCCACAAGGGAAATTATTTTGTTAATTAGAAGACAGGCATGCTTTTGTTTGATTAGCTGACAGGGTCAAGGATTCAAAAGTAACATATCCTGACACGAAGAGATCTGAATAATAAAAAAACCAAGCAAATCTATGAAACACCTTCACACACCTATACTGACTCCATTTTTAATTAGCACACCTTAACTTCATTCTTACATCAAGGAATTGCATCTACTTTAATTTATAATTATGCTTGTCAAGAAGCCAAGAAAGGAAACTGTAGAACAGATAACCCAATAGTATCATTAGCCCATCTATTTGAATGCAAAAAGGCTTGTTTCAGTAGAAGTTTTCTGGGCAGTAAAACCAAAGAGATGCTTAAAATAAGTTTTCAGAGAAAGCGCTCCCCCTCTCCCCCCCCCCCCCCCCTCAACTAAGTCTTCAAGAGAGTCATAGATCTAGTCAATAGTCAGGGAGATCATGAACTCCAAGTCGCCAGAAACAGCACGCATGCAGGATTTTAAAATGATTTTGGAGGATCATCTTCACTCCATTGTGATTACAAGACAATGGCCCCAAATTAAGGCTTGATGTATGCTTAAGACGGTTTGCCATATATTGTTCCTTTTTACCTTCAAGTGTAAGTAATGCTATTCTTACATACAAACTGATTACATATTCAAAGCTGCTACAATGGTTAGCAGTTAACCAACCCCCCTTTGCAGATTTTCATTTGGCTTCAATTCATAGGCAGAATCCATGGCTAGGAACAAGATACACACTTCAAGGTTATTTTCAGAGCCCTCATAATTTCACCTCAGATTTTGATCAAAAATTGCCTCCTTTTTTTCAGAAGAAAAAAATTACTCACCTTTGAAATCACTGGTACCCTTGAAGAATCTTTACTTTAAAAAAGGATTATTATAGCAAGGTCTACACCTCAGACTTTAAGAATAATTAGGATCCGTAGGGATTTCAAAATTGTACTCAGATGCATATTTATCATAGCCAAGTTAATTAGCACTCTTCACTAAGGACAAAATAATTAAACTAATCATGTTTAATGAAATTTCTATGATAGTTGATGTCTCCGAGTAAGAATTCTAAAATACATTAGTTGGACTGATTTGCTACTAGTTGGATTTTTACTAATTAAATGTCCTTTCTCAATTTATGTTGAACTCCCTTTTCCATTTCTACTGCTATAAAATAAAGGCATCAGAAGCTCCCAGCCACTTCTTTTGGTGTTTGCAAAAGTACTTCAAATTTCACACTTAAGTGTAATTTTTAGCTAAGCATTTATTTTTACATACATATTTCTTGCATTAATTTTAATTATTCCTAGACATTCAAAAGCTTCTCCAGGCTGTACCAAAATCCTGGGCATGGGGTGAACCATCTTTCTCCCTCTGTTCCCGCTTTGGCTGGTATTGCCTCGCCTCTCCTTGCTGTGGAAGCATCCCAGCTGTTGGATGCTTCCATGCATATCTTTGCCGAAGCCACAGCACCGCACTGTGCGAGTGGGGATAATGTAATGTAATTACCTAGACAAACTGCCTCTGTCCCATCTGGTATTTATTTAAATTAGGCATCAGTGTTCAAAACAGACTCAAAGTCAACACTGTTTTCATTTCTATCAACTCTGCAACGTTTCAAGCAATGCCATTGCATGAAGAAATCATTACGGGTTACAGCACGTGCATTTTCTATTGAACTCAAGCAATCAGCAACTGCACATGCTCATCTATCCTCCACCGCCTCGGATGCTTTTGAGGGATGGGAAGAAGAGATCGAAATTGGAGAATGTGTAAAAGTGAAGCCAGAGTTAAAGGATTGCACCCTCCCCTCTGTTTTCTCTTGTCTAGAGGCAGAATTAAAAAGTAATTCTTAGTCATCAGCTGACACCTTTTCTCCACAGCACTTCTCCACCATATGGTGCAGCTCTCCCTCAGCACAGCTGAAGCCAGGGGAGGCTAGGGTCACTAGAAGCATGGTATGGATCCAAGGTCATTTGAGATGTGTAATTTCTCCATTCAGACAGCCTGGCTGGCCTCCTATGAATAAGCTCTGGACTCAGATCAAGTTCCCTGCTAATTAGGAGATACAATCAGACCAGATCTTTCTTCTTCCTTAGCCATAAAAAGCAGCGGCCCAGCAACTGGTTATGACACAACTCTGCTTTACTGGAAAGTCATCCCTTCAGAAAACACTGACTGGTGCAAAAAATAAAATTCAATACTGCTGCAAGACAACTGTTTCAGGCAGGCTTATCCATCTGTTGATTATCTTTTTGCGATATACATATATATTTCGGGTTGTCACACAACGTTCATGAATCTGTCGGCTTTTAAAATCATGTTTATCTCTGTATCAGTACAAGATATATAGAAATTACTAAATAGAGGAGCACAGCATTGATTTAATGTTTTTTACTTCCGTATAACAGATTTGTTTTCAAGAGCTTTATATATTTCAACAAAATTTTTCTTAGTGGTTTAAAAATACCCTTGTTCTGCCTTTCTGCTGCATGGCACTCAAGTGGGGCGTGAGTACATAATATGAAGCAAATTGTTTCCCAAGACTTCTTGTACGTGCTCTTCATGGAGAAGAGCAGCACTAGCATGGTTAAGGCTCAGACACTGACTCAAAGAAAATTAAAATAAATAAATAAATAAATCATTGTGCTCATTCCTCCACCACAGGTCCTGCCAAATCATTTTCATGTCTCACCTTCACACCTGCATCGTGAAGATGATCCCCTTGATATTGAGATGCGTTACCATTAATCTGGTGGCTTCCTTTGAAGGTTTTAATCTTAAGTATCCTGCAACATGATACGGCCCCTTATATAAAATAGAAAACCTGAAGGACGGTCTATGCCAAACAAGTTCCCCAACCAAGAAAACATGGCAGCTAAAGGCACCTGCAGTCAACCTCGGACTGAAAGCATACAAAGGACACCATCAGTTTCTGTTCTCCCCGATTTATTTTGTGCTAAGCTCTCCTTGGTCAGAGCAGATTACCTGGTATCATCAAGTTAATTAGACATTGACATCCAAATGGAACAGACAGAAGCAGCAAAAATACTGAGCAGCAGTCTGACTGCAGAAAGCTCTCATGTGTAACTTGAATGCAAGAGGAAGAGAAATTTGTTCTCTGTTAGCGGCCCATGGGGTATGCCCTGCATCTCTTGCCACGTCAGTCATCTTATTTCCATAAAATTTCCATTTTTTCTATTTGACCTCTGACACATCCTACCCCCCTTAACACTGAGATTCTCTCATTTAGTCACCCTTCAGATGACCTCAGATGATATCATCACAATATATAGGAGCTACTTTTCCACTGAGGTACTTCTAGAATGTCCATTATCATCATAGCTAGATGCTGCAATTATTCTCCTCTTAGGAACAATTCAGATTAAGATGCTACAAAGTTCAAGCATACATAGAAAATCTCAAACTCCAAAGGTCAGAAATTGTACTGGTGTATGCTGGGAGTATATCACTTTTGGAAATTGTTACATCAACTGAATTATTCTCACTGAACATCAGTTTCCTTCCTGCGAGTTAGAGGCCATGGTCCCTTTGCTTTTTTTGTTTTCTTTTGCTGTCAGAACTTGGGTTCATGCATTATCTACTGAGTGCATGTGTGTGCGTACGCGCACATGTAAAATAAGGACCCAATAACGGTAGGAGATACCAGATAATATTACAAGAAAAACAGGAGCATCTAAAAAGAGAAATAAGTAAACTGGTAAATTACCTGCCAGAATTTTCTCTGCTATCACACATCTCATAAATGTTTTCAGAGAATGCAAAATGACACCATTTACATTTCTTAGTCTTTTTAATAAGAATATCGCAGCAATAACATGGTTATCATTAACCCTTAACAATTGTGGGAGTGAATTGACATTTCTAATTCATTACTTTTCCAATTCTACACAAATGTTGTCTGAAAGTGTTCATGTTTATGTGCAAGTCAACATGGGACAGAAAAAAATCCCACAATGTCATCTCAAGGTAGCCGACTCCAAGCAAAGAACTTGCAGTTCGTGGCGCAGTCAGTACTGCTCATTTCTGCAGTGTCCACAAACACTAACTGCCCGCTTACTGTTTTGTAGCGGAGAGATAAAAATCTTTTCCCTAAAATTTCAACCTCTATCCAGTTGCCTTAAACACTTTAAAAATATGCTGAAGTCAACAATGATGAAATCAGCACCTGGAAGTTCAGGACAACTTTGTTTAGACTGTTATCATAATAAAGCTAAGAAGCAAGGAAATTTGGAAGACAACTTCATATGCATTTCTAGCTCTCGGTCAATATAACTTCTCCTTACAAAGTGGAAGATGTCAAGATGGTCCACATTACAGACCAGTGTATATACACCCATGTAAAAATTAAATCCACACACATACCACGCACAGCCAACTTACAGGAACAAAGCTTTACATAGACCTTATTTCTCAGAAAAGACAAAAAATTTAGGAAAAAAAAACCAACAAAAACCTCACATCTTACAAGACTAGCACTCCACTTACCACATGAAATGTCAGGTCCTGTGCAAAGCGCCTTAATGCATCTATCCATTCATGGGGGACTACCACTGTGCCAGTCCTTACCTGAAGACTTATATATGAAATTATCTCCCACATTTTAAAAGTATGAGTGCAAGCTGGAATAGGAGTAGAGGACGGACACTGGGATGATGAGAACTAATGAAGAACAATCTTGAGAAATGCAGCTAAAAGGCAGAGAAGTAATATTTTTGTTTTGCTGCATCTTCATAATCTTATATACAGATAGTACCAAGTACATTCACTCCTAAAGATATCACTAAAAGATGGCTGTGTTGGTAACTACTATTGGACTTTCAGATGGGGATCTGAAGCACTGGGGGAGAGGAGCTCAAAAATAAAAAATTTCACCACATCACTGTAACACTTAACTTTTATACCCCTATAATGAAGAAGGCAACCAAGCAGCTTCACAAGTAAAAAGACTAAACCCAAGCTAGGCACTAACCAGCTCAACCACAAAGAGAATTCACTGTACATTAAGAGGCGAAACTCCAAGAAACTTGAGGAATTTTAATATTCAAAACCAAGGTCCCTACTAAACACAGTTTTAAGAGGAAGAAGTGGGAACCTTGGTCCCTAACACCCTTCAGCCAAAATCCATAAAGGGACATCACTGCCCAAGCAATTTACTCAAGGTTGAAAGCAGGACCTGCAGCAGGGCACGGGAAGCAAGCTCAGACAAAACCAGGCAAGCAACTCATCTTTCCTCTCAAGCACCAGTTTCCTTGCTTTTCTAGCAAGGATAAATGCGATAAGGAGAAGTCAGGGGCCTGACTGCCAGAGAAGCAGAGCACTGGGAGTTCAGACTGATTACTCTCACCCTTGGCAGAGCTAGCAGTAGCACACAGGCCCCTCTGATCCCCTACAGCTGTGCAGGGGCTCAGCTGGTAAACAGATAACAGTATGTGCACATATTAGCTGATGGGGACACTTCCATCTCCCCTTTATTTTTTGGGCTATGGCTTTGACCCTCCCATTAGGCTGATCATTGCCTGCTTCCTCATTACATTGCTGTCACATGGTTTATTTTCTTCAATTTATTCTCTTACATACATATAACCCAACAACCCAGCAGGTTTGCAGTATTTTAGTGGCATGTAAACCAGAGGGAGACATTCATACATGGAGATAGCATATGCTGGTATTTAGCTTGAGGACTCATGAGTTTCACTGAAGCATTTATGAAATGAATAAATGTTTTTATGTTGGTGACCAGGAAGGGAGACACTAATCAAACTAGTGCTTTGGAAAGCTGACAGAGCTCTGACTCCTGCTATACCTGAAAACTTCTTCCTTTTCATTAGCCTTTCTCTGTTGACAGAGCGTTTCCACTGAGTATTAGAGTCATTCTCTGAGCACAGGCTTGGAAAAGACAAGAAGCTTCTCCTCCCCTGCGCCCACACTTAAAGCTGAGGCTGTGGAAACCTGCTTCTGGGGTTGACTTTATTTCATTCACAGCAAAACCAGTTATATTGTGAAGTGTTACCAAGTAACTGACATATTAATTATTGGGATAATAACAATAGAGCCGAGGTCACAAAGTCTCTTAACAACATGACATACACCTCCATGCTAGCGGGATCCATCTCTGCCAGGGAGACAAGAGCGTCATATTAAAAGAGCCCTGTCAAAGAGGGATTGAAATAGCTGCTGCAGCCGTGAAGAATTTTTCTCCTTCTCCCTGTTAAGCACAGAGCTGCACTCTGAGCCTCATCACTCAGGTTCAAGAAATATTAATTTGCTACTGGGAACTCAGGTGGAGAAGGGACAGTCATATTGCTTAGTTTTAGTTTTCACCCTCAGCTGCTTCAGTTAGCACCTATGCCTCTGAGGCACTCACTGGAGCTGCTGGAGGGGCTACCTGTCTGCTTTGACTCGAATACGTAAAGCTAAATAGCACAAACAGCCCCTCTCCAGGTGCAGTTCACGAAAAGGGAAATATTAGGTAGAGATTTATAACAAACACAATTTTTGCAAAGCAGTAGAATGTGATTTCTGTTTTTATTTCCTTGTGTTGCAGCAGCAACTGAAAGTCCTTTTACTTAGTATCTGAATGTCCGTGTACTGCACAAAGATACATTTCTTACACAGGGAAAAAACCCAACCAAACAAGAAAAAGCATAATTGTTTATGAAATTCAGCACTGATAAATCTGAAGGTGACACACAATCTATCCAGCAAAATGGTCTTGGGACAGCCAGTTCACAGAAGCAGAGACCTTTAGGAAAGCGTAACAAGCTGAAGAAGGGGCCTGACAACAAAAGCAGGATAAAATGATGGTGTCTCTCTCTCAACGTATTCTGGTAAGCTTTAGTTCCCATGAGAACGAGAGAAGCACTACGGAGCACACAAATCCCAAAAACTTCACAACAGAAACAGGCATCACCAGATGCACCAAGCGACAGCACCAGTCAAACCTGAGGAAAGCTTCCTTGGCAGGACAGTCTCATAAAACTAAATTAATAATACAATATGGAAAGTTGTATTATTGGAAAGATGGAAAGATATGGAAAGACATACCTTTGAGGAGCATCTCTCTTATTAAGAAACATTGATTTCAGGCTTCACCTTTTTCCTCTAGGTCTAGCTTACAACCATAAAGAGCTTTACTCACCCAGGCATTACTGCCCATGGAACTAATGCTCTGCTTTCACTTATATTTAGAGTTCAAAGGTTATTTCCTTCACCTCTTCTCCCTCAGGCCACGTACCTCAGGCTGCCCTGGCTCCAGCTCCTTATGCTGTAGCTCTTCGCCCTTTCCTCCTGCTCGGCAGGGCCTGGCCTGGGGTGTCACCTGTGTGGCACAGCTATTTCTTCTTAAGGAGACAGTCCTTCATTTCCACAGCACCCTGCGTGGGAAGCACAAGCTCAATTCCTTTCACATGTGGCTATTTTTGATGATATTTGAAAGCCAAGAGCTGAATAAACATGTTTGGGCTTTAAATTGCATTTGCATGTTGAAATAAAATGGCTGTTAAGGGTCGGTCTCCCAAGAGTCTCATCTTGCAGCCTGCCACTACAGCATTCATAGTATCTTTTAGTTTGTGTCTTTGCTAATCGTGGACGTGTTGAGACTGGAGGAACAGTCCTCAGTTCCTCCCAGTACCAGCCCTGCGTGGGACGCGGGGGGGCTCTGCCGGCCCAAGATGGCGCCCACAGCAGTGGCGCAGTGCTGCAAGAACAGCCCTTCACTTTAGCTGCTTTCCAACCCTTCCAATGGCAGATGTTTTTATAGTGAGCTTCAACCCCTCCAGTAACTAGCAGCAGGGTTTACTTTTATCTTCCTACGCTCTGGAGAAGCGGCTTCTAGACCCTGTGGGCAGGCCCCAGGTGAGAGGCAGCCATGGGGCACCCCAGCCTATGTGGGGGTGAAGGGAACCAAGCGCCGCTAAATCCACAATGATCTCACATCAACCGTCTAAAAACTGCCAGGAGCTGCTCCAAGTGACCCCAGAAGCAGGAGTGAACCTTTCTTTATAAAAGCACCCGTCCCTGTGTGAACTTAGCGGTGAGGCTGAGGGGCAGGAGAGCCCGGCCTCTGGGTTAAGAGAGTCACATCACCTGTTTTGAGAATTTCCTTATGCAAGGGCCTTCTCTTTGGCTGTTGCATCTTAAAAGTTAACAAATCTAGTAAAAGCCAAACGTACATGCAAGTTTGGCAGTTTCCCTGATCTCATAATTTCTAACACCGACACAGGAGCAAACTAACTCTTCTCTAGACAGATTTTTTTTCTCCAGTGCAGTGTTTTAGTTTTTGTAGCTTAAGTGTTGTACGTCCTTCCTGAATCCCATGTCCCACCATGTGCTACTGCAGCATCCGCTGTCACTACATAAGTCAACAATCTTTTGGGTAAGCCAGTCAGTCCAAAGTATAAATTCATATGCAAAAATTACATTATTCCTGTAAGCAACTTATGTTACGAATAAAGCCCTAAGACAGAACCCAATTCTCCATGCAAACCCTACGTGCAAACTCCTAAATTAAAAAGAAATGTCAGGCAGGTGGAAGTGCTGTTTTGGGACCTTTCTGGGGTTACAGTTGCCAAGGAAACGGCTTCCTTTGTGCTTAGTCAAAGGCACTGGCTGGCTGGAGCCTCATCCCAGCTATGCCTGCATATGCTGTAGCATTGGAATGGAAGGGAAACTGCTAGAAATACTCCGATAAAAGGAAAAAAAATATTTAAAATAAGGACTTCCTCACGAAAACATCTCTCCCTGAAAAAAGGGGGGAAGCAGGAGCTGTTCTTGTGAAGCTTGGGGTCTGCGGCTGCAGACTCCCATAGCAGGTGACTGCCTCTTACCTTCAAAGATGAAGGCAGAGGCACACAGGGGCAGCTCTTTGCACGTGATGCAGTCTAATAGTTAAAAGCAATGCATAATAAACTGCAAAAATTTAACGGATATTTCTGACTTAAAAGTCACACTCCTCCCTATAGTTTTCACCTGTTGTTGCAGAAAGCACCAACAGTTAAAAGAACTGTCAGGAAAGGAAAAAAAATAATCCTGTTTTATTACTACTTTTTTCAGTGTTTGCTTCTTGTACCTCATTACCTAGTTCTGTGTTTTTCTACGAGTTCTATGTAGACATCAGGGGAGTCTCAAAAGGAGTTATTTTTTTGGTCTAGAGCTGAATTATTTTCAGTGTTACTGATTAATTTTGTATGAGGAATAAGAAAAACAATTGCAAACCCACAAGAATGAGGAGGACATCTCTCAAGCCTTGGCTTGACCTTGGTGAAACTGCTTAGTTGCTGCTAATATCTTTACTTTTCTGACATTGATTTACATTAGAATCATAGCAAAACAATTCTAGTTTAATGGATTAGCCTTCATTCCTTGATGCTTTCTTAATCTAAAATTAATAGCACCCTCAGGTTACTTTGGTTTTCTACAAGTGGTTTGTATTAGCTTCAACATATTGATGTAGCTTCAATGCGTTTAGCTAGCCCTCACCTTAATACAAGCCAATTTAATGGTCACCCTACATCTACCTAAAGTCAAAGCCAGGACAGGATATTTACAGAGACGGGAACATAAGCAAAGTAGGAATGAAAAGTGATACCTAAGAATCTGAGACTTCTCTTCGAAATAAGAGGGGAGTACAAATAAACAGTATAAACTAAGCCATCCCAAACTCTTTGGACCCTAATGACCACTAACATCTCAATAGTTGATGTTACCACAAACTATTAATCCCAGCTTCCCAGTCTACAGGATTGAGTACCATCAGAGAAAAAGAAAATCACGCAATCTAATAATCTGCTACATATCCCAAGAAGGGCCATTTAAAATGAATGCAAAACTGAAATGTATTTTCCTGATCATGTCAGAGATCTCTAGTTGACATTATTGCCATGCATTTTAGGGAAGAGGAAGCAAAACATTCGTCATTCTAAACGCCATTTGGCCTTTGAGAGTAAAAGCACTAGAACAACAAGGAAAAAAACATCCAGAGTAGAGCAATGATTTCAACTTTTATCGGGGAAAAGGTTCCAAAACATTTTTAACTTCACCGGCAAGATGCAGCTACAGACAGAAATGGCTGGTTTCTTGTCTCTTCCAAAGGGCAAGTGCTACGCCTTTATTACAGCTGTTTCATAATGTCTGAGAAAATTTAAGTGATTATTTGTAATGGGAAACAAAAGATCAGACAGCTCGTGCTAGATTAATAAAATGGAGAAATAAAAATATTTTTCAGAATGAGTTCTTCAACTTTTGTTTATTCATTAAGAGAAAAGCCCTATAAAAGAAAAAACTGGGGGCAATTGTTGAAACCAATCCCGTGAATGAAGGTGAAGGCCAAGCAGGCAAGCACGCTAGCTTATATAAAATTGGAGGGAACGTGACTAAAGAAGCTGCTTCCCGCCAGGCTCAGAAGCATCACTGGACAGGAATACTCTGCTTTCTCCCTCCCCGGACCTGCCAGTTGCTGATAATGCACCTTCCCTTTGCACCAGCTATGGCTGCACCTGTTTCCCTTGAAATCTTCTGAAACTCCCAACTCATCCAAATGGCTTTTTACATTCCTGGACCATTTGACAGAGCCAGGAGTTTCTGAAACCACTCTAAAATGGTTACCAAAACAGATCTGACTCCCCCTCCCCTCGCTTCTTTAGCACCTTCGTGAACACAGCTAGGTGGATGGGCATCAGACACAAACCCTCACCATCCTGCAGGACTGTTCTCCTATAAACTGGTATAAATCACCCAGAGCTCAGAGACCGTTGCTCCAGCTTTGGGCAACATTAGAACTGCTCGAACTATTCTGATAGAAACCATGCTCCAAATTACAGGACTTCTGGCAGATCTTGTTAGTACAGATGCAAAAGTCCTTCACAGACAGCTGTTTTGACATTCTGGTTCGGAAATGGATGCCACATGCGCAGAGCTTGGTGCACATGCTAGCTCCTTGGCAGAAGCATGCTCAGGTCCATCTGCTGTATGCGGCAACTTGCCAATTCACATTGCAGATTATAGGCATCAGTTGGATAGAGGAATACAACAAAATCATAGTTTAAAAAAGAGCCTGAGAAAAAAAAATGCTATTGTGAGAGACATGGGGAATACTGGAAATTAAAACCCTGAGAAATACTCTTAGTTTAATTTTTCTTTTTTTTTCCTTAAAAAAAAAAAAGGAAGTAAATATTTCTGTATAAACACTGCAGTGACCAGGCATAAATGTAACACTCGCACCGTGTGCAACTGTAAGCGCGCTTGTATGTTATTGAAGCTTCATTTTATGTGTCTCTACAGAAAGCTGCATTTCTGGCAACGCGTGTTATGTTCTGGAGGAATGCCACCTGAGGAGAACTTTTCCATTCTCAGAATAAAGCTTTTTAAGAGCTATTGGAGTTGGTTCTGCCGTACTTCTCCAGGTACGTGTCAGAAGTCCATAAAGCAAAGAGGCTCTGAGTTGTGGTCAGAGAATAAGTCCTACCAAACCAACAGAAACACTCACAGAAACAAGCTGGTAGGAATTACATTCTTTGGTCTGTTAAAGGCAACAATTCCTTACATTCATATCAACAATTTCAAGTACTGATTTCCACCACCACCCCCCCCCCAAAAAAAAAAAAAAACCACACCAGAGACATCTATTATTTATAAAACAGTACCTGGATGCATTGAACTTTAAAGACATTCCAAGGAACAGGCTTCTTTCCGTGGTAAACAATTGATGCATATTATTTACATTATATGTATATTAACAACATACTGTAAAATGAAGAGATGCAACTTTAGAATTGAAAGAAATGACAACTCATGACTATCGCAGGTGGGTGATATTTGGTACTTCTTTCTCAAACTCCTCGACCTGAGGACATAAAAACATGATAATATTGGCTTACCTTAGGGAAAAAATGGTCAACAATAGCCACTTGCCCTTAACTTTCTAGTCCTTTTTCTTGAGAGAAACTAGACAAATATTTATAATGTTTGAACCAAAAGATTAAAAAAGCATGAGATGAGAAGTAATAGGAAATAATTTGTCCTGGCTTTCAATCCCATTTCATGGTAGGGAGGGAGAAACTAGGTGAGGAGTAGTCAAAGCACCAAATTATTTTTTTTACTGTCTGCAACAGGGGAAGTACGCAGTTATAGGGGAGCCATTAGCTTCTAAGAAAAAAATAATTTAAAAATTCTGCATACCATACTCAAGTGCTCTCTTTTAATTCCCAGGGAAACTCTAGTCTTTTCAAGGAAGCAGTTTTGCTTCCAGGAAATCTGAGATGTCAAAGAAATGTTTTCACTTAATTACATAAGCATGAGAGGAAACTGGATTCAATTTCTTTCACGTCCCTAAACTCTGACATCATCTCTCTTATTTTCTTTCTGATAATTTCCTGGAATGATGATGTGTCGCTGAGCAACCTGCTCTTGGTGCCAGCAGCGATGGTTAGGATATCTGTTGCCAGCTATGGATTAATAGAGGAATTCTACCATTTTTCTAAATTGTTGCAAGACAGTTACAGTGAATTCCCATTGCTCTTAAAATTACTGTCCTTTGCATGTATATGTTTCCTTTCAACTACCTCCCATCTAGCCTGTGTTAGGGAAACAGTGATACGGCTTGAGAAGACTCAAATTTTGTTTTTTAAAAGAAAGATTGATGCTGATTTTGTTTTATTTTTGATATATAAACATCTTGTAAGATGCCCAATTTAGGTAAATTAAAGGAGGAACTTCAAAGCAGGAAAGCAAGCTGGCACTTAGGACACTTAAAAATGTTACTGACATTCTACATGTGACAAGACTGAGGCAGAGATGCTCTGAAAGACAATTGTAAATTGCCATTTGATTTTGCTACAGTTTTGTCATCATCCCCCGGGAATGACAGGGGAAGAAGTGGAGGATCAATATGACCAGTGGATCTCTTTCTCCAGTATATTGCTATCATTTAGCTAAAGCTGATAAACACGGCAACCAAAGTGCCAAGAAGGAAAAATAAGAAGCAGTAGGACTTACTGCAATTTAAAACGAAGAAGAACAACAAAAAACAAACAAACAAAAAAGATGGTTTAGGACATGTTTTGACATGTGCTCAGGTATCACCAGGCATCCCACTATAGATGAATAGTCAACAAAGATACTAATGTGCATACATGAGTAAGAAAATTTTTGGAAGTTATCAGTTATGTGTCATCAGTGAAGAGGGGACAGAGAAGAAAATGAAGGGGATGGTATTATTATCCCTTTTCTTCTTTTTTGGCATGAAACACTGAGCTGAACACAGAACTGGTTATCTGCCCACTCTGTCTTTGGACCCCAAATTCCTTCCTTAACATAGAATTAGCAATAGATCAAAAAATAATTGCTTAGACGCACCAGGAGAGCGCCCTGGGAGCAGCACCACAAGTAGCCACGCTACACAGCTGCAGCAGACCAGCCATGAGGTGGTGGTGTTATTTCTGCTAAAGAAAAGTTTCCTCTAAGAAATCACTGCAGGGATTGAATAGTGACAGGAGATACAAGTGGCAGAAATCAGACATCTCTATATGGCAATACCATAGCAGGGGCTTAATCATCTCTCTACTTATTCCAGCTGCCACACAGAGGCAACAGTGCACCAGAGAAACCTCACTAACTGAGTGTCAAGATTTCGAATGAGTTATGATTTCTTTCTTTGCTTATACAGGCAAGTTATATTCTCTTCTCCTGAGGCAGGCAAACACTTCAGACAGATTTTGCTTGACTGACCCCTGACCTGTGGGACCCCCTGACCTGTGGGACCCTCCAGTCTAACTCATAGTCACAGGAAATCGAAGAAAGAAGAAAGCCAGGAATGATGTTTCTCTCACTACATAATTTGCTTCCCCTTGATGTCCACATATTAATAAAAAATTATGTTGGCATGTGCTGTAGAAACTAAAATTTCCCCATACCTTTTCATATTCTTCAAATATAAATGACTGATTGAAGTTGGATGGTGAGACCTGAAATAGTCCCCAACCCCATCTAGTCAAAGAAAAGACAAAAGCATTTCTAGGTCAAGATTTATCTCATCCTTAAGTAAACACTGAAAATAAATCAGATGAATCTCTCCTTCAAAGCGTCAACTATAAAAGGAGCATAAGGCAGCAACTAACAGAGCAACAGACATCTGCCTGGTGGATGGTTCACGTTAGGGGAACCTATTCCCCCTGTTCCCGAAGCAGTCATTCCAAGCCTTGTCTTACCAAGGAGGCTTTTCAGCAGGTCACCTTTTCTGCTAGCACCTCCTACATGCCAGTGCGAATGTCCACCATCTATAAAACCACCTCGCAAAAAGGCTAACTTGGAGTCTTTTTAATTGCTATTAGCTCGCTGAACTTGACTCAAACCTAATTTGAGAGGGGCATACAAGACCACTTCTACCCTTTGCAGGATATGTCATCTTGCCATTTAATGGTGTCTCTATCCAACTGCTTTAGTTCTAACCAGTCAATTTGGTAAATCATTCCATGGAATTACAACAGGAGTTACCTGGTATTTGACCTGTGATGGCGTTGACAACTTTGCTGAACCAGCAAGGGGTTTAGTGTCAGCAAGAGCTTTTGTAGCAGCCATGGAAGGGTACTGTCAGAATGCTCCACACCAGTAGCTGTGCTCTCCAGCCAGTAGCAGCTAGTGCAAATTAATGTTTAAAACATGCTTTGATTTAATCAAACAGATGACCCTCCTGCAACGTATTGCTTTCTGAAAGTAGCTGAGCGACCATTATGTTTTATGTTAACTATTAAAACATTATGGCTGCATTATATAGTTAGAGTCCAGCCAATAAGAATTTCCACGCATATTTATCTGGTTGAGCTCATCACCACTCTTGATAATTGAAAGGTGGAAATTCTTTCATTTTGACAAACAGGAAATGAAGAAGCATAAATGCACTGAGCCTGTCACTTTCAAAAGACCAGAATAAGTCGAATGCCCAAGCCTGGGAACCAGGCACTAACATTTTTATGACTTGTTGAAAATCCCAAGCCTATCGCTCTTTTTTCTCTCAAACCACTGGGGATCAGTGATCCTCACTTTCCAGCTCATTTCCGCTAACAAAGTGAGGTTGTACCACCTAGGGTAAAATGAACAATATAACAAGAAGGAGCTTTATAGGAATGGGCGTCCATCCTCATCGGTAGTCTGGTTTTTAGGGAACTGACTAACGAAGATGGCACAGATGCTACGTTCGGTGACACACAGCATTAGGTTTTTGGATATGGACATGTGATGTGTGATTTGGCTTGAGATGTTCTTCCAATAAATTTTGGACAGAATCCTCTATTTTTCCTCCATCTTTTGTGAGGCCAGATTCATGCTGGTATAATATAGAATGAGTATGACCCAGTCACTTTTTCTGTGGTCTGCTTCTTTGTATTCAAGCTAACTATGCTTCCAAGGTCTGACTTTATGAACATTTCAAGGAACAGATACACATGTAGCTCCTGTGAAAGGCTACACGAATTCCAGTATGCTGCAAAACTCTTTAATATGTGGATTGTGATCAGAATCAATCACTGGGCTATTCATCCAATGCTATTCAAAGGCCCCATAAAGTATGCGAGTAACCTTCATTTCAGAATTTCAATCAAGGTATTTATTGAGAACTGTGCTGTATCTTCGGTTTAAAAAAAATTTTTGAGGGACAGAGTGGGGCTATAAACCAAACTAGCCCCAAAACAGAAAAAGGTACACTGATAATGAAAGTGCATTTAAAAAAAAAGTGTAGTCTAAAAATCCCACAAATTCACAGATAAGAAATTCAATTTATTTAGGTGCTTCAAATACCAGATTTCACCTTACACCCAGCAAACAGCCAATGAAACAGGTGACTTTAGGTACTTCAAGCTAGGATATAACACAGAGACTAAGACTTTTCAAATGAACCCCAAGGGAAATCAGTGCCAAATTTCCAGTGCTCATCCATGAGAGACAAATTCCTTCTGATTTTTTAAATTTTAATCTGACCCAGCCAAAACACATCTGATAGTTGCTTAAAAGCTAAAAGTATCAGTTTGATTGTCAGAAGCACTGGGAACCCGTGACACTCAGTGAAGCCCAGAAGGGCTTCATTGATGAAGAGCTTCTAAAAACCAGATTATAAGGGTCTTAATTGGCTCTTTTTTTTTTATTATTTAAGAATCTGCTCTCATTTTTTCATTTCAATTTTCGTTCCTGACAGTAAACTTGACTCTCACTTGCAAAAGTCTTCTATTAATTAAATTCTCTTTAGTGGAATAATCCTTCATTCCCTATCATTCCCATTGAAAGAAGAATCAGGCTTGTATTACTTTCTATCTGAGATTGGTCGTGAATGAAGAATCTGGTATGCAGTTCAAAAGTGGTTAAAGATTCCGGTTTGCCTTAAAAATCAGAAAATACTGCAGAAAATCATTCCTGTTTTCAGAATGAAAGCTCATCCCTGGTTTTCTAGAAGGCAGCAGCTGATCAGGCAAAAGAGAATAGAGTAAGTCTAATTCTAAGTGGCAGTATTATTATTTGAGCTTTCCATGGCAGGCAAAAGGAAAAGCTACTAAAGATTGCCTAGAACTAGAAATAAGAGTGAGTTCATGTCAAAATATGACCCAAAGCCCCACTCATCCTGACTATCCTTTGTGAGAATAAATTGATATTTCTATAAGGCTTTGAAGAAAAAATAGTGTAACTGTTTACACAATTACCTCAGGAGAACAGGCTGTATCCTACTTTCCTTTCAGCTGCTAATCAGACTGTCTCTAATGGAAACATACGCTCCCTCTAAAATCAGTGAAAGGTCCGTGCCTCCACACAGGATTCACACTGCGCCTACGCTGCTAGTAAGGACTCACTTCCTAACTTAGATTCTTAAATATAGATGCCTAAAATCAAATACCTCATCCAAGACTGAATCCGGGCCTAAGTAAAAGTGTTAGCCTAAAGGTACAGAACAGACAAGAAATCCAACCACGTCCGTCTTACCCAATACAATTGCAAGATTTGAAATGGGAAAACAATCTGGTAGTCGCCTTACATTACCCATTATTCTCTTAAAATCCCAATACTTCCAGGAATTTTCCCCCAAGCAGTAATCAGAATGGCACTGCAGTCCAGAGTTTGGGTGAGATGCAGATGTTATAGTTAAACCACCTGATGTCAGAGAAGTAGAAACATCAAGGGAGGAGACATCAAGAAGGGCTTTGCACCATTCCACCTAATTTTCATTGTGAAAATGTAAACTTAAGTGTCTTGTTAGGCAAGTTCAGCAAATGGGAAGCTTGAGCAAATGAGTTTCACTTTTGCTAGCTGAGGTTGTTTTGGCATCTGGAAATACGCTTTGGATGACAGGAACATGGTTAGGAGTCAGAATACTTCCCCCCCACCCCGGGTCTTGTAACAGCCTCCTCAAGAAATGCCTTCAGACTATTGCATCTATATTACTGGTATTACTGGTCTCAGATCATTTACACCTAATCTTCCAGTGCTGTTAACAAAAGCTGGGCTAGCATGCACAAATGTAAATAACATTTTTTTGATGTGAAATCCCAGTTTAACTACATAACAGACTTCAAAGCGGGTTTAACATTAGCAATGCCTGCCACCCTGGTTATTAAACTGCTTTCTGTAAGAGTTAGTGCTTTAATTTATTCATCTATTTTGGCTGCAGCAAGCCCCATTTCCCCCTTCATTTACTGAGATACTTTTTAAAAGAAAATATTTCAAAAATGACAAGTGAGATATAAACCAGCAGATACGGGAGCGGATACAATAATGTTAAGCTAGACATTGAGATGGATGCCCTTATGCGTAGCCTGGTTACCACGATCTCAGAGGGGTCTGGGTTAAGGTATCCTGTTCCACCTCTGACAAAGGAGGTTTCTTGCACGCTATTAAGCTCAGCATCATAGCCTGCGAGAAAGTCCTGTGGCGAAGCACAGCTGGCTGACTGTTTCTCAGGAAAAAGTCATCTGGGTGCAGGAGGGGACGGAATCCCAGCATGGGAATCCATTAAACCGCTCAGAGCAGAGCCTGCTGAGCTACAGAATATCCACAGGACATCAGAATGTAAGACCCACTAGGGTATCTTCCAAAAGACTGGTGCGCTCAGACAGTTCCAGCCAAAAAATGAGAAGAGCGGGAGAGGAGTGGGGGAAAGAAAAAGAAGAAAAAAGTGCTACTATTGTTTCAATTTATATTCTTTTGAAAAGCGCACCCCCCCCCCCAAGTAGTTTAATTTTCCGTTACATGAAGTGGAAGGGGAAGAAAGAGAATGATGCGATTGGCAGGTTTTTATGTTCTAATGAATTTCTGCAAAACACAAAATGTCCAAGCCCATAGCTGCTAAGGCATTTTTGTCATATCTTGCTGTGGAGGTTGTATTCTAACGTATGTGCAGCGCCTGCTTCAAGCCACAAAGGTGTAGAACCCCCCCCTTGCCTGTAACCAGTGGTTTCAGTCACATAAAGCTCAAAGCCACATAACGCTCGAACTCATTCCTCCTTGCTCAGAAGCTCAGCTAAAGAAGCAGCAATGTCCAACACTGCCTCAGGCTGCACAACAGACTCTGCATTTTAGATGAAACCCTTTGGTGGGAGAGTAAGTGCTGCAACTTTGTCAAACAGGTGCGGTGAACGCTGCGTTTCTTTTTCAGGATGAGGCTGCTGGAATTCACACGCCAGGCCCGACTTCAAGAAGAGAAGCAATTCTCCAGTTACTGGCGAGTGGCTTTTGGATACAATAGTGAGCAGAACTCCTCTAAAAACAGAATCACATTGTACCACAATGATCAGGTCTGTCAAAAGTAAAAGCCCAGTTTGTAAAAATTACTTGACATTCACTAGAATTTTCTTTTTTTTCAATAAGAGAGAGCAAAGAGAACATAAGGGCAAAGCCAAAACATCTCGTGTTGATATTTTTCAAATGGAAAATTTTGATTGTTTTCTATTTTTCAATATTGAGTTATACATCATCTAATGGAAAATCAAAATTAAAAAAAAAAAACAAAAAAAAAACAAAAAAATTTCTTTCTGCCAATAAGAAACAGATATGCTTCCTCAAAAATATTTTTCAGGCTTTTCCTTCATGGAAAAGTCTGGAATCTGGAAGGAAAAGAGGACTCAAAGGAAGCTAATGTTTTGTAGATGGGGGTTCCCATCCTCCACACAAACTGAGTGGTTAGAGCAATCCTCATCAAATCAATCAGAAATATGAAGAAATCATACTTAGAACAGATCATTTCAGAAAAAAGCACTAGATGGTGTATTCATGGTTTTCACTGCAAAGCTTTCCTACACTTCAGAACGAGACAGTCTATTGTAACACGTAGGTTTCCATGGCAAACATCGAATTTCAATATAAACAGAGTATGCTAAAAATGTATCTCGCTGGTAGCAGCTAATACCCAAGGACTGTAGAGATCACCTTCCTCTTTTCAAACTACATTCAGTTATTTATAATAAACAGACATTAGAACGGATGCAGAATTGTAAACTTCTTAGATGAATATCTCATCTACATTCAGCGGTGCACAAGAGCCGAGAAATTCGCTGCATTATGCAAATATGCACTTTTTTCCAAATGTCTTCCACCTTCTTCTGAATAATTCCCAAGAATGTTTACTTAATGTGGTAAACCGCATGAGCGGAACCAACTTATTTATATTATTTTGTACTAATCTTCAACTTTTTAGCTCCTGCATCTGCCTTGCTACCATAATATTAGTATCAGTGTAACTCAGCAACACCAAAAAACGTGGAGTGCTCGACAGGAGGTGGACAGTCTAGATGGGGCAAGAACATTATCCTATTTAACACAGATTACTTGATTGAAGCGGGGTGGGGAAGGATCACAAGTAAGATGCACACAGTGCCTCGTCTTTCACTTATTTTAGAAAATACATACAGAGAGAAAGAATTATATGATTAATTCAGCTCCATATAAAACCAAGAAAGTTAATTACAGTTCTCTTTCCTTATTCTTGTGTATGGGGAAACTACAGTTTGCACAAACTAACACAGCAGGTTGGTTGCAGAGTGACTATTAAAACACAGGCCTTCCCATTTTTAGGTCAGCATCATACCTATTGAATCATGCCACAACCCACAGGTAACAATATTGAATTTTATTTTTGTTTGTACAATACTAGAGAAATTAGGATCTGCTCAATTTAAGGCAATGAATTTAATTTAGATCTTGAATAGTTTTTCACTTAGAGCTCCAGAAATCCCAGAAAACACTTTTAATTTGCACTTTTACACACACACACACCCCCCAGCAGACAGAGAGATTACATGCAGATTTAAAAAACAACAAAAAAAAAAGAGCTTCCCCAACTCTCCTAGACATAAGCGGCAGCTAAGTCTATTTAGCTTCATGGATGAATGACTAAATTGGTTTGGGAAGTCAGCAGTTCAAAAACAAATTGAGGACAGTTTCCAGGCTGCTCTTCAAAACTTGTCTCCCTTTTTATTTATCACGACCCTCAAAGACTTATTTTTCCTTGCCATTTTCTTCACCAACCCGGAGTTTTGCCCATTGATAAAAAGCCACTGCTTTCTGCTTCTCTCCAGCTAAAATACTGGCATTTCTGAACAGAACAGCATCATCCTGGGGAGCTGAACAAGAGACAGACAAGACAGCACAGACTAACACAATGATTTTTGCTCCACTTCCAGTCCTAGGGGATCATTCTGCTCACTGCTGGAAAGAATGGACACCAACGAAGAAAAAAACATTTACGAAATCAAGCAGAATATTTAATACAGGACCAATTTTCAAGCAACTAATTTATTTCAGCATTCAAGACTGCAAAATGGAAATAAGATAATGAAGGAAGGAAATACTTGAAGAGATGAGACAGCAAAACTAGGCTGAGAAAAAGTGCCTAACCAATGAGATGTGTTATTATGTCAGTGTATTTCATCAGCAAAGACAAAAAAATGTTGAATTAGGCTCAT
Organism: Pygoscelis adeliae; assembly: GCF_000699105.1. Lineage (NCBI taxonomy): Eukaryota > Metazoa > Chordata > Aves > Sphenisciformes > Spheniscidae > Pygoscelis > Pygoscelis adeliae. The sequence goes on from NW_008824772.1 coordinate 3,727,074, forward strand.
TATCATTGTTGGCCTTTATACATTTACATACTTGTTGAATCTTACTATGTATCACTGATTACTTTTTTTTTTTTTAATCTGCTGTTACTACTGTCACGTTTCAGCTCACTTGTGCTCCTGTTTGACAGCAGTACCTAGAGCTGGTCAAATACTGCAAAACGGTGTTTACAAAGCAGTTGTATGAATTCTGAGCAGCTGCTTGGTTCAACCATGTTCGTGCCCCTTGTTGTTCATGAATATTCAAGGGAACATGTTTTTGTTTGCACAAATGGTTGGGGAGTGGCTGTTCCTGTATGAATATACTCTCATGCAAACAAAGATATTCCTGTGGGATCAAGAGTGTTTGCTAATTCACTACTAACTCCTTGTTATTCCCTCGTTAAAAAAGTTTTGGGCATTTAGTCAGAAATCAGAAACGGTATCACCTGACTCCATTAACCAGTTGGATGCTACCACACACAAGTAGTCAGCAGCAAACGGCAAAAAGAGCACAAAACTCAGGTATGGCAAGTATGGATTTGAGCAAAAAGATTCATGGAAAAAATTCAAAGCTTTTTGTGAACAGAATAAAAGAGTTAAACACTGACTACTAGTCAGAATGAACAACCAGCCTGGTGTTCATAATGCATCTCAATTTGAAATCAGGTAACTGTTGTTAGCATGTTCAGAACAGGGGGGAACCCAACACACCAAGCTAGGTTAGCAGATGTTCTCCTTAAGATTGCCTGCACCGCATTCACTACATCTTAAACTAATCTTTTTCTGGGTTACATCCAACACAAGAGTCTTTTTTTCTTTAGTGTTTCTTCCAGCAGGAAAAGCAGATAAATGATGTATCAATGAATCCTGCTTAAAGATGCATCAGCTGCAACAAATTCGGGCATGACTGCCCAATGCAGAGCAGGCAGTAAGTGGTGTGGGCTACTGGATCTCTGCAACCAGGTCTGGATGTACTGCCCTGCCTGTTCTGTGTTCACCAAGTCACAAACGGCTTTTGACTCTTCTGAGAGTTAACCCACTCAGCAAAAATGAACATACTGGGAGTTTAGTTTGCAGAAGTTCCTGCTGATCTTCAGACAAGATCCTTAGAAGTTTGAAAACAGAGGTTATAAAGTGCCTAAATTTGTATGATTCATCACAAGTTTTTACTATGCGGGAAGCTGAACTTGAGAAACAGAGAGACAAAACACACACTGAGTCTATTAATTATGTAGATGCGTTTCTCATTTGCAAATGAAAAAGTAGCATATTTCTATAAATACAAAGAAAGTGGCACAGCATTATAATGCCAAGTCAAACATCAGTCAGCAGTAACATATTTATAGCTGATCCTGGCTTGGGGGGAAGGGATGGCACAGATTGTCTCCTGTAGATACCTTCCGCTTCATTTCCTAAGATTGCAGGAAGCCCTCAAAAAAAAAAAAAAAAAAAAAAGGCACGTTAATCTGTTGCTAAGCAGCAGATGAGTGGACATTCACATCCACATTTCACCTTGCTTTTTCCACAGTGCGCAGTTTCTGGAGAAGCAAAACTCCACATCATTTTTAGAACAACTCCACATCATTTTTAGAACAGTACTGGTTTATCATAACATAGAGGTTATTATGTCAGTGTGGCTCAACTTGTAATGATTTTGAAAAATATTGATTTTAAGATACTAATCAAGTTTTTAGGGAGGTAGAATTAACTATATAAAACATATCTGCTATGGTACATTAATATGAAGCCTTTCTGGCCACACAAAGCCTTTTTCTATGTTTCTTCCTTCATGCTAGCAGTTGTGCACTGCGATAGCCCCCTGGCTAAAGGGAAACTTTGAAAAGCCTTTCACAGCTCTGCAGAAAACCCTCCTGCTAGCATGTATCTGAATCTTAGTACACCCATCTAAAGATTATCTGAATTTAATGAATATTCTAGTTTCTGCAATTAGATATTGTTATTCACACCTAGGGACTCCAGAGTGCATACATATTGAGCAGAAATTAATATTTATGGTTATAAGCATAATTATTCTGAAACATGAAAAAAAGAAGAAGATATGAAGGTATTATTTGATTATTGACCTAACAAGACCCAACTCAAAACCTAACTACTTGACAGATTTCAGGGCATGGACTTAATTTGTGAGGAAGATGGGATTTACCATCGCATATTATAAACCAGACAATTTAGCGTAAGTGGTGTTCAAAACGTCCCAGCCTTTGAAGCGTGGACAGTGTTTCAGCCTCAAAACAAATACAAAAGTATTCTTCCTCAGGGTAAACACTTATATTAGTTTATTCCTTCCCAGGCGCTCATCTCAGAGAATTTTACCCATTTACAACAGACTTATTTCTTTTTGGCTTGAGGGATAACCGGACAATGTTTTCCAACCTTTTATCCAGCTCTTGGCTGGAGAGACTCAGCCCCTGCAACTTCCGTGCGCTTGAGAGGAGTGGAGCGGCGTTCAGGGCTTGCTAATCTTGTGCTACCGCAGCAGGTAGCACAGCAGCAGAGCCACAACCCTTTGCCTTTCTCCTTCCTCTCTCCTTAGTGCCGGGACTGCCGAGAGCAAGAGCCATCCCCGCCAGGAAGCCCTGAGCAGCCCCAAATTCAACCCTGGTTGACCAAAAGCCCTAGGGGCGTTAGGTCAGCTGGCATACAACAAGGGTCCTGGGGCTCCCGTGATCCCCCTCCCAGCTCAGAAGTACTCTTAAGATGTTTTCTATTGTGGGAAACACTGGCAAAGGCTCACAAGACCATTCTGAAGCGCTGGGGAGGCCACCTGTGAGCCAGGAATCAATCCCTCAGCCCCGATGTGGTCTCTCCTCTTTCAGGCAGCCAAGCCAGCCTCCCTCTATCTCACTGTCACAGTCGGATGCTTCATCTGTGTCAACATCGTCTTTTCAAATCCCGCTTTGAATTTTTGTTAGCAACCTGCACAAAACAAGGCTGACAGCAAGAAGCCTTGCTGCAAAACTGTGAAAACACAAAGTACTCGCACATCTACAGCTACAGAACAAACAGGCTGCTCTGCAAGCAGCAGAATTAAAGAGGGCTGGAGTGCTGTGGACCTGCATCTTGTGGACGGCTGTCCTGCGGTCTGATAAGGTGCCAGCTCCAATTGCAGGTTCTCCCTCATTTGAAGCTTTCTTAACACCTCTGTCTGTGCTGATTATTTTATATTAGAAAGGGGGGTCTGAGCTCTACACATAGCCTCTTCCTCAAAAGAGTGCTCGCAGCGACTTCTACCCAGCCACCTACTCCTGCGAAATCCACGACAGTTAATTGCCTCTGAGACAGCCCTACCCTTCTGCCAGCTGGGCTGAACTCAGTCAGTGGGCTCAAATCATTGAGGAGAGGAATGAGGGATAAAGGAAGAGTATATCTTCAGTATTGGTTCTTCAGGAAATAAGGCTAAAAATAGAAGCCTTGCCATAATAAGAAAAAAATAGATTCTCTACTCTTGTAGTAAATAAAGTCTCACAGGATGAAGAATAGCAGTATCAATTCCTATTTTAACAAATTCAGCTGCAGGAGATTTAATTTTTATCCAAAAACACATCAGAGAAAATTAAAAGTCATTGATCTTGTTCATCTACCTCCTTTTCTTCTCCCTCTCCCTCCCAGTTTCAGATTTCAAGCACTTACCAAGAAAATTAAACACAGTCATTAAGGAAGCCCTAGAAATCACTTGCCTCTCAGCATCTTCTTATTTCCTAAAAAGAAGCCCATCAAAGAAGCCTTTGAAAAGCAACAAAACATCCACCTCCCAGCCCCCAAAGCTTTCATTGTTTTGGGAAAGCTGTGGCCGGCTATATCCCTCCGTGCCCTCTTTAAATCAGTTATTCACAAGCGTGCTGACCTTAATTCATTCCCCAGGGCCTCCTATGTGACATTGTTTAATTTGATCTTGTTACTCACTTATGGCAGATAAGAGGTTTGAGAATTTCTTATTACTCTTTCTCACTCAAGTGACTCAATCCTAAGAAAAATAATGACTTGTTTCTGACCCATTTTTTATGAGTTGATTGAAAGAAGGATGTTTTTTAGTTTTTTTAAAGTTAAAAAGTAACAGAAAACAGAAAGGATGTCCCCCTTCTCCAAGCAATAATCAAAGACTGATTTAAGCACTAATGAAAATTTAAAGGTCAAACTTGTAACAGAACTATTTTCAGCTCTATGTCTTAATTGCACAAGAATGCAGTTTAATAGTTTCTTTCTAAAATTACTTTACCAAAAAGAATTGTTGTTGTCATGGAATATCTGCTCATTTAGACAACTGATGTGGGTACATTTCATTTTTTTTTCTGTCCCTAACAAAAAACCTCAATTATAGCACTGAACATTTGGGCAAGATCTCAAATTAACTGGAATACATATCCTTAGAGACATCAGCTGTGCATTATGAAGTTCATGACAATTCTAAAAAACCACTGTCCGGCTGAGTATCCTTTTGCATTTTGAGGGGTTTTTTCCCCCTGCTTGTTCCTATGAACATGTCATGAACAGTACCTTTATCAACCTTTCTCAGGTTGCTGAGAAACACCTTACACAGCAAGTTGGTAATAAAAATGGAACAAGAGAAGTCTGAGGATCAGATTTTCTCTTGGAAATTGAGCTGGATCATATTAGACCCAGGTGATTGCATATGAACCAGAGAAACTTTTCTCTGTAATGCCATCAAATCAAGTTATTCCAGCTTCTGGCAACAAGAACCAAAAAAAAAAAAAAAAAAAAAAAGCCTTATGTACAATTAAAGTGAAGAAGGGGAAAACGCGCAGCTTCTGTTCTGCCTTTTACAGATGGATTTTTTTTGAGGGCAGTACACTGGGAGATCTTGTGATACAAAGCAACAGAATGTTTTTAAACTCTAAGCTATTAGAGGAGAATTCCAATTGCACATTTGCCTTAGAAAGCTTTAGGGATTTTTATAAGCAGCCTAAAATAATTTTATTCTTAATTACTCTGAATATATTATTTTGACTATTTTCAACCACAAAGGTAAAATGTTTCTTTAATGCATGTGCATTTTGCAGCTAGGTACTAGGAAAAGTATCATTTTAGTTCATTGTGAAAAATGAATATAAAATTGTATTGAGATTAAAAATTACTTTTTTTTTCTACTAAATTATATTGCCAGAATATGGCTGGAAACCCTTTGCATATTCAGTAGAAGGCTACGGAAAGTCACAGCTACTCACTGAAACAACAAAAGTATCAGATGAAAATCCACAGAATGTGTTAAAAACCTAAAAACTCGTACCAGTAGTGTGGCAATCACTAGTTTTTAACTAAATAGACGATTGAGGAAAACCAACTTTATTCTTTTGTCTCAGCAGCAATGCTGAGAAGTGTTTAAAGGTTGTGGAAAGCATTAGGTAGAAATCCATAACACTGAGCAAGTATCAAGAGCTGTTCCAATCAAACAAAAGTGAGGAAATATTAGTAAATTTTTGTCCAAATTACAAACACCTACAGCTTATCTGCAAAGGGAAATTAAGGCTCAACATTTATTACAGCTAAAAGTATACAAGAAGCCTATAGCATAGCATCACATAAATCCAGGAAAAATGGCCAGGTACAATTAAAGGTCAAACATCACCAGTCTGCCCTCGTGGAGACTCAGCGAGAATGAGAGATATTAACCAACGCATATTCTCTGCGTTGTTACAGGGTCACCCAATTTAGAATGAATTAATCATATTAATATGATTAATATTAATATTAAAATATTAAAAAAATAATTTTGCTTCCTAATGTCACAAGGCAGCATCTTCAGTCTTTTATCTCAGGGACATACTCTGATGCAGATGCAGACTCCCAAAGATCTTTTTGATACTGAGATTACATTGACTTCAGTGGGAGTTTGGTTCTTAAATTCAGCCTTATCCAGGCCTGAGTCACTAAGGACTTTGCATCCTTTAGGCAGACGCATGTGCTGGCTAGTTTGACAGAGCAGCACAGAGTATACAATCAAGTGACATTAAAAAATGTTGTTTTGCATGCAGGAATCATACAGAAGAACCTGGAGAGAAATTCTGTAAAAAATTTATCAAGTGTTGAAAAATCACTATCTCAAGTAAGGCTGGGCTGCTCACCTTTCTTCTGAGGGCAAATTGGTAGAAAAATGAACAAATTTTATCTGTTTTATCTTCAGGCTGGTTTTCCCCCTCCCCCTGAAGTGCAGTGTCTTACTGACAAAAAAAAAAAAAATCAAAGGGAAATGAGTCATCATCACAGGCCTCGCTTGAAGCTAGGTTTGATGGCCCTCAGAGGAATAACAGTCCGTATTTTTTCCACCGAAGACCCCAAGGACAAGTATTCTACAATTTTTGTGGCGAAGTCTTTTATTGGGAGGCATGTCCCCCACATCTCTTCATCCTTGGCCCCCATCCCTTGGCCCGGATGCAGGCTGACCATGGGGCACAGGCAGGACCCTGAACATGAAGCTTCCTTGGAGAAACCTCCCGAGGCCTGATAGTCCTGCGAGCCCTGTTGTCAGCCCTAATCCAAGCCCTCGCTCAGGCTAGGATTGATGGCTAGAAGTGTTTCAGAGACAGGAGACTTTTTAGGTCCACTCAGTTCCTTCAGGGTTATCTGACTAAGACACCAGTGTGAAGGAGCATTTGACCCACAAGTTTCTCTGTTTGCCTTGGCCAAGGACCAGCTCGCACAAGCCTCCCCAAACCTTTTGGCTGATTCTCTTTGGCAGTGGAAGGAAATGAGAACAGCCTGTGCGATGGCCAGTGAGAGCTCCTGTGTCAGCCCTCACACCAGCTCCCCCAGCTTACGTCCACAGCGCTCTCAGCCGTGGCATTATGCAGTATGGGCAGGTCAGGCCACACGTGGCACTGAGAAGACGCAGCCACCCCAGCGCCTTTCACACAGTTTGTGGATGTGCTGCTCAGCACAGCTGCGAACGCACAGTCCTCACTGCAAAACCACCCAAGAAACAGCAAAAATAGTGCAGAAACAAACCGACGTCCCAATCCTTGCTGCTTTACGTACAGCTCTGTACATGCAAGTGCAGTGCAGAAAACAACCAGCAAAGCATGATGTCCTATAACGTAACAGTGAAACTGCACTGCTGTTAAATGGTGGTTTGCGTTCACTTCTTAAGTTTAGCACCAATTCCCTTCACTGGATAACAGAATGATCATGAGAGCAGTACAGCTTTGTTATAATACCTCGATTTTAATAGTACATGTATTCAGAATTATTCCGTTGGAGTAAAAGGGACTCTAAACATGTAACTGTTCAGCTTTATTAACTAACAGATAATTATGTATTAAATTGCACTGAAATTGCATTGTAATTTTAACAAACTACAACGTAATTACAGTCTTTGTAGTGTAAAGTATGACTATAACACAGTAATGAATTAAAGATGAGAAATAAGCATATAGACTAGTTTGTATTTAGAGTAGACATCTCCGTAATATTCCCCTTGTGGATCCACTTTCAGGAATATGGTCTAACTTTCCCTCACGCCTGTTGAGCTCCGAGTGCCAGATCTGGGAGCCACCAATCTGTAAATAGGTAACAGAGCAGGACTGCTGTTTTGTGCAGCCAGACACGACACGTCTGTCCTACCGCCGGGTTGCCTGAGCTGACCTAACCTGGTGTAATCGCTCCCCGCCACCCATTTCCCCTTTGGAAACAGCTTCCTGGATAATTTGAGGCTGGCGGTTTTCCCCACCTCAGTGCAAGCGTGAATGGAAACTGCTGGTGTAATAGCACTGCTTGTTAGGCAAATGTGTCAAATTTTATTTTTTAAGTGGAAGAGAGATTATAAAAAAAAGTTGGGTTTTTTCCACCCGTTTGGTACAACTATTCCAGTGTATCTCAACTAACTCTTCAGCTACAAATTAAAAAAATTTGCTTTGCCAAGAATTTTAAGTGGTTGTGCAAATCTTTGCCACCCGTTGTACTGTTTAACGACAGAGACAAAACCACCATAATTTGCCGTTGTAGCAAAATAACATCAGATCGATGATTTATGGGGCCTGGAATGTTCTTTACTCAGAGCTGTGCGCTTCTGTTGGCCTTTGCACCTATTCCAAACACAAACTCAAACACGAAGCTGCTCCCCTCCCTCCACTGCAGTCTCTTCATGTCAAACGCAAATCCTCTAATACCAGATACCGTATCACTGTGCATGCGACCCCCAGCTTACAGTGTAACAAGTCCAGGGAAAGGATGCTAGTAAACTCTGCTGTCTTGGAACACGCATAAATAATTCACACCTTTCCTATAAATATTTATCCCCAGAACCTCAATTGTCATTCAAATAAAGGTTACAGTCTTCATCCATGTCCATTTTCCGTATACCAACCAAATAATCTGAATTTTTCAACTGCCTTCTCTACTTAATTTATATTTGTCTTAAAATTCAGATGCACAGCATGTTTTCTCATAGCAGTTAAACAAAAAGACTCCTGATTTTCCTTTGTCTTTTTCCTTTTAACCAGTGCTTATCCGTTGGCTTCAATGGAACTGCTGTGGGCTTACACGAAAATGAGAGCCAAGACTGGGATTACGTCTTTCTGTTAGTGTCCCATGGTTTTAAATAAAAACATCGTGATATTATAATCCTGTCTGTATGGTACAAACAGATCTGAACTGCAACCCCGGGGGATGGAAAATACCCATGAACCTTCCCTAAATGCTAAACTGACACAAACTTCTTTTTTTCCACATGCAATCTCCTCCATTATCTCCTGAAAAAGAGAACACCCACAACAAAATAATCCTGAAATTTGGCAGCTTTATAAGCCAAAATTAGACATTTATCTCCCATCACCACCTCAGGAAAAAGAAAGGGGAAACAGGGAAGAGAAGCAATAGGAGCTATGAATGCTCAGAAGCAAGAAGAAAGCAGTCAATCAGGTACAAAATGACTACCCTCCAGGCTGCAGCAGTTTGGTTTTGCCAAAAAAGTCATCACCAAAAAAGCATCCTGGGACAAGAAAATTCCTCTAAGTGGCCAGCTTTTTGCTGAGGAGAGATATTATGAACCATAAAAATTATGTGCTGCTTCTGTTTCGTGAACATTACATAATTGCTAGACTAAATAGCCAGAATAAACAGAGAACGGGCATTTTTACTAGGCTTCAGAAGAGTAAAGCCATAAAGAAAATAACTCCATGAAATTTACAGGAGAGACCCATTTCAGACCATATGTTGGGAAGGATCTTCATCCAAATGTATGAGTCAATGTGTTAGCTAAGTGTTGCACGCAGAGTCCATGAGTTTGGGACTGTGTGAGGTTTGGGTTTCTCAAAGCTTTCATGCTGGCCTGCTTTTATCCTCCAAAACACAACACATCTACTTGACTTTCTGCATCACGAATTTTTCCCCGCTCTGCACTGTGAATCTGAGCAGAAAAGAAAAAATAAAATTACTTGACTTGCTCATGGGATGCACACTTCAGGACGCATGTAATTCTTTTTAAGCTCCAGAGCCTTAATTGCTTGATTTTGCAATCATGTAAAGACATAGCACAATTACAGCCAGGACTGACTGTAAGCTGAGACTACCAAGGTATTCTGTAATCCAGATGCCTAGCTTTATTTCTCTGTTGTCTTCTGACTAGATGCTTGTCTCTTTATTTATTTTTATGGTGTGATTCATACACCTTATAAAATTATTATTTCAAACCTGCCTGTAGGCAACAGCTGTATGACTGCATAATTACCACTAAAAGATGGCAATGCTAGAGGAAGATCCTTCTCATACAGAAACCCCTCATCTGGCATAATCACTCATTTATATGTTTAATAGATGAAATTAGTGAGAGAACAGAACATGGACAATAATGAGGGTGTTACAGACGAGCTTTGCCACAGCACTCTGCCAAGCGCTACCCTCCAGCTCAGCATCCCCCAACTTGAACAGAACTGCCAAGTACAGCTGGCCCCAAAATGACTGTTCTGTTTTACAAAAACTTTCCAAAGCTTTAAAATTTGTTCTTCTTCCATACTGAGTAGTGGAACTTTTCAAATATTTTTGTGAAACAAACTATGCAGGAATGTTCATTAGATATGAAAAAAGAAAAACCACCAGGGGGTTGGTTTGGGATTCTTTAAGCGATCACAAGATCTAGCATAGACCTCAAAACCTCATAACTAAATTGGGAGCCGGAGTGTAAAGGATGAGCTCACTTGGGTTATTTGGGGGCCATACGTAGCGGTCACTGCCTTGTCACACAGCGGGACGCGCAGCTCTCCTGCCACCGAAAGGCTGGTGTCCTCGTGGCAGCTGCGAGTCAAACTGCTGGTGCTCAGGTGGCCAGAGAAGGCTGAGGGCCAAACGTACCGCCTGGCCAAAGCTGACGGGAAGGCAGCCAGGTCTGTACCTTCTCTAAATGCAACGAACGTTTTTGAAGGGAGGACTACATTACACTGACCACAGTCTCACTGCCCTGCTGCCAGCTCTGCAGGGACCGGGGGCCCTTGCAGCCAGGCCCCATCCCACCGCCCCAACCGGGAATATACATTTACTTCCCTTCCCTTTTTCTACCTTTCCCAGCATCCTACAGGATGTTTCAGAGAATGTCATTTCCAGCCGCCCTCCACTCTTCGAGGTTGGCTGATACTGTTGCTGGAGACGCGGGCTCTAGTTTTTCTATTCGCACAAAAAGGCAAGTTTTTAATAAATAATAAAACAACAATATTGTGTGCATGCGTTCTATAGCTTGTGTGAATCAACGCTAAGGATGACAAACATAAGCAGAGTACTTGACTTGTCTAATTGGGGCATTAAGCCTTTTATCTCAAAACTGAGTATCGAGAGCAAGAAAAAACATTCAGTCTGGTTTTCTAACGGGAAGTAATTTCACTGACAAACAATTCCAGCTTTGCCTGCATCTCTCTTTGTTTCAACTCCTTGAAAGCCTAACGTTAGATCTGGATTAAGGGAATTCTATTTGCAAAACTACAAATGCTACTTGAAAACATCCTGAAATGTTTTTCATCCGTATTTAAATGCAGAAGGTATAGTAAAACATTCCTTACAGTTGACCAAAAGCTTCCCAAAGCCTTTGCATATTAGGTGACCTTGATAGCTAACCCATATGGGCTTTTCCAAATGATTTTGGCTGTTGCAAATACTCATAGCATCAATGACAAAAACACCCCAAAGTGTTGCTTAGAAGCCAGCTTTTATTGACAGGATAGAGCCCAGGATCTGGCAAATATGCTTAGGAAAAAAAAGATGGCAGAATCATGTTTCCCTCCTGCCTGTGTGGTTCCAAGCCCTGGCACCCTGCTCGCTCCGTGGGTGACTGTCAGCCGGCGTGGCGCTCCAGCCTGTTAATTACTTCTCTGATTAACAAGCCAGGCACTGAGCTGGAAGAGACAGCGTCAACTCCCAGCACCTGAATTAGAAGTACAAGTGTTTACCCATCTGAAACTTACTCAGATGCATATGAAAAAATTATTCAGGGCTGACTTTGCATGCAGGTTAGGAGGCCGTTAGGATATCAAATGCAAAGGGGACGATGGTAAGGGCTGACCAGAGCCTTCCAAACCCGCGGCAAAGTGTTCCTGGCAGTGGCCCTGTGACTCAACTGGTAAGTCGCACAGCGTCGCTTCATACGGTGATTTTTTTGATTCTATCACAAAAGGAGAAGTTGACTTGATAAAAAAAATGGTGAGCCCAGGAACGGACAGTGCACAGGAGGGTCAGAGAGCAGAAAATGAGTGTGGCGGGAGAGAGGGGTGGTGGGGGCGCGTGCAGGACACAGCAAAACATGCTGTATCTGAAAGACCGAAAGGTGTAAGAACCATGTGTAAAACCACATTTGAAGGTTTCCACCTGCGCCCACAGCCCTGCTTCTCCCTTCTGCTGCCCTTCTTTGCCGCGTCGGCCTTTGCCGTGCCTTTGGTGTTGGGCTGAGCCCGGCCAGCAGCCGGACGCCCCTCCTGCCCGTCGCTCCCCGGCCTCTCCCGCGGGAAGGGGAGGAAAGAGAGAGAGGGCACAAAGACTGCAGGTAACGACACTGGCAGGAGGAAAGCCGAAGCTGCCCGTCCAGCGCTCGCCTATCTGCGGCCGAGGCGGTGCAACCCGAAGAAGAGAGCCGCGGGGGGGCCCGCGGGCAAAAGGGGGTTCG
>NW_008824772.1:3739474-3749910 GCF_000699105.1 Pygoscelis adeliae
GTATGCCTTTCGTGGGGAGGCGTAGGCGCGCCTCCCCGGCAGGCCGAACGCTGAGCGAGGGGTCTGCGCAGCTCCATGCTTTTAACGGTGAGGGAGGAGGGACGTGGCAAACGTCTCCTCAGCGTCCCCCCGGAGCCGCGTCTCTCCACAGTGCATTTCGCAGGCAGCTCTACGCGACAGGAGGCCCACCTTAACGCCCGTTACATTTGCCTTTCGGTAAGCCTGAAGACCACGAAGCCAGGAGCCGGCAGCTGGGGCTGTAGGAGGCTCTTCCGTAGCGTGGCTTTCCGCCTGCGTGATTGCCCGCCGAGACCGAAGGCTGAACGGTCAAATTTATGCTGACTTCAGCAAAGCAAAACATAGATAAAGATTCAGAGTAGCCCAACAGCCTGTACACCAACACCTCTGGGAAAGGTGTTCTGTCTGGTTTGGTGACCACCGTATAACAGACAGTTGAGGAAGAGAGACAAGTTTAAAGATGCGCAGGGTTAAGGACAGCAGTGAGGACTAGGAAATAGATTTTTTTCTGGAGATTATAAAAGTTGAAGTGGAACTATTTTTTCTGAGCTGAAAGGAAGACGGGGAGTTTGGTTAAGCTTGACACATCCTACCTAGAGTTAGAACACTAGCAACAGATATGCCACGCTAAATGAAAGGCTAGCATGAGATTCACCAATCTGTAAAGGCGATCATAAAATTGATACAGCATATAGCATGCATCCCATCTCAAGATCCGGGGTCTCTTGACTTGTTGGAAGTCAATTCACATAAAAAATTTAAGGGATAACCAATATTCCTCATATGCAGCCTAAGGATATGCTTAGGAATATTCACTTATTTGCTTTCCTGTTGATACTCTCCAGAGAAAGACCCTGGCAGGGAACGAGCCTGCAGGACTTGCTTCTTGCTCTGTGGTCCAAAACGATCACGGTCTGTTTATGTGCGTTAACTGGAAGGAAGGGTGCAGCAGGTTTCAGTCACGTATTGCAGATGCCTCTAACCTCTAACAGCTTACTCACAGTTCTGTGAGGCAGCACAGAAGAGAAGGATGGATATGGATCAGCCCTTTAGGCTTCTACAGCTTCAAACCACCTTTTAAAACTCTGCTCAGAATTGATTAATTACACATCACATGGCCCACACATCTTACATTTCAAAAATGCTACTATTTTCTCCAAGTGGGACGCCGCTTGTTGTGGTTTCCAATGTAGTTCCACTGATTCTACCCCCTTCAAAAAACACAACAAAGAAAACAAAACCAACCCCACCCAAACGCAAAACTCAGCTCTTTCTCCCATTCCAGGCACTTCTGTTACTGCTTGTAAAGATCAGTCCTTGCAGTCCTGACTTCCACAGCGCTTAAATCTGACCCACGCCAGCTGGGGCTGTACCAGTGGGACAGGTGGGCTCTTATTTCCTCCTAACCAAATGTGCTTGATGGCAGCTCATCCCAGTCAAGGTAAAATCTGTGCCTGGAGGGTGCCGTCAGATCAGTAATTACTGAAGCACACCTAGAAATCACAATACATCATGTCAGAGGAAGTGCCCTTTCCTAAATGGGTGGAAAAGTTTGTGTTCGGAAATAAGAAGAATGTTTGCTCCTTAAACTCACGTTTCAGAGTTTGCCAGAATTCAGGAATATTTTCTCTTAGAAAAGGTATTGCTTATCTTGCCTTCCTTGTTTCTAAGATTTTGCTTCAGCAGGCTTCATGGCAAAAAAAGCCCCCAAAAAAAGAAAGTAGTGGAAACAGTACTGCAAGCAAACAATAAACATGAATAAAACACTACCCCTTCAAAGAAGAACGTGAGGTTTATCTAACCTGCATACTGAGTCAATCTGGAGCCTAGCAGCTGAAAGAAAATATAGGAAGAAAAAGGGAAAACCCAGCAGGAGAAAACAAGAAATATGTTTTGGGCACTTAGTTCCTGATGTCAGGTGTGTGACATGGTTGTATTTTATTCCAAGCAAAATTTCATATCTGTGAAGTTATTAGAGCGACAGAAAGTGCTGTGAAAAGCAGAGTAAACTCAATTCCTCCCCGCCATCATATCCTCACTGCTGTACAGCTGGATGAGATCAATGCTCTGCTCTCCGCTGAGGCAGAAAACAAAGGAAAGTTTCCCGGATCCCCAGCAAAGCCAGGGGCCCCCGGCCAGCAAAGCCGCGTGAACCAGCCAAGTTTGCACCTGCCTACGCAACCGCCTTATCCTGCCATGTAGCAAAGGCACCCTCTGCCTTCCTAACAGAAACACACGAACTCAGGAACCAGGCCCGGGATCTGTGAACGTAAGTCACTGCAGGTACCTTCCGTGATAGCACCTGCGGAAGCGAAGGCACGCGTGTGTTTATCTGCTTTGCTCAAGGAAGTTCCTGAACTACAAAAGAGGGTCTGGGTCAGTTGTCTTGTGCGCTGTGGTCCGAGCGCTGACTGCTACCGCACGGACCCCGCGGCCACTGTCCTGCCTTGGTGGCCTGATCCGGAGGGACCCAGTCCTTGAAAAAGTGCCAGGCTGAGGCAGGTGTAGCGTGGTCTTATTTACTTGAAGAGGTCACTCTTTTTGTAGAGCATACATAACATGCCACAGTTGTGCTGCATTTTGCCATTTTTGTTCATTTTCAGTTCTTTTTTAACTTAAAAAAATTACATAGGCACAGTGTGCGTCTGCATGGTGACATACCACTCTGTTCATATAGCACTGTGGGAGGTAAAGGATTTTTTTTTGTTTCTAGCTTGCCTTAATCCTATTTACGGGCAATCATCAGCAGATAAACATCGTGTTAAATACATCTTCATCTAGGCAAAAGCTGAACTTATGAACACGACAAAATGAAAGCAATTTCCGAATATATTATGCTGTGGATTTATGTTAATTCAGTCTAAATCGTATCGATTACAAGTGACAGTTTATCCAGGACATTATTTTTGTGTTTCTAATTTTACCCTAATTATTTTGGTTCAGTAGATTTATACCAATCGCTGTTACAGATCTTCACGCCTTTGCCTACCCTTCTTGTTGTCACCCCAGCCTTCTAGGAAACAGATACGCACTGTAAGTAACCTCTTCTTCTGCCGTACTGCATAAAAGCATATTGTGCATTCATACATTGTGGTGGTTTTTTGCTTAAGCACATTAGCACAATCTTTATAGCATTTGATACATGTCCACAGCTTGTGGGATTTTTCTTTCACTTTTAACGTGGGAGGAAGTTCACGCTTACGTTCCTGAACGGCTTGAAACGTCTCAGTGTTTTCAGAATCTCTGCTGGCCAGAAATATTCTGCATCCCCAAGGTACCACAGGTAGATCAAAGGATCACAGCCTGCTCTGACCTCCACGGGAACACGCGTGGGACAGAGGTGGCTCCAGTCACACACCGACCCCTTTTATATCAGGCTGGGTTTGTATAATGGGTTCACAGTCTGCCCGTTGGCTCTGGTCGCAGGGTCAAAACAGGCGTGTTCGCATGGGCAGTGTCTGTGGTAGGAACGGCAAGTTTCAGATGAAAATCTTTTTTTTGTTTGTTTAACTATTTTAGGAAAAAAAATAGTCTTCAAGCGTTTTGTGCTGTTTCCTTTTGATACCTCAGAACACTGCGCACCCTTTTTGCAGAAAGGCAGGGTGCGTACCAGCATTCCGTTAACTCAGTGCATGATTGAGAGCGGAGTACAAATTTTGACAACAGGGACCAAAGAAAATAAACTAAGTAGCAGCAACGTACATAGCAAATGATTAGAGAGACAGAAAACCTCTTCTTCCTCCCTGAGACAAGCGTAAATTAAGACAGTGTGGAAAACATGGCAACCAGACAAATTGCCCATTTTCAAGGCACCTACCAGGCTTGGCCCGCGGTCCAGTATAACAAACCCCGAAGGCAGCAGACAGAGTTTTCCCAGCAATCCTGACACACAGTCCATCCATCATCCGTAACGCCTGGTTTCCCAGGGAAGGCTACTGATGAAGAAACCCACCTTTAAGTAAGGAGAAGGGGCAGAATTAATTGCTGCTGCTGTAAAACATACCGTATGGATTACAGTAGCAAGGTCCTGCAACTGTGGGGCTCGGATCACAGGACAGTACCTTATCTACATGAATTAAAACTATGGGGCCAGGCCGTGCATCAGCGTAGAATTTCTACACCACTCTCACCAGTCAAGCACTATTCTACATGGGATTTTGGTCGTTGTTTCACTGGAGACAACAGCAAGACTCTCACTGGTAGCAGAAAAGCCGGGATTTCTACAAAAATCAGTCAGGAGTGCTGCTTGCAATCTGTCAGTAAATAATTATTTCAGTAAACAGAGTATTTGCTGGATGGAAATGGATCAAAGGTTTTTTCTTAGAGTCAATAATTAGGGTTTTTTAGAGGGTGGGTTTTGGGGTTTTTTCCTTCTTCCCTCCCCTCCCGCCCGATCAACTGTCCTCTGAACTTAGTGGATATCTTTCAAGAGAGAATGGATTTTGGATCTGGTATGGCAGATGGTATAAAGGACTACCAAAAAGGAGCACTCCTTACTTAGAGGTCAGAGGACATCTTCCCATCCCTTTAAATGGCTTAACAGCTCTGTAAGAATAACAAATCTGTTTAAAATAGGAAATCAGAAGGAAATAAAGCTGTGTCAGGCAACATTAACACTCCCATGTGCAATTTGACCTTGGACAGCTCGTCAGATCTCATGTTCAGCTCATTCATCATTATTCTGAGCTGTAATCATGAACACCCTTGCTCATTAATTATACATTAACCTCATTCATGACTTTTAATCTATAATGGGTCAGGATGTTTAAAAATAATTAAATAAGAATGTGCGATGGTAGTAAGGATAATACCTGTACTGGAGCTTAGGACATCTGACTGCAAATCAAAAATAGGTGATGCTGAACAATTAAATGGGAAATAAAAGCAAGAAAGGAGAGGTCTTCCAAATCTCCAACCTTGCATTTAGAACAGTATTAGCTTTAAAAGATTCCCAAAATATGCAGCTTGTAGGCTTCCGACTTGTTTATTTTAAACTTACAAAATGAGCGTGAGTTTTCAAAGCAAGGAAATATGATCTGCTGTACGCAGATTAGTGGATCAAACTGTTAGGCGCTAGCTCAGATAGAATAGGGATGGGTTCTTGACAATGCTCAAGACTCTCGTCTGCTGGTCGAACTGCCAATGGTCCCATTTGGTGGGTGCGTTTGCTGGGTGGACTGTGCTGGCTGCGGGAGATGACATTGTTCTCAGAGCACACTGTGTTCCCGCGGGTTGCTGTGTCCATCTCCTGGAGGTTGAACCAGTTCTCTGTGGGTCTTCTAACCTATGCAGTGGCTCGATTTCCAAGCAGCCTGGGGTGAGAGCAATCCTCTGAATCTGTCAGTTCTCTATGCTGAATATTGGATTCAACAGAGGATTTACCTCTGTGTTTCCAGCACGGATAATGTTTTAATTCTGCAATTATCATATATTGTTTCTTCCTATAATTAAATGAGTTTTCACATCACACAGCACTGGGGCACCTTGCTTTCCAATATCACAAAGGACTTCTCACATTGTGGCAGTTGTCTGCAGTAAGCTGAAAGCGCCAAGGTTTCCAAAACAGGCTTGAAGCAGAAATAAAATTTTACACCCAAGGAAGAATTACTACATGCCACACAACATTTCAAGCTAAAATAATGTTTCATCAAAGATTTAGGGAACAAGGATTAGTTTTTTTAAACCTAGCGAAGTCAATGAATCTTATATCCCATATACTGCTATACATTATGTTCTGAGATACGTTTCACTATGCTAACTCAAGGCTGTTCTAGCGAGGTTGCTTCAAAGAAAAAACTCTCAACTGAGAGCACATTTCACTGACCTAGTTTAGAAGAACTTGTGAAACCCACCAGCACAAGGATTCCCAGGAAGGTGGTCAAAGAATATTACACTGCCTGTGAAGTACTTAATGAATTTTAGAACGGTAGATTATGGAGTTCAATAATGATAAATTACGGAGCCTCAAATATATACAAAGGATTTACCTTAAAGAGAAAAAACAGAAGAATTTGTCCCAGCTGTAAGTGGATGCCATTTGAAGTAGCCAGACTATGCTTTATTATTCCCAGAGAAGCTAAAAAACCTTCATAAATCATTTTTGACCACATCCAGGATTTTCAAAGGACTCCAAGCAAGTTAGGGCTAGTATCTGGTGAACTTCGATAGAGGCTGGGTACGTAACTATCTTGGAGCGCTTGGAAAATCCCTGTCTCTTTGAACAGCTGGATTCTGCTCAGCTCTAGAAAAATACATGTATTTCATAGCACTGAAATACTCGGTAGGATTTTAACCTTAAAAACATCCAAATGCAAGAGTAGGTGCTTAATCTGACTGCCTACTGAGTTTAATAGGGCTCTGCCTATGGCATTAAATAACAGTACCTTTGTGTAAGCCACTGGTTACAGGTCCCTGTTGTGTGGCACCCACAGAGGTGGGGGGTGTTAAAACCCACCTACATAGCCCTGCTCTTCTCCCTCCACATGCTCATGCTTTTAACTCCAGACGTCTCCAGGGCAGGTTAGCCAAGGTAGTCATCATCACATATTTACACTTATAAACTGCCTTTCATCTGATGATCTCAAAGCACTTCACATCCATTAATTAAACTCTAAGGGCTTGGTAATAGGTTGAGATGAATATTTTCTGCTGTCCCTCAGGTAAAATAGCAATTTTGCTTAAGCATGAGCAGCAATTGGCTTTAAACCTAGAGAATCTGTTTTTATGAGCAATCACAGAGCCGTATGTAGTAAAAAGTATGATTACGTGGGATGGACTCAGTTTGTGCTGAAATGGGAAAGGAGATTACTTTTTCATTCAAAATACCTTTACTGTAATGTATTTCTTTCTTAAACTAAAGTGAGCATATTGGGCTATTTATTCCCAAATGGAATTCCAGCAATTGGGGTTACTGAGGATTTAGTCCCTGAAATGTATTTTTTTCCTTAAATCTGTTTCAGAAAATCCTGTTCCACATGTGATCAGAATAATAATTAAAGGACTTCTCTGTATATGTAATGCTTCCAAGTTGACACATCTAACCATGCACTTGGGCAATGTAAAATCAATCCAATATCAGTAAAGCAACAGGAGTCAATTTTTTTTTTAAAGGGATGTTAGTTCACACCTTATAAACCAGCTCTAATTTCCACTATCGGGGTATATTGTCTTTTACTCAGAATTCCAATTTGAGGTGCGGGACCAATGAATAGAAACTCGTAAAGGCAGAATTTCCCCTCTGTGGGCACCATCAGTATTTTAGAAAAGAAAAAGGGTGCATCCATAAAGAGGAGGAGCATTTTCAAACTTTCGGTCTGCATGAAAAATAACAGAAATTGTATCTTAAAAATAAAGAGCCATATTTGAAAGCATAATTAAAGGGATAACATGTTCCAAGCCTCAAAATGTCATCCCTTCTCTGTGCCTCAGAAGCCCCTTCTCTGAAACGCACACCATGACAGTAGCCTGTTTGGTGAAACACTTCCGTACCACCCGGTAAAAAGCGTCATCCAGAAGCTCACTTACTGTTATTGAAAGTGAACACGGGTAATTGTTTCAGATAAAATGACAGACTTCCACAGAATCACTACATCCTTCCAGTCTGAATCCTGCAACACCAAAAAGATATTCCCTTCCCATCCCGAGACCACACTTAGACCAGCTGTGACCTGTTAGGCATGAACAGTGTCGCAGTGATAGTCATTTCAGCCGGTCTACTTGTATTTCTTCTGTTTGAATACATAGCTCTTTCCTTAATTATTTCTGACTTTTCATCCAGCATTCTATAAGCTTCTTACGAAGAAAAGAAAATAAATAATTCAACTTCCACTTATTCCAGGAGGAGACTGGCTGTTCTAATCTATCCTTAGAGAATAAACAAGCTAGCTGTTCGCATACAGCTTATTAAAGTATGACAAATAAACATGCGCATGATATTGCAATGACAATAAGGATGGGGAATACCAGAACTGTATTTTGGGCTGGAATCTGAGGCTGGGACCATTTCCAGTTCCCTCCCAGGGGCTTGAAAGTTTGGTTACACTTTTGCCTGTAGCTGCAAGCCAGAGACTGGTAACGAACGTCAGTGCAATAAGGAGCGAGGAAGGAAGGACGGAGCCAGAGAGCGTGTCAGAGCGTGGATTAATTCCCCATCGCGAGAGCGCTCCGGGCGGCTTTGTGCAGTGCCTTTGGAGAGAGCTCTCAAATGAGTTAAAAGTCTGATCGAGAAACACGTTTCCTTGGCCACGCAGGAGCGAGACTGTCTGTTTAGGGTTTAGGGTAGTCTGTTGGAAATATTTATGTGTTAGGGGAGCACGCTGGGAAAGCTTCTGCACCTGCTTTAGAGAAACCTTTCAAAACACATATTACTTGCTGCCTCCAGGAATGTTCCTGTTTTACTTGGAACAAGTGTGGGATTAAACATTTGAAGCAGTTTTGGACCAAAATCTAAGTTTTCCCCTTTCCCAGGCATGGGGTCTGTGAGTCTCTCATGAGCCTTGGGAGCCCTGCGGAGCTGCAGAGCATCAGCCTTGCAAGGAGATCGCGTTTGGCACTGAAGGCTGCAGCTCACTTCCAACACCACTGGAGCAACGGGGGCTGTTGTCCTCACTTGAAAATGTTTCAGTAAAACATAAAAACTTTGGATGCTTTCCTCTGAAACAGTAAAATATGCAATCAGATTGGAGTTGACTTCATCCACAGGAGATATCTGACAATCTTTCTTGATGAGAGAGAGCTGCACGTGTCAGCAGAGAGAAAGATAGAGTGTCTGAAGAAGAGGAAACCATCCATCTTACCACCCTGACCTTTCTGACAGTCAGCTAGTAGTATGGGCAGAGCTCCACAGATCACTTCAAAGTTTATTGCTCTGTTAGTCCTCTTTGATTGACAGATCACCTAATGGATAATAAATTACTGCTCTCCACTCGGATTGGGGGCTGCCTGCATGTTGCTAACGCTGATTTTTCAGAACTTGCTATCACTCACTCTCCGCTTTTGCAATTTAAAGGGATGCAAGTTCAGAGACAATAAATAAATAGAGAGGACTGGGATTTCAAGGGTACGTGTGGGAAATTAACAGCACGGCGCCCTCTGAATTTCAGTGTGACACAGGCTCCCGCATCCCTCGCGTCTTTTTAAAAATCTTGCACTTTGTGCCTGCTGCAAACCCGGTTGCCTCTCCCTCAGGCATCTGGGGGTGGGAGAGCAAAGCCCCTTTCCTTGGCCCTTCCGCAGCTCAGGGGGCCACACCAGGGTGGTAGGGGGGCTCAGTGGGATGCTTGCCTCGGGTGCCCGCCTGAACCAGAAGGGAAAACGTGCTCTGCAGTGAGATGAATCTGAAGAACCTTCACCCGAAACCAGTGGTGCCTCTGCCAGGATGGGGCCCAACTCTCAGCTTTTACTTAATTCCAGTCACAGTGACTTGCTTTGGCACGCGAGCAAGCGCAGAGCAGAGCCTGAATAAAGACCTCAGGGTTTTGCCCATAAAAAGAAAACGAAGTGGAAACGCCTCTCTTGAGGTTGGAGAGACCAGGATTTGTTATGGCTGCTCTGGGTCACTGAGAGCGCCGCGAGTCAGCGACGCTTTCCTCAAGAGCTGCTGTCAGCCCCGTCACTTCCATTAGTTCTGCCACATGTCAGGATGCAATTAAAAAAATGTCCCTCTTTCACACTCACCTTCGGGACTGGTGGGCTTGTCGCCAGCGCTGGGGATGAAGCGCTCCAGCTGCTGGTCCCACCGGTACCCGCGGTGCGAATACCACAATGTGTAAGCTAGAAAAAGCAACAGAAAAGCTCGATTCTCACTCGGGCTAGGTTTTCCAAAGAGCTCGGTGCAGATGGAGCAGGACATGTTTAAATGTATTAGCAAACTGTATTCCCTAATCTTAGAGCATTGCTTTCCTGAAAGACTGGGGGGGGTGGAAAGGCTCTGACTTTAAGCAGTGTAATTTTGCATGTAATTTTGCACAGCTTTCCTGAAGGCAAAGGACCTTCCTCCTGTGCCAGGGATCTCCCCTAGGCACCGTGGTCAGGGTGCTGTTGCTTAATGTTCATACATGCCTGCGATACCTTTAGCTAAGACTGTGGAGAAGGGAGCACCTGCATAAACCTAAAGAATTTGGGGGTCAAAAGAAAAGATGTTCCTCCCCCCCAAAAAAACCAACACACTCGGCTGGATCCAAACTGGTGCTGGTGGAGCTACACCATTATCCCTGGGCACAGGCAGCTTCTCTGTATCTCCCTGTCCCCGCATTTTCTAGGGTTCTTGCATGGTGCACCAACTGTTTTGAGGCTTTCATTCTAAATTAGCAAATTAAAAGCACCAACCGCAGAGGCACCATCAGCACGGCAGGTAGCTCCGCAACGTCGGGTCTGTCTTTTCTGGCAGGTGCTTGTCTTTAGTCCCAGGGTCGTGCCTT
>NW_008824772.1:3749926-3768145 GCF_000699105.1 Pygoscelis adeliae
CATCCCCCCCAGCTCCAGCCCCCGGTCTCTGATACCAGCTGCCGTCACCATTTCACACATTTTCAGACACAGACTCGGGCACTCTCCGCGCAGTGAGCTTGGGACGGAGGTGCCGACCTCTCATCTTGCTGCCCCGTAGCATCCCAGTTGCTCCTTATAGCCACCACTAGATCTCTTAATTCTTCACCCATGAAACTGTAAATTTTGTGGACAGACAACATCTTTCATTGCTTTTGTGAACATCTGCATTTCAGAAAATCTAGCCCTGTGGGGTTTGGTGCATGTCTGCATCTCCAGCCCCTACGACACTGCACATACTTAAGAGCTTTCATTATACACACTCCTTTTCCCTCTTGACTGAGGGAACAGTGAGACCTTCAGAACGTGTTTATTTATTAAATCTGTGTTACTTGTTCCTATAACATTTATTTTTCTCTCTCTTTGGAAAGCACAGAAGTTCAACACGGGCCCTTAGAAACACAGCTGCTGTTATTTTGCAGCTGGGTGCTACTATGTGGAGAGCATCTGAAAAGGGAGGCTTGAACATAGGAAATTAGATGCAAGTTTACATCACTGTGGAGAACAATATATGAAAAACTTGAGATGTAGATTTTAATCCAAGATTTTTAATATTTCATCCTGCAGCCTTTACAGTTGAATGGAGGTTTGGAAAAGTCGATCTATGTACAGATCCATGGAAGACAAGACAGTATTTACTCTTGTTTCTTTCTCAAATGACAGTAAGCCTGGTGGGTTACACAACATAGCCCATCTTTATATCCTCAGTTTAGCAATGTGCTATGGCTGTTCAAGAGAGCATTTATGTACACCAGTGAACTCTAAGTGTAAGCTGAATGCTTAGCACATATTTCAGTGCTATCTTCACAGCAGGGTCTATAGGCAATGTGTTCCCTTTACCCACGCTTCTTACATTTCTGCATCCTTATATTAAAGCTTATGGCTTAAAATGAAGGGAACTATGTTGCTTCATTTACCAGTATCAAATATTTTTACTGAGAGTAATTGCTTATCCGGAATTTGCTTATATAAGAATTAAACACGGTATTCCATTGAAATATTAAAAATATCTTTCTATAGCTCTGCTCTCTCCACTTCTCCTCTAATGTTCAGAATCACATAAAATAGTAATGAGCATACATAGCCTTCTGCTGTTTTCATAGACAAGGCAGTAAAAGAGACAGTTGCTGTTCCCTTGAGTGCTAGCGCACGAATCAGAAAGTCTAATCAGCCACAGTGTCTGACACACTAGATAGCCCCTGTATTTCATTACTGTTATATTAAAATCTTTCCTATTTGAATTCTGTATCCTCTATGAAAAGGGGAGAGAGAGGTAGAAGAGATAATCAAAAGAGGGCAAGAAGAAAGGACTTAAAGAAAAGTAACTCTCTTTTAACTACCCCAGCCTGATGCTTTGGAATTCTGTTTCCAGTGCAAGAGCTGGTCTCAAAATACCGGCAGCAAGTACCTGGCATGCTGCAGCCGTCGTACACCGCTGGGGCTGCTCTGTAAGAGTTCAGCTTTAGTGGCCTGGGTAAGACCGGGTGCTGGCTGGTGGTTCTGCCTTGCAGCAAACGCTCAGTGAAAAGTAAATGAGCAATGGTGTTTTTCACTGCTGGCCCACACCACTTGCCTACTGTGTCTGCGCCTGCAATTGAATATTCAGGGTTCCCTTGGTTAGGTCCGAGGCTTGCAGAGGGACAGATATTCTGAGGCTGCACCGTGGGTCAATGCAAAGGCAGTTTTCCTGGGAGAATCTGCTGTCGGGTGTTGCCAGCCTCTGACTGTCCGCAGCGTGGAAGATGCAGCATCGCTGCAGCCTTGCCAGCAGTGTGGCTGGTGTGCAGGTTTCATAAAAGCAACATCTTCCGACGCTCTCAGAAATAGGAAGCGCCTCTGTGCGTCAGTCCACACTGATCTGTAAATTAGGCTGTGACAAAATGAATTAGATTTAATTTTGCATAGCTGTCTAATGGCATTACTACATGTGTTATTACATAATTCTTTGAATCAATAATTTGACTTTGCATGCTTGCATCTTATGAAATTGAGAAGGATCAGTTCAATACCTGTAGGCAGTTGCTAAGAGTGGCACAGATGTATATAATGTCGAACAATAGATGTCACTGTTATGCCAATAAAAATGGGTTATATTTACAGTTATTGGTAGTTTCAACCTCCATTGCACAAAGCTGCTAAGTCAAAAGTGTAAAGCCAGGGCACTCACCGACACATGATACTTTTTTAAACATGAATCCTGCACCTCCTTGTGTTTTTTCATCTATCAAATTACACACAAAAATTCTAGAAGATTTAAAAAGCCAGTTTAAACAAAATAAAAAAGATATTTTCCTATAGCTTTATGCAAATTGGTCAGGCAAGAATAGCACCACTACCCAAAAGTTACCATGAGTGGGAGAAAAAGAAAAAGGTTTGTGGGAAGCGTAACTGAGGAAATATCAGAGGTGGAAACATTTCTGCTTAGACTTCTTTCATTCAAAGGGGAGGGTGGTGTATTTACTCTCCTCTCCTTGGAACGATTACATGGAGGATGGCACG
Source organism: Pygoscelis adeliae (assembly GCF_000699105.1). Taxonomy (NCBI): domain Eukaryota; kingdom Metazoa; phylum Chordata; class Aves; order Sphenisciformes; family Spheniscidae; genus Pygoscelis; species Pygoscelis adeliae. The sequence goes on from NW_008824772.1 coordinate 3,752,504, forward strand.
TATGAACTCACCAAAAGGGAAGGACCAGGTTATAAGCAGTCGTTTGTTGAGAGGCAAGAAAGGAGGGAGAGGCATCACAGGCAACATCCCACAGCAGCAAAAGATAGGGAGAGTCTGCAGAAGGAGGGAATAAGTATCCAAGCGAAGTTTGAGGTCTAATGTCCTATTTCAAGAGTTTCTTAACGCTGCTTGAAATTAGTATGAAATTATGAAAATCAGACTGCGAACACTATAAAAAACTCCAGACCAGCATGGTACCCTTTTGCTCAGCTGTAAGCAAGACCTGTGCAGAGTCAGCTCTCAGGTGATGAGCAAAACCAGTGAAGTCTAACAAAGGAGAATGAGTTGAAACATCAGTTTCAGGACAAGACACAGAGGAAACCGGGCAGGTTATTACACAGCAGCTGTTCACCAGCTACCGTTCTATTCCTCAATATCAAGAACACAGTACACCGAGAGAAAACGTCTGTGCTCAGTGGTTGTAGGAGCCTATTTGCAGCCGTAACACAAGACACAAAAAGCTTCTTTGTGACCAACTGGTTTAGCCAGAAAAAGTGGACAAGCGTTTCGGTGCACGATGCTGTCATCAGCCTGGCCCCAGTCAGTCGCGAGGAGGAGGTTCCTGATTTTTTTGCTTCTTACCATGAGTTTGGAAGACATAAATTAATTCAAGCAAAACCTAAATCTATAAAAATAAGAAAAGCCACATGGTAGATTTTCATCAAGCCTCCTTGATCCAGAATGTGAAGGAGACCAACTCTCATTTCTGGATAGACGACACCTGAACCGCACACACAAATAGGTGTTCTTTCAAACAAAACCGCCAGTGTTATGTACATAAATGCCAAACCTTTACCATGCAGATTTGATCACACCTACTCAGTAAAAAAACCTCCAGTATTACAACGAGGAGGGCAGCTCTCTCCATCCAGTCCAACGCCTGAGGGAATTGCCAGGAATTTTCTTTCTAGTTTGCAGACAAGACTGTGCTTGCCATTTGGACAATGTTGTGATGATGCAGATTTAAACATTTCGGTGCTTATTTACCTAACTACTGCAAGTTTTGCATGTAAACAGGATCCTTGCATCTCAGCTTTCCTCTTCTCTGGTGTATTTTTTCCTCTTCACTTGAAATCATCTCCTTGCATGTCACATCCCAGTCTCTTGCTGAGGAAATGATTAGGAGGTCACAAGAAGAAGAATGACTCAATATAAAAGCAGAAACAAGAGAAAACTTCAAGGAACAATCTGAGGAACAACAACATTGTTTCCATCACATATTCCTTGTAGCGTTGAAGGAGCGAGAGAGGCAGAATACCAGGTGAATTGCTTCAAAACATAATGTCTTTCAACATACCCTATGAGATATTACCTGCTTCTGTAGAAAAATAAAAGGAAAATGATACAAATACCTCGTAAATCATAGCTGAGGTGCATATTTCAAAGATTCACAGGCTTCTGGTACAAAGTACGAAATGGTATGGTTTGCAATGTAATGTTGCCTGATAGCACAGAGGAATTTCAGCCACAGGCTTTCAGCCTGGGAAATGTAGGTATAAAAATTCAGCATTTTACATGTACTTTCACAGCACCGAGATAAAGCATGCTCCTGGACACAATGACATCGAAAATGCAAAATCTTAGCATCTGTGAAAGTACAAATATTGATGTGCATCACTAAACATATGTTGCTGACTAAAGCTATTATTAGCGACAACACTCATTCTCTACTCTGGAAAATCCCAGTTGCCTTAGGCTTTGTCTGAGCAGAAAACCAGAGAAAAACCTGAATAAAACCTTGTGAGTCAGCCTCATGATAACAGGCTGAGCTGTAATACTCAGATAATAATAAAGCCAAAAATACAGGGCTAAATTCAGCCATGCTTACTTGATGCTAAATTGAGCAAATTGCATACCGCCTGCTGCAGAGGCAGTACCAGAAGGCATCTTGTTCTCCCAGATTGTCTTTGCAGGGTACAGATTATTTTGATCCATTCATTGCAGCCCCCATTTTGACTGACACCTCAGAACTGAACTGGAAACTCCAGATGCTGCAGCTTGGGAAGCTGGGCGCTCCGGCTGGGGTTGAACCCCACCCGTTTCCTATCGCACAATGCACACAGCTAGCAGATCTTGCGCCTGCCTCTTTCACCCAGCTCTCCCCTTCCACCCTCCTACATCAGCATGGGGCCACCTCCTGTCCGAGCCCCTGCATGCCCCAGGTGAGCTCTCCTAAAACCACATCAAGCCGTGGGTTTTCTGGGCCCTGAGCTCAGCCCTCTATCGTTCCCCTGGACTTCCACAGAAACAGCCAAATAATGATGTCTTCAAATGGTCAACGAACCGCCTGGTTATCAGGGGTGTTGCGGAAAGGGGTTACCTTTGCACAGGCCTGATGACAAGTGCCTGAGCCAGGAAGGTTTAAGCAGAGTTGTACTGCCAAAGTCAAGCTTTTAAACATCCTATTTCTGGTTCCAAAATTCACGAGATTAACTTTCTGTAAATATTTTTTTTCAGCATGGTCTTCCAGCCTAGAAGCATTTAGATTGTACCTTTCCAAGTTTTTTTCTGCTACCAAGAAGTCTAAAAGATTAATTAACCCCCAGAAAAGTACGATTCCAACATTAAATAATTCTAGAAGGTACAAGAGGAATGAAAAAAACTATATTTTGTGAGACAGGAGAGCTGGCAATGCTGGCAGAAATTTTGAAAGGAAAGATTGTAAGATGCACGCAACAATATTACTGCTGACTGCCTGGTATGGAGAGTCACAGCTAGAAAGGCACTTTGAATGGGAGGAGTAGATGGGAAGGCAAGTGGATGTGAGAGCAGAGGACAAAGCAATTGAATGTTTCAAAAAGCTAGTGGATAAATGAACTTTATTTTTCAGCTGACGCACATGTTATGGGTTGAACTGTCCTGACTGTTCGAGGGAGCATATGGGCATTCAGTTGCTTTAGACTGAGGGAATTCAAACCTTTGAGGACTGCACAGGGAGAACACGCAAGAGTTGGAACAAGCGTTGAGGAAGCCTAACAAGAAGTTCAGCAGAGATCGAATCAAGCTATGGAGGCACAGCAGCGCTGCTCTGACAAAACATACTGGCAAACACTAGAGAAGCGTGGAAAATAAGAGTGTGTTTTACAGCCAAAGCTGTTCCAAGCTCAGAACTAGGAGGGTAGCAGCTGGAAAATTAGACCAACGTATAAACATCTGTCTGTCTGTCTACCTATCTATATATAGTTGCAATGGGAACTACTATCACTTGTTGACAGAGGAGGTTCTGAGCGTCTATGTTCAGTCCTTATGAAACACTGAAGTCAAGCAGAGGAATATGAAGTAATGGGGGGGGGTGTAGAGCTCCTAGGTAAAATGTCTCACTAGCGATGAAATCTCCCCTAGAAATGACACAGGTAGGAAGAGAACAGATTTAAATCCTTGCAGCATAACAGAATAGCATGTTCTGCTATTTATGGCTAATATTCAGTATTATGGTTAATTATAGCCATTTATATGTTTTATTTATGGTTAGCAGTATTTATGGTTAATTACCAGGCGCTAAATGATTAGATTAGCCAGGTTCTATTTATACAATGGTTGCTTTTCTTGTTCATTCGGCTACAATCAGTTATAAACAAAAATGCATCCCATAAAAGTGTTTCAGTTGTTTAACAGGCTAAGTGAATGGCCGACCTCACTATAATTAATTAGGGATCTTTATTTAATTGAACATTCATGGTCACCAGAGCAATGCAAACCTAAAACCCAGCACACTTATCTGATCCTGGTTTCATTACAAAGGCATGCCTTGGCCAGTAAAAATTAGAATGAATTTTCATTAAATCTGTGAACCTTTATGGGGTGGGCTCTGTGGACACATGTAAACATGCTTAAACTACATTTCCAAACTCAAAATACAAAGGGGTATTCTGTGGCTGCAAACTCATGGAAACCAGGCAGAAATCATGCTTAAAGTCCAGGTAATAGGAAGAAGGGGTTCTGCACTCTGTACATACACAGGATTTATGTTTAGAAAGCAGAGGGAAATATGTAACTGAAGACCATCAAAAAAGGAAAAGAGGTTAATCAACACTTCACATAACCACAAAAAAGGGAAAGAAGAGGCTAATTTAGTTAATTCCTTTGGCATCTGCTTTAGAAAGCAGTAGGGTGTGCTCATGAGTCACCTTCTGAGCTTAGTTACAAACAGCCTCCTGAATGTGTGAGTATAAACAAAGAGAGAATAAAATTCATTTTCCTACTCACTGCAAACCATCCCGCCCTGATAGGACTTTGTTCCAGCTCATTAAAACTCTGTTTCTAGAACTGTGCCCAACTCAATTAATTCATAGCCCTTTTTATCAAAACAGTTCATGCTCATGATTAATAGCTAACGCATGGCCATAGCATGTGAACAGCGGGAACTTAGACCTGGAGTAAGGACCGCAGGCAGCCAAAAGAGTGAATCTGTCACATGCCTTGTGAAAAACACTTCCTACACCCACCTAAAAGGGAGCCTGCTAGACCGTCCCAGGCAAGGGACCGCGGAGCCACTGTGCTTCCACATACTGTACCCCATGGTGGGGTACCTGGGCTTTACGACCGCTGCCCCACTATGTCCAGCACCTCAAACGCAAGAATCCAAGAGAAATGCTAAGGAAGGAACCTCAAAGAAGTTTCTTTTCAGAACGGAGAAAACCCTTTCATGGTAAATCCCCGCTGGAAACAGCACACTTTTATCTTAATCTGGCAAGTAGTACCTATGTCTCATTGCATCTCTGAACACTACGAGCTGCTGAAACTAGGAATACCAAAACAAGCAGGATGACAATAAATAAATGCTTGTAAAGCGCACTGAAGCTGAAAAGCACGGCATATTATTACTAGGAGATGACCAGCATTTAAACAATGTTTGGTGTCTCATAATTTCATCACTGAAAACAAATTTCTGGCTTGGTTGAAAGGCTGCTGAAGTTCTTCCATTGGTTTCATCAGACTTCAGTTCAGATGTTTAAAATGTTCACTAGCATAAACTGGTGGATGGGACCAACAGCCAGAGAGAGCTCAGACAGCACGAGGAAATGGAGGATTATAATCAATTAATTTGGTATGATTTATACCATTTAATTTCTTCCACTTATTAGTTATCCTTTCAAAATTTTATACTAATTAATTTCCAAATTGAATAATAAGCATAGATATGTGCCTGATGCTTTAACCTCTCTGCCAAGAGCAGTTTTTGCAGGGTTTCCCATCAGGGTTGATGCGCCAGTCTGGGGCTGCCGCTCCCTGCGTGCCGCTGTCGCACTGATATGCGCTATCAGATGGTGCTTTGTTGCATGCAGCTTTTCTGACCCTTTGATCTGGGAAATTTCCTCTCATCAGGCCTCTGATACAGAGCACTGACTCCCCTGCTTCCCTCTGCAAACCTTGCAGGCGTATCCTCTCCCCACCGGTCAGGCAATTGCTGTGATCTTTAGTCTGATTTTTACGAAGGCAGGTTCTAGCATCTTTTTCTTTTAATGCCTCATGAGAACATAGTTAAGAAAGAAAGATAGAGAGGGAGAGAGGAAAAAAAGTGAGCTGATGCTATAAAAAAAGCCACTGCTTATGCCATGACAAAATAACGCTCATTTCCCAAATGTATCGTGCTCAGAAATGACGGTGCTTTGCACTCTAACGCCTTTTTAAATCACTCGAAATGCCTCCTACCCTGGGAACGCGACTTTACTTTTGGTGCAGTTTCATTCAACCCTGGAGCAGGGCCCATCTAGGGAGGTACATACATATGTGTGTGTGTGTGTATATATTACAGGCATCAGGAGGAAACCTGCCCAGCTGAGCTGAGATACATTTTCTGTAAATTCTTGCCTTTTCCTACAGGTTAGATCCTCACAACTGCACAATTTTACTTTCTACGGTGAAAAATACCTGGAAACAACTCTGTACTGTTTTCCTACATGTGTAACCCACTATTTAAAAAAAAAAAAACCAAAAAAACCCAGAATATCTCTGCAGACACTATTTGAGATTTTTTAAACATTCGAGTTGTTGAGCAGTTGATGCAGTGGAATCATAACAGATCTCATTTTGCAGCAGTTTCAGGGTCCAGGGGTCTCCGGCACAGCTTACAGCGTACGGGATCTCTTCGTGCAGCTCTGGTTGCTGCCCTGTTCTTCCTTGCAAAGAGCTGACCGGAATAATCTGACTTTTTCTTGGATCTTGCTCAGGATGCCAATTTTTTGACCCAGGACTGATTCAAACTGTGCAGCGTAAAAATCTACATTGTAGTCTCTTTCCCCAGCCACTTCTAAGAATACTTTCAACCATCGCAAAGATTCTGGAGGCTCTTCCATAAGCATTTTCTCATCCACCTCTTTTCTGTGTTTTCCCCCGAGTGCTGAAAGTAAGTAACTGGGGTGACACTTCCTTGTCTGCCTGAACCCCAAATAGCTGTAACTCATCTGTCCTGGGATAGTTCTGAATAGTCCAGGGTTTCTTTGTGTCTTTCAGCCCATGTGGGAACCTGAACACCTCCCGACAGGGTCATCCAAGGGAATTTAAATTCACCACCAGCTCCTTCACACGGTTGGCATACAGTAGGGTGTTAAGGGTGTGCTTGCGGGATCTCATTCCTGGAGAGAGAGTGGCAATCATGCAGGTACAGGAGTTTTCCCCTATAAATGAGTCCCTCAGGTCCTGGGTGAGTTTGCTAGCCCTGAATGGGGTGCGGGATCTCTTATGCCGCAATGCCCCGATACACTCCTTGAGTGCCAAGGGGCTCTTATTAATATCAGCCCCCTCCAGCCTTGTTTGCCTGCCTGCAGTGGAGATGTCAGCTCCTCGCTCATTCCTAGCCAAATCAATCAGGGAAAACTTGGCATAGAGATGCCCTCTCTTCTTGAGTATGATCTGGAAGATGGCACGACTCCGGGAGGAGTGAGTGTTGGCAGAGGTCTTGCCTGATGTGCGACGCTTGATACCCATTTCAATTAGCTTGATGACATCTTCCACGCTGGTGACTTCTTCCTCCCACAGCCCCACCACTTGGATCTGCTGTTTACCATCTTCCAGCACTCTCAGCCTCTTCTTCCAGTTCAGAAGGTCAAACACTTTGCTCCCATAAATCTCAAAGAAGGCCCCACAGACTCAAAGCTCCAGTTTCTGGTAGCTGGGGTCCTGCAGCCTGCGGAAGACATCCTTGGCGGCCAGGATGTAGATCCCTTTGGAGGACTTAGAGTTCTTGATAGAGAAACTTGGGCTCATGGTGTGTGTCTTGCCGCTGCCTGTCTGGCCACAGGCAAAGTGGGTAGCCATGCTCCCCTGGAAGATGGTCTCCACCAGGGGCTGGGTGGTGTGCCTGTACACCAGCTCATTGGTGGCACAATCATTGAAGGCATGGTCAAAGCAGAAGAACTGGTTGACCAGGTACCATGTGAGGTCCAGCTTCTGCTTAGCTTCACGCACCATCACCATGTCCTGGCAGGGCACTGTCACATCATCGAAGTTGTTGAGCTCAGTCTCCTGTTGGTTCAGCGGCCACTTCTGAACACACAGGCAGATGTGACGGGGCCAGCATGGTGTGGTGGCCCGCAGTGCCTCACAGTCCAGGTGGCTGCAGCACTTCTGGATCAAGGCCATCACATCAGTCCTGGGGTGGAGTGAAGCAGTGGCCTGCTGGGCTCGCTGCTCCCCCATCTCCAGCTGCCGGTGTTCCTGCCGTTCTCGCAGCCGCACACATGGTGATGTCCACCTGGGTCTGCAGCGCCTGGAGCCAGGCTACGCAGCCACGGGGTCCCTGCTGTCCCCAGATGGCTTCTTCACTTTGATGGGCTGCCGTTCACTCACCAGGCTCTGGTCCCCTTTTGCCGGCAGTGGGGCCTCTCCATGCTGGTCGTGGATGTGCTCCTTGGGCCCAGGTGAGGATTGAGGGCAAAGATGAACTGGAGATCCACCTGCTTGCTCTTGTTGGCCCCTTTCTCAAGCCACTCCACAGTGATGCTGGAAGTGCTTTCATGGAGCTCCGTCACCAGTGCTGGGTGGATGCGCCCATTGCTCCGCTTGATCTCCATGTAGGTGCCCAACTGGATGCGCCCAAACTCCCCAGCCATGCTGTCCCTGTGCCCTGGCCGCAGCTGTGGGGTGGGGGTGCCCCCCCGGCTGGGGCAGGCAGGGCTGGAGCTTGCCCCTGGCCGTGGGGGGTCCCATGGGGCTCAGCGCTGCCTTCGCCCGGCACCATGTCACAGCAGCCTGGTGGGTGGCCCCCCTGGGGGGCTGTGGAAGGGGCTCAGCTTCAAGGTTGAAAATACATGTGTTTTTAATCAGCTGGAAGGAACATATAAAGCTGCCATCACCTGAAAAGGCCTATTTGAGTGTCCAGGCTGGCGTGCAGCTGCTGTGACACATTGTGCCTAATTAGATCAGTCACGTTGCGTTAAGCTAATGCCGATGACACAAGAATTTATAGCAGTGACACAAGCGCAGAGGCTCAAGGGAGCCTTTTCGTCCTGCAGTGACCACACAAAAATGCAGAAAACGTGTTGTTTTCAATTGCCTTGAACATAAATTTTGAATTCTTTTAAAAGGCTTTGCATGCCTTGAAATCCTGCTTGGGAAAAAATGGGCTTAATAGAAAATGAATGAAAAATAGAGTTGCAGTGTGAGTGCAGCGGGTACATCTGCATCCACAAGGAAGAATTTGATATCATTTTGATCACTGGAACAGCTGATTATATTTTTAATCCATTTCTGTAATGCTCTTCAGTCATCTGGATTCCTGAACAGAGAATTTCAAAGTTCTGGCTACAGGCAAATCTTTTTAACATCTTGGCTTACATAAGATTTTTGGTTCATTTTGGCAGGTAGATTCAGACATTCAGTGACGAGGACTGTTATTTACAAAAATATTCAAATGCCATAATAGCCCTCAGAAGGATGCTTACAGAAACAGTGGTAAACTTACATAAGCTTGAAGCAAGTAAAACCAATTCAGAAGGTTTAATTTAGAAGACACTTAATTATCTCCATTTGTTCTTGTCTTTTGACTGGTAACTTAAAGTTATGAATTCAGGCAGTCTGAGATCACCAAAACTTAACAATAAGGAGAATCTTGGATGTCCTTATTTACCAACCCTCCTGTGGAGCCAAAACACCAGTTAAGATGTGTTATAATTTCTTGAAGGAGAGCAATTAATAGTCACATTTTTTGTCTGGAGGCGTAGGCACCATTGACTACTGTTGCTTTCAGCTACTTGTGCTTGACTAAATCCTCATGCCTTTGAACATGCTTTAAATGTAATTCAAAACATTTTTATGTGGGGAAATTATGTCACTGTTACAGAGAGATCTAGTTCTTGGGTCTCCATCTGAAAGCGCCAGCCTGATGAAGGATGCGGAGCAGTAAAATGGCAGCAACTTGTTGGCTAGATTTTGGAGATAAAAGCCTGCCATGTACGCTGTTAGATAAGCTTGAAGAAATACAGAGCGCCAGGAATATAGGGTAGAGCAAAGCTGTGATTTTAAAGGCTTGTTCAGCTTTCCATGGCAACGTTGTCTCTCTTCGTACGAGTCCTTGCTCAAATTCTTTTGTCGGATCCAGAGGTCAAAACAGCCCGCAGTAGCAGGCTGCAGCAGTACCCCGTGAACGGGCCAGAGGGATACAATGAAATCAACCCTTGTGGCAAACTGCCTTCTCTGTTTAATGTTTGGAGACCTTTCCAGAATCTCAGACGGGCATCAGAGTTCAGTCAAGCTTTTGCTTGAGGAATTTGACATTCGCTCTTGGATAGCTTAACAACTTTTAATTCATCTGGTGTTCCTAGAGGGTACGTGTGCTGCAACATGCGCTCAAGTAACTCTGCAATCATATCCACCAAGCTGTGTAAGCAGTTGCTCATCTTGGTTTTAATTAGTGATATCGTTGTAAGAGAAGATGACTCAATTTCATAAAAGTATTGAAATAGCCTCAAATAACCATAACAGAAATCTAATTTGGGGAGTGTTACTAGGCTTATGACAGCAGCGCTCAGAGAAAGATGGCTTTTTAAAGGAAACTAACTGATTGAGAGCAGCCACCGAATTTCAGTTAGATCGAGATTCATTTTCCAGTGCTCTTGGAATACACATTTTCAGCCCAAATAAATACTCAAGAAAAACAGGGGACTTGCAAATACTGTCAGTTGTACAGTCCCTGTATAGAAAAGGTAATACAACCTCAGTGTGGGGCCAGGATCATTTTGGGCCTATGATAATATACTTAGTAAATAAGACAACCGCACTTCAAACCCTCTGACCCAGAGAGGAGCCAAGGATGCCAGTATTTCTCATGGTTGGACCATGCGCTGAGTAAACAAAAAGATAAAATTGTTACATATTGATTTATTTACAAAACTTGCAAATTGCCAATGGTGTAACTTGCCAAAAAATAAACTCAGAAATTATACTATTGATCAGGCACAAATTTTGGCCCTTTTTTAGAGAAGCGTTCTGGAGAACATAAATATCCAAATACGTGTTTTAAATACGAATCCCCCATGAGACAAAACATCAAATCAGCTCTTTTATAGCATTGTTGCAAATTGACAGCTAGCAGCTGTTGAGCTCATTAGATCGCACCAGGCTCCCCTGCTTGCCTGGCACCGCCGCACAACCTGAAGTTGATTTAGTTCTTCCTGAGCTCAGCCTACACCCCAGCCCCTCTTTCACAGCAAGCACTCATCAATTGTCCTTTCTTAAACAAACCACTAACTACTCTTTACTGAGAGCCCATCTGTTGAAATTCGAGTATTTTTATAACAATGAGAATGTGCTTGGATCTATCAGCATGTTTGGTTTTAGAGGGGACGGCTTCGATTTTCAGGTCATATATGTAATGGTAATGGCTGACCTGTCATTAGCCCACAGATTTAACATTTTAATGGGAAATGGAGCAGCCTGGTTTTCGGAGCCTACAGATAATCACAGACCTCAGTGAGTTCTGCTTCAGGTACGGGTATAAATTCATCACAGTGAGTACAAAAGCTAGGTACTCAAAACTAGAGCATACCTTTCAAAACAGCAATACTGTGCCTCTGCTTCAGTCATTCATATAATGGATTAATCCTTGTGAGAAAGCTCCTAGAACATGGATGATCAAACCCCTGTTTTTACAGGGACTTCAGCTGCCTCTGCACTGGAAGGAGATGCCACTAGGAGAAAACTGAACAGGGGAGTTCTGCAGAGACTGTGACAGGCAAATACAGTGGCTAACTGACAAAGCAACTAGAAGTAAACATTTCGAATGCACTGATATTTGATTACTGTAATCAATTTAAAATAACCCAATTTTTTTTCCTTTACTTTTCTGATGCAATACCTTGTTGCTGTTTAAGACTTCAGGATCCTTAGTTGAGGTGTGGCGTCAGTTATGTCTGATTATTTGCCCTTGCATCTTTAAAAAATATTTGCATAGGGCTATTTTATAATTCTAATAAGACAGCCAAGCCTGCAAATTACAGTGCAGTGATTCACACCTGCTGCATTTAACAGCTTTCAGCCTTCAACCTTACCCTAACAGCACCATCTCGTGAAGTGTTGCACCGTAAGCCACTCCCAGGAGTGCCTCGCTGCTCCCTCATCATGTTGGCATCTAATTGCTGAAGTAATCATGGGTGATTTTGTACACAAGAGAACTAAAATTTATGCAAGTGCATCTTTTATAAAGAATATGCTTTAAAAAAAAGAAAAAGACTGTACTTGGCTTGAGATTACATGTTTTAAACTCTTGACAAATATTAATGGTTTTGATGACTATGCATTTACAAGCAGCTTTTATCATCCAACACAGGTGGGGAAAATGAGAGATTAAACCAGCACTATGATCAATTAACCAGTAATTTAAAAAAGAAGTGTAAAATCCTCTTCATAAAGTACAAGGGTGCCTGCATGCGTGTTACCTTAGAGAGGGGCTTAAGTCCTTGACCGATGTGGAATGTCACAGCCACAGCCCTCACCTGAGCGAAGGGGAACCGCCCGCTCCCACACTCACCCTGAAGCCCCCCCTTCCAGTGCTCCTAGCCAAGCGCCGTCTGAAATCTGGACCCAAAGGAAGAGGATGTTTTGATGTTAATTTCATCTGTTTTTCAGATCCCAAGTAGTAAATTAATATGAAATTACTGCCTCAGTGCTCCAACTTCCCTGCAGGGTCCTGGAGGAGAGAAGCCCATATCTGGACAGAAAAGGCTGAATTGTTATCATGGTAGGAGGTAGTTATTCTGTAATGTATCAGAAAGTTTATGTTGGATTAGAATTGAAGAACTGTCAAAAGGAAATTTTGCCACAGACCCAGCTGCTGGGGTTTAATCAAGATTCATGTCCACAGGTATTTCTAGGGATGGTTATTTATTGACCGGCATTAAGGTGGCATCCAAAGACCTTACGTTAAAAGCAGGACTGCGTTGTGCTGAACAGCATGTAAATATTTCCGGAAAAAGACAATTTTTCATCAGTGATTTTTCTGCTCGGGTTATAGACAGCAATTACAGAAAGGAGAAGGAGAAGGAGGAGAGAAAAAGGAAAAGGACAGTGTCTCCAGAAGGGGACCAGTCTTTTTCCAGAGTCTTTAAAGCTTTTGTTTATCTACAGAGAAACCCTGAAACAAACTCTAACACATACTGTGCAGTAGCTTAAAACCTTGTAACTTATTCAAACACCCTTCAAATAATTTGCAAACATACATGAGATTTTTTTGGTACTTTTTAAAATACTACCATATCAAGGAAGAAAATAAAGGATTTGAAATCTTGCTATGAGTCATCAGAGAATAAATGCAATGTGCAGCAGCAAAGAGATAATGCACGGTCTGTTAAAAGAAGATGCTTTACTATCACAGGATGTTGAAAAAAAAAAAAACCAAACCAAAAACCCCACATTTCTTCTGTTGCTTTTCCACTGCTACCAAGCTAACTGTCAGCTCGCCCTATGTGCAAAAAGCTGTGGTCACAACCCGCAACATTAATACAGACAACCGGTCCTTTCTGCCAAAACCCACAGCATTCAGATGAAACGTGATGAGGCAAATAACAGTTTCTATTTCAGACTTCATGGGAGCTGTATGGATGCACAGATCTGCCCACACACAAACTCCTTGCAAGACCAAGATCCTGATCACAATTTGTAAAAAAACCCCCACAAACAAACCCAACACAAAAAAAGCCCAAACAAGCCACAAGCCTTGATAAGGGAAACAACTGCTGTTCTGTAAGTAGGAAAGCACAGATGGGGTCTACCATACTGAGGGGTCTAGAGGACTTGCATAATGTTGTGTAGAGAAGTGGGACCATTGCCAACTCCCTAGATTTCTATTAGAGCTAAACTGCGCTTCTCCAAGCAATGGAAACAACTTTCATTCACCTTATGAAGTAATAAAAAACAAAGCAAAATAATTCTTGGTGTCATTATAAAAGAGGATAAATTCCAGCAAAGTCAATGGAAGTTGTGGATTACAATGAGTTACCAGAAAAAAACCAAACCTGAAAGCAGTAAAAGCAGTACATTCTTTTCTCAATGTTGTAATGAGGCACAGTCAGTTTTTATTATTATGTATTTACTAGTCTCTTCCTGGCAGAAAATAGTATTTAAAATTAATGTAACTAATCTGAAAATCAGAGAGTGAATACTGCTAATTCATACAACAGTTTAGTTAGGTCTAATTCATTTCGTAGTTAGAAACATTATGTTAATGTTTAATACATGGAGAAGCTTTTAGTAACAAACTCTAATTACTAAATCTTTCTGACTATCCTCATCTGGCTGAACGTATAAACAGACTTGTTCTTAAATGCTCCAAGATCCTCTTTACAAGACTTTCATTAAAAAAATTATGGAGCTGTGCAGTCATATAATTGTTTTAAGCCTTAACATTTCAAAGGACTTAACAAATGTTAGTTAAAATCTGATCCTACTCTTGGAGCCATGCAGACATAGCTGGTTTTTATTGGTTACCAGGATCTACAATTCTGAACCACCCTCCTTGCAGCTAGGTGCCAAGCAATCAACGTCAAACTCCGGCACCCCCACATTTCTAGGTCTTTCCACCCGAAGTGTTGGATAACCTTCACGCTCTTTGAAGTTGTGGGGAATGCAAGGTTTTCGCAGTTCTGAAAGTCACGCTACTTAAATGCTCACATATGGCTTTTAAGTGACTCGCTTTAGATTTTGAAGTTTGAAAGCTGACAGAATAATTTTTGCAAAAAACTGTTGAAGGCTGTTATCCTCTCTTGGTCTGCATAAGTAGGAGCTTGCTTCCCAATTACCTGTCTGCCACTGTAATGATTGATTTCAGTGCTTTATGAACAGCATATGCAGCCCTTCTATGTTTAGATAAGAGATTACAAGGACTATCAATCCTCATGCTTTTGTGTACAGTATTAACACTGTCTAGAATTAATCTATTTCTACCATGGACTAGTATTTTTTAAGTGTATTAGTAGCAATTCCAACCTGCAGAAGGGATGAAGCACTGCGAGGGATCCAGCCTGCCAGGTATAGTTTAGAAATGTTTTTGGCAGGTTAAGTTTATTTCTCCTGCCAAGTTAAGGACAATAATGTTTGAGGATAAATAGTCACAGGAGCCGATGGCGATCTGAATTACAGCTTCCACAAGAGACTGTTGAGCCCTCTCTTTGCTGCTTTGTTAGGAGGGGCAGCGTGGTCTGGAAAGGTGAATTTTAGTAAGAGGCGTGGGAAAGGAGTAATATCCTGCGTTCTAATCTTAACCCTGCCAAAGGGAATCGGTGAGCTCAGGAAGGGTATTTAATGTCTCTACCCATCTTACGCAAATCGTAGAAAAACATTTTGGCATCTGTCATGGCCTTCACAAGACTTAATTGTTATGAAGGGCTGTATATGTGCTCAGTATTAAAACGGTCTTATGTGAAGTAGCGGACTGTTAGTGCGCCATGTAAATAATACAGTATGCTAGGCGATAAATCAAAACAGCCTCTAAAAATATTGTAGATGTTTAGGATACATCATGTGCTCTGAGGGAAGTATCTCTGGAGAAGCAGCTTTGGTGTCTTTCATTGTAATGTCTGCCAGGTCCCTTTCAATCTCTTTTATAAAATGTTTCTCTGACTCCTGTACCAAGGCAGTGCTCATAAGTTAGCTTGTTCCAGAGTTAATAAGCAACCATTTATACCCAGACAACATGTCCATGTTCAAGACAGTCTCCCTGGAAAACCACAGATTCTGACATTGGATTTCAATTCAGATACAAAATGTCTAAATATTAGCTCTGGTTTGCAATGTGCTGTATCTCCTTTTGCTCTCCATGACAGCGCATCCAGGAAAGCCATAATCACCTTCAGTTCAGCACAGCATTTGGGAGGTTTAAAGAAATAGGAATGAACCCTTCAAAGCTAGATGATACTCCCAAAGCCAAGGAACCGTACTGACAAAATGCCAATGTCTTGTGGTCAACACAGTGGTGATTCCCAGCTATACGGATGCCAAGTTCCAAGGCAGTAACCTAACTAGTGATAAAGAGCCAAATTCTGACACCCTTCCTCACTTGAAGTGATAATTTATTCTGATTAGTCCTATCGCAGTGCCAGACTTCAAGCTCTGCGGACTCCCACGGGTGAGGAATGACTCTCATCAGCCGTT
>NW_008824772.1:3768204-3796855 GCF_000699105.1 Pygoscelis adeliae
GGACCAGCTAAGTGCTACTCAGTAAGAAATGTACAACCAGCTTGGGAGAATCCAGCTCTGTGAAGTGTTAAACATCTCCTGTTAGTACTTACAGCCAGAATTGCACAGTTATTTGACTACCTAGAGTGTAGCCTAGTAGGACTTACCAATAAATCCCTAAGCAGAGCATACCCTAACGCCTGTTGAAAATCAATGCATGGTGGATGCTTTTTAGCCATTTGGCATTTCCTACTAGCTACTCACCTACCTCTTAACAGTTTGAACAGCAGGTTTACAAATGGACTTAGCACCTAAAATCCCCTTAAAGCAATGAGAAATGAAAGAACATAGCTCTTTTTAGGATGTGACCCTACATTTTCAGTAAAGGCTGCTGGGGTGGTTGGTGTCATGTAACAGCAGTGCAGTAGCTATAAGCTAATTCCAACAGAAGGAAGAGTTGCTTCACGGTAAAGCTACTGTATTCTCTGCTAAGCATGCAGTAAATAACACATTTCAGAGCTACAGTTCCAAATATTTGCACACGAGTGTTTAAAATTTTTCTAAATTATTCCTAACAGTTGTATATTGGACAATACACGAATCTGCTTTCTTGCGTTTTTCCTCCATCCCCTCTTTTGTGTTTATGTATCTGCTTGCAAAACCACCTCATACATAATGCAGTGCAATAAACTGCAGCATGGAATGGCTGTGCAGCCTTGTCCATGTGTAAACAGCAGAAGAATCCATTACTCACAATGTATCCTTCAAATGCAATTCAAGTTTGACAAACATTAAACAATTTGAACTGACTGCAGAAAGCAGTGCTTCCTTTGAGTGCCTTTTAGGAAGCTCATCATCAAGCTATTCTTCAAAAATGCTAGGCAGAATTAATGATTTCCGTTAGGTAAATGACTATGTGCTGAAACAATGCCGAGGTACACCATTAAGCATTTTCTTTGGTAAGAGGGAATGTTGTTTCCCACTTCCAATGTTTGTCCTGTTGGCTTCTTTTAAAAATCTGCCTCAACCGCAGCCGCTTTGTGTTGTGCATGCATCTATCCGGCTGTGTATGTTATCTAGCGTAATGCTACTGTTTGATTAGAATTTAAAACACAGATTTTCCTTCTGTGAGGTAGCACAGTCTCATTTGTTTGTGCTTCATTTACATAACTGAAGAGCAAGTCCATTTTCTGTTAAAATAGATGTCTTATTTTAGAACATTTAAAACAATCAGCACTAGACCACAGTATGTTTAACGCAAAGCATTTTTCTCCCCTACCAACATAGATCACGAGTCACTCTATTAAAACCAGGCTATATCCAGACAAGGTTAATTTAGAAACAGGATCGCTACATTTAAATAAAATCTTTCTTCCATTTCCATTGACTAAAGAGTAAACACTGCATAGAAAAAAGTGTTCCATATTCTAGCCTACCAGAATTTAAGTAGTTTGCAGGAATAAGGCACGAATTGTACTACTTCGAGACACTGCATGACGATCACAGAGTATTGTTCCCTTTAGCTGTGATTAGCCCCGTGCATGCTGGTCTGCAGATTTACACCAATGTAGTAGTGCAAACTGATCTTTACCACCGGGGCAGTCCCAATGAAGCACGTGCTGGCTGGGAACCCCAGTGAGTTGTTTCAGGAGACTCACAAGAGTGGAGATTCCAGCAAGAAATTCTGAATATTGGCTTTCCTTTTTTAATTTGGAACCATGAAAATTTTCCCCAAATTTGAAAACGTAAATACCTCAACCACTTCTAACCAGTGCAGCGATGAGCTGCAAGAATACATCCTCTGACAAACACACACCGCTGCTCTTGGTGCCGTTGGTAGCATTTCGGAGAGTTTCTCATAGTTCCTACGTAACAAGCTACAAAACGCCCTCCATGGCCAGCGGTACAGGTTCTTCAGAAGGGGCCAGGAAAGGACTGTTTCGCATTGTGCCAAGTATCAATCCATAGATAGGCAGTAGGTCTAGATGGGGCAGAGGAGGTGAAAGCAGAGAAGGAAGAAAACTTAATGGGCTGAAGTGGTGGGATCTCTTCTGTTTTCTGCTTGCGTTTAGCTGTGAACGTGCTGATTTGTGCTAGGGAATCAGGCCCTGTGCTGCTTATGTATGGTGGGAATATCTATCAGGTAGGAAGGAGGAGCAGAGTCACAAGGTGCTATACTCAGTATGAAGCCTGGCCTTCTAGTAAAAGGATCTCTAGTAAATGACAAATAACGGATTAACTGCCTGGAGCACTAACCCCTCTACCTCAGTATTTATAGCTTTTCAAGTTATTAGCTTTTTAATTAACACTGAAAGATCTGAAAGCACCTACCTGTATTGTACAGTAATTATATTAACAAATTACAGACATGAAAATTAAAATTCAGTTGCTATAATATTCTATTTAGAAATGTGCAAATAGAGTTGATGTTTTGCTAATAAATGCTTCTCAGATGTTACGTTTCTAAATGAAAAGAGAAAATGTACCTTTACAGTATTCCTCTAAGTGCTTCTGCCCTCATTTGGAATTAATCAGCAAATACAAACAGCACTCCGAGCTTTGGAAATACCCGTTCCTTAACCTCACTCCAGTTATAACAGTTTCCTAAATTACAAACTGTATGCATTTTAGGATAGCAGTTTTACACCAGGGTTCTGGATATAGTCAGCTTCATTTTCTCTCCTTTTTTCTCCCTGTTTGTATACATATGTACACGTACGACATAGGCTTAGTGGTGCTGTAATGCTAGCAACATACACAAGACACAGTACCTGAAAAACATTGAACACCATGATTCAGTGGCTGATGAACCTACAGAACTGCCTTGTCTCAATTGCTATTAGTTCAGCAGATTTGTACGGTGTGCACTGGTGGAAAAGATCAGTGCACAATTTTTAAATTGCAGTTTTATTGCTGTGGAATAACATAAGACTGAACAGAACAACTAAAAAGCACTGCACTGCCATGCATTCATAGAGAGGTGCCAGCTCCTGAAGCCTTCTCAGTAGCGCAGCCTCCTGCAAGTAACCTGTTGGGTCCTACGATTTATTATTTGGACACAGAGCTCCCTGTATTTTTTATAAATTTGAGCAATTGTGTACAGCTCTTTGAAAAGATGTTTTTAATAGCATGACTAAGCAAGGCATCGTATAAAAAATGCAAACAAGAGAAACAAGCACTTCAGAGAAACGCTTGCCAGCTCTAACTTCATTGTTTTCCAAGGAATTACAGCAAGGATTAATTTATTTGTTTATGTTTAAAGCCTTAACACATCCAGAAAACATCAACAGGTTGCCCAGCAAGGTTGCGGAGTCTCCATTTTTGAAGAAATCGAAAACCCAAGTGGAGAAGGGCCTGAGCACCCTGCTCTGAACAGGGAGGCGACTGGACAAGACAGTCTCCAGAGGTCCCATCCAACCTCAGCCACTCTGTGGACATTCCCTGTTCAGAGATGCAATAGAAAAATGTATATATTGTCTATATATTTAAATTAGGGAACTGCATTTGCTCTACTAATATTTTACTTCCAAATACTAACTACCGAGATATATATAATACTTACACGCAGTGTTTTGGTCATGAGAAATACATAATGCTTTGTACTAACTGAGAACAGAAATACAAAATTCAGCCCAGGAGGGAAATCCTGTGCTGCATATTCAGACTCCAAGAGATGTTGCTGTTAATACGAAAGGCAGTTTCATAGTGAACAATCCCACAAAACACATAGCTGGGTTTCCCTGACAATTCTAGATGATTCTGATACCTCAGGTAGTAGTCCAGCAAACCGCTTGAGCTGGAGCTCAACTTTGGGTATTTAAGTAGTTGCATTGAAGCCAATGCTAAATCTGCTTAAATATTTTCCAGGGTGCAGCTATATATTACGGTCTCTCCTTGCTCTGCTCACCGCAGCTCTGCTAAGGATACGGGTTCAAGATCTGGTCATCCGATAACTGTGCATGCTGGCAGCAATGCTGACCCCTATCCATCTCAGCCCTCATCAGAGCCTCATTTTCTCTAACCCTAACCTTAATAGTACTCTACGGTCTCAACCCATAGCTGCAGCAATGACCAGAAGAAATAAAATCATTCACTCTTCTTGACAGCAACCTCATCCTATTTCTAGGTGATTAATAGGAATAGAATAAGCTGTGAATATGCTGTCCCCTATTCCCTGTTCCTAAAACCCATGGCTGGCCCCATTTCTAACCCCTACTCTAGCTGTATGCCATATTCTAGTGACCATTGTCCAGAAATATTTTACCCTTTTCCTGTTTCTTCAGGTCTAAGATGATACAGGAATAAACTGAGCTCTTGAGATACTACTACATCAAAATTTCAGCTTGACCAGAAGCCGTTAGACCAGTGACCTCCATCTGTCCTGGAAGAAACTCAAGACATTCACCTGTAACAGTCTCAATCTGCATTTAAGATACTTTAACAATCCACTCTGAAAAGCATGGCTGCGAATGAACATGAAATATGTGGACTGAGATCTCGGTATTTAGAATATCACATCAGCAGTTCATTTCCCTTACAGAATCAGTAGATTCATTATAGGGGTTTTTTATGTCCTTTTTAAATGGCTGGAATTAGTCATTGATGTAGGCAGGATACCAGACTACCTGGGTTTATGTTCTCATTAGGAATAGTCAATCCTGAGCATCCCACTGGGACAGTGATCCACGTGGCGAGCGGCATGCAAAGTGCAGTACCACTTCCTAAGGACCTAGTCAAGACTGTTTCAATCCCTCTACTTTTCCCACATCCCCAGTTCCTTCTTTTAACCCACGTCTTTCCCTTTACTGGCAGAGTCATAAAACTACATCCTCAAATAAAGCTCAGCTCGGTGCTACTGACATTCATTAGTGCCCATTTAGAATCCAGAGCGTTGGCAAGCTACAGGCGCAAGATGAAGACCTTAAATCTTAACAAATGAAATTCAAGCACAACAGACTAAAAAAAGAAATCAAGGTAAAAAGGCAGCTGTGAACTCTTCTCAAGATCCTATCCATCCCCAAACACATGACCAGCAGTGGTTGAAATGAGTTTTGAATTTTTTCCCTTTGGACCTGAATGCTCCCTTAGCTGCTTTTAATTATTACAGCTAAATGCAGAAAAGTTTTAACTGTAAGCTTTAAACATCCTTTTAAAGATAACTTGAGGGAGTTGAGATCAGGAAAAGAAAGAATTAAATAAGCTTACTGTCTTTTCCAATCTGCATTGCATTTCCACCCAGTGCCCTGGCCTTTTATCCTCCTCTGTGTCTTTTCAAGAAGGTTCATTAACAAGCATCTTCAGAAAGAATAAGAAAAGAGGACGGAGCATACCATTGCTGGCAGACTGAAATGCATGTCTACAGCTGGCCCAGCATTCAGGAGAAAAGGAATTCTGACAAGGTTGGGATTTGTATGTTGTTCATGAAGGATAACTATTTTGAAGGTGTTTTGTTTGTTTTTAATTCAAGAGCCAACACGGAGACTTACTCAGGGTATTCTCTTTGATAACTATGTGAAAGGACTTTGCAAGTTGGTGCTGGCACTTGCCTTCCTGACGAGAGGGTTCCCAAATGATACACGCGTATCAAGGGGAGAGCCAGTCCCTGGTTTCTACAAACTCTGGGAGATCCACGAGGACCTGGTACATGTGGAACTCAATCCACAAGCTGCAATGTAAGTCAGTTAAAATAAATGGTGCAGCTACACCTAAAGGTCTGTACAGGGTTATGAACAGAGTAAAGGAACTTGGTTTCAGCTTGCCGTAGCCAGCGAATCAATTTTTTATTTTTCTTTCTTTGCTTCTTTTCTGAAGTTAAAAAAAGATAAGAGAACAAAAAAAGAGAAAAGAAGATCTGCACCTCTGTCTACTAAGCAGTGATATCTAGCTCTCAACAGCACTGCTCGAGTTCTTTTGTGCATCTTCTCCTTGGGCATTCCCAGAATTTCATTCTGTAGAGTCATTTTCACATGGCAGGCTTTCTCAGGTGAGCTTTATGGAAGGCCATTATTTCCTCCTCTAACTTTTTCAGAGCGTACACCAGGAGAAGCTAAAAGCAGCCTTATAATTTCCCAGGCTGGCAGCGTTCCACGGCTTTATCTTTCAGCCAGCCTAATAAGCCAGGAGTGAAAAGCAGCATGGCAATGGGCAGGAGAGGAGAGACACAGAACGAATCAGAAAGCAACAAAAAATCAATATGGATGTATACATGGCTACATATGAAAAAAAATTAATATTTTATCAGCTGAAAAAAGGCTTTCATTCAGGACCTGTAATTTTCATTCTTTTTGCCAAAGGCGTAGTCACAGACCAGAAATGCCCACGTCTGTCTCCAAAGGTTGCCATTAAAGATCTGTTAGATGGTAGTCAGCATACACCATTGAGTCACGATGGAGTAAGAACACAATGAAAGATTTAACCAAAATCATCAAAATTTTAACTGACATTTCTGTTGGTAGCTGGAGCTAGTTTCAAAACCATAGCATCCATTGAGTACTGCAAAAAAGATAGGCCTTTTATTGTTCTGGGAAAAGAAGTATATTAGCAGGCATGTTGTTTAGTATCTGGATTACCATTCTGCCACCCATTAGCGAAACCATAAATATTTAGAAGAGGTTAAGCTGTTACGTGTGCAGGGAACATAAACATTCTAAAGATTCCAGCTTGCACTGCGGTCATTGGGACAGTAATATTTTTACCAAAACCAACCAGGTTTTCACATAAATAGTTAAGAAAGCAGCAGTGTGATATCTGCTTACCCTTCCAGTTAGGGAGGAAGTAGATATGATGCAGAAAATCTTATTTGGATCATACTCTGCCTGACCTTTTAAGGTTGCCTGCATTCTTATTTACTGCTTCTTGGATCTGCACAAATTAGTATATTTATCTTTGCTAGAAAGATTAACAAAACCAAATTCATAGATTTATTTTCCCTGACGTTATCCAAAAGTGAAACATTTACTGTTTCACTCATGCCACTTAATGCCAGTCTATCACATGTATTTGCAGGAGGAAACACACATAAATAAATGCACTACAGTCCCTTGGGCCCCTGCGTGGATCCTGATTTGGGACAACAATTTGTTGTGCTGAGCAAGTTAGGAGTCTGAGCACTGATAAAACCAGCTCGTGGTCCTCAAAAAATATATCTACTTTAGCAAGATTACAAAAGGGTCATATAACTAGACTGAAGAAGTCTAAGTTAAAATTCTCAGTACAATGATCAGCAGTCATTCATGACCTCTCACTGCATGACATCCTACTTTTCTTTGAGTATACTCTATTCTTTTCACTCACCCCTGGTCTCTTTAATTACTAAGCTCTTCTTAGGAATTCCTCAGGAATTTCTAACATATTATCTAGTATTGTATGTTATCAGGACGCTGACTTCAATGGGAATTTTTAGATGTGACTGTCACAAGACTAAAGAAATAGGTAATTAAGCATTGAACCACAGGATAGAAAATTTAGCAAATGAAATTTGTTGGGCGTCTAACAATACACCACTTGCTGCAGAGAGAGGGTCAGGCATCTGGAAGCCTGGGAGGAGGGCACCCTTTCCTATAGAACGAGGTCTGCACGCCTGCAGGACCAACGGGATGGGAGAACTAACGTGAACCGAGTTTGTTTAAAAGACAATTGTAGAAGAACATGTTCCTGTCCTTCCAACAGCCATGAGGAGCTTCACTCTCTGTACTGTATGCTGTGAGTTGCATCTCACAGATGTTCAACAGCAGAGAGCAATAAATAAAACTAAAAGGAAAAAAAGGTGCAAATCAGTCTACTTGGTATATCTGAAAAGTGGAAACAATTTCCCAGAGTAGAAGGGGGAAATTACCTGTGCTCCCTCCACACAATGTTGCTATTGAGTGACACTCATTCCAGCTGAGCCTTTGAATTCTCAAGTCTTGACTGTATCCCTAAGAACCACCTCTGAAAAAGGGTCAAACATCTTGTCATGTTCTCTTGGTGCATTTTCCAGGGTGGGTTTTTTTTGTTTGGTTGGTTTGGGGGGGGGGGGGTGTTTGAGGCGTAGGAAAGCATTGCAGACAGAATTAAATATTCAAGAGTAAAATTTTTAAACTTGCTAATTAATTTATTTTTGCCAGAAATGAACCTAGCTTTTCTGGTAGCAGCAGTTATATATTAGGAACCACTTACAGTAGCCAAAACCAAGGAAAATGCCACCTTCCCATTCCAACAGAAATAGAATTTAAGCTGTCTCTTCTGAAAAAGATTTTTTTTCCCAATGCTATATGTGCACTAGACCATATCTTCTAGGTCAGTGGTGGAAAGGGTACCAAAGATGACCCAGCGTAATAATATTTTCAAACTTAACTGCCAGAGAAATGCATTCTCAGCTAGGATCTCGCAGACTTACTCCGTCGAACTTTCATGCCTCTCCAAGTGCTTGTACCAAAATTGAGTCTGTTCTTTGCCGTCCCGTAACAGCTCATCTACTCAGAATTTATAAAGCAGGGAGAAAACAGTCTCGCCTACCACAGTGGGGTCCTGCATCATTGCCAGGAGCTCTTACGTGCCAGATAACGCACATTTAATAGGTACTAAACACTTGAAAAAGAGACAGCAGAGAAACTTAATTAACTCTACCTAAAACAGTAGGGTGCCTGCTGCGTTTTAGGCCTCTAAGGTGCTACTAAAATAATAACTACATACATCCAGGGGAAACAACTTAGGTAGGAAGGAACAAAAGGAGATGTACAGACACAGGAAATAATGTACTAATTAATAACGCAATCACACGGTGAAGGAGTGACGTTATCATAGCAGGCGCTGGACGGATGGGAATGCCTTTACTGACACGCGCCTGTCTCCTATCGTTTGTCCAGCCCCCTATTTCGCTACTGCTCCGAGGCATCACCTGCAGTACCCGTGACGGAGGGGCCACAGGTCAAGTCAGAACTTCAGCGAAAACCCGAGTCTTGTTCCCGGTGAGGCTTGCAGTGGGTACCCAGGAACAGGTCAGAAATCAGACTGAGCGACAAGGATGCAGACGCATCAGTGCCCCATGTTCTACCATGGGAACTTAATAAAACTAAACGAAGTATGTCTGTCACTGATGCGAAGAAGTAAACCATGTAATTACATGGTATGATCCTGGAAGAAACTACACCTTTGTGGATGTTTGAAGTGAAGACACATTTCTGAGACGTACTACAGGCAGTTGAAAATCCCAGATGCTATTAGTTTCCACCACAGAAGGGCAGGCATTGCCATGGTGCCTAAGCCATAAATTAGACGTGTATGCAGATTCTGAAGTTACTGAAAAGTCAAGTCTCAAGATTGTCATGACAAAACTTAATCCGCCTTTGAATCTTACTTTTTAAAAAACCAAATAAAATCTGAATACTGAGGATGAATTCTAAATCCGAGCTTTAAGACACGCAAAGGGAAAAGGCTTTATTAGCTTTCATAGCATTTGCTATCAATGAAGTCTACAAACTCCTAATCATTTGCAGTAGTATTGATAAAAGTTCAGGGTCTGATTCTCTCTATGGCAAATTAGAGAATAGCATCACAAATTTACATCTTCATTGCAAATGCAAAGAATCTTCCTGGACCGAAGAACCAGGACGCCCTGACTTCACAACAAAGGCTGCTGTCTGTGGCAATCCCAGACAATCTCAAACGCACATCCCTCCTCCGTGCTTAACCGGAATCACACATACTAGACCACATACTTGCTGCCTGAATAGAGCAAGTACATTAGTTGGCCCTTGAACAAAAAATGACTAGTATTTTTTTTTTCTTCTTCATTGTTTAAAAAGAGGCATGAGATTTGTGAAGTAGATTTTCAGGTGGGAACTTTTGGAAACTTACCCCTGTACAGAAAATAGGCCCTAACTGGCTGCGGGCAAAGACTCAGGCCCTTGCTCCCGACAGACAAACGCTGTATTATGGGGCCTGTTAGTTTGAATTAGTTGTTTGTAGCAAAGTATGCTCACAGATGGGAGTATGTATCTGGTACTCTGGCTAGCGTGGCTAAATCTGTGCCAGCGTTTGTACCTATAGATACAATTCTTTTTTGTGTGTCTGTTTTACAATTCTTTTTTGTGTGTCTGCTTTCTTTTTGGCCTCTTTCTGATTAAAAGGATCGTAAAAAAATATACTGCATCATGTGTTTGTTTACTCACATGCCATCGGAGAGGTGCAGTGAGTTAGCAGAAAAAATTATTCTCTGATACATCAGTTGATAATTGATTTAAAATATTTTTAAATAAGTCATTTGATAAACAATATTCAGACATGCATAGCTGCAGCAGTAGAAAATTTAACCTTGAAAATTATTCAAAAAACAGCTGTCGAAAGGCACAGCAGTTATTATACATAAGGAATATATACAAAGACAGTAATTTACTGGGGCTTTCAAACACTATATTTTTAACAATTTCTCAGCCACATGTTTTTTCCTAGCACAACTACTATGCTGTATTAGTTGCCACATATTCAAAATATGATAACAGATATTTTCTTGTAAACTGATAGGAGGCTGCTTTATGTATTACTATGAACATGTAGAGAGAGCCACCTCTTCCCAATGACACATGCTTTAATGGAAAGTATGATTAGTGACAAAAAGCTATTAAAACTCACCAGAAGAAGAGCCTAAGTAACCTCAGTAAAGTTAATCAAACCATGACCTCAGGTTTATAATTTGAAATCCAGAATAATCTGCCTGACTTTTGTACATTTACACCTGGTTTTCATAGCATAAAAGTGATCAGAGTATTGTCCCATCTTTTTTTTTTCTCAGGGAGACGATAAAATCCTAAAATATCAAGATTATAACAGGCAACAACAACAAAAAAATCCAATTATTAGTCTTCTGGAGCAAAGGAGCTTTCTACAAAATTGAAAAGTTCTGCAGGGTATATCAATTTTGACAAATTTCATTTCAAAACAAAGCAATAAGACTGAAACATTTTGATTGTAAGAGTGAAATAAGTCCTCTGTGTTTCTAAATGACATCTCAATTTGTTTTTTATACTATTTATTATATATCTTAATGTGAAAGCAAAAGGAGATGTTTCATTCTGAAACAATGTTTTTCAAAAGTGGCATTTTCTGAGGTCTGTGATTTTGAGTGATGCTGACCAAATACTCTGTCATGTCCTACTGCTCAGCTGCCTGTTGTCTCCTTTTTTGTAAACTTTCTTGTAGGCTTTTGGGTACAGAAACAGTACCCACTTTTTCTTGTGCAGAGCCCCATATAACGCGTCTTCGATGAATGGCTAGAGATGTGTAATGAGTAACTGTCCCTGTACAAATAAACAAGTACACATTTACTTTGTAAACTGCTTGTAAATCTTGGCAAGGAACCTGTACGCTTTGTACATTGGGATGACATAAATATCAACTTAGAGTCCAAAAAAGAGTCCAAAATTCTCCTAGTACCATAGCAATATTACAGCACCTAAAATGGGAGGTTAGGTTTCAGAAAAATCCCTCATTATTTTCCCGTTGTTTAGCTTTCTGCAAGAAGTGGATCTCAGTGTGAGTTGCTTCACTCGCTCCTTGCATTGCATAGGAGACCCATTTCTGAAATACGCTGGGTTCTGGGCCAGACTCCAAAGGGCCAGGCAACTTTCGGTAGGGAGACCTTTGTCTCTGCTATACTGTTTTAATTTTTGGACACTTTTTTCCCCTCCATATAAGAATCTCATCCATCTGCCCTATTCAACAGGATGTGTTAATTAATGTTAATTTAATGTATTCTTTGGAGTGACAGACTTGCAAGATGGCTTGGGGTTTTTTGCCTTCCCCCCCCCCCCCCCCGATGGAATTAATTCTGTTTTCCTCTGTCAGAGCCACACCACTGGGAGAGTATCTTAATGGGGTTTTGGAATGAACGGTATTCATAAGCACCTAGCAGATTTGCACAAAAGGGAATCTATGTCTCTTTCTTGTCAAACCCTTGAAGTGTGCTGCTTCAGTGTCTTAAAGGATGAGAGAAAGGAAAAGCAAGCCACAACTGCTGTGAACTTTGATGATGCACGTTAGGTACCACAGCTTCTCTCAACTGGGCTCGGCTTTAGAAGCTGCACATTTTTAGAGATTTTTTTCATACAGAGAAGCACACATCTGCATAGAATTTCACTGCAACTGTTAGAGAAAGTTTTAAATTGTCCTTATCAGATGTAATCCCAGATGAGAAAACAAAGTGGTACCTTAAAAAGAATCTGATAAAATATTCCCCATGTCATGAAGGCAGCAGCAGCATGCGATTGTTGGCTTCTGTTTCAAAAGCACGCCATGAGCATGCTTATCAAAGCAGCCCGTCTGAGGACTGGGGAAGATTATTCTGCGAGCATTTCAGGTGGCCCGTTCCCGCATTGTTACAGGAATCGCAGAAATTACAGCGAGCGTATTAAGAGAGGCCCTGCAGAAGTTAAGAGTCACTATAGAAAAAATACAGAGAGATGGTCCAATATCATTAGTTCATCCAGCTAAAATTATTTTAATTTTTATAAAATACGGCTCCAAATCCGGCAGGTGAAGTGGTTGAAACCCCCAGCTGTTATCCAGCTGTTATCCTTTCACCACTTCTTCAACCTGTCTCACAAGTCCCCGTTTGCAGCCCAGGGAACACCCGGTTTCTTAGACGCCTGCCAGAGTCAATAGCCTGGAAAACTCAAAAACCTAATTTGGACACAAACTGGTCACAGACACTATCCATTATCAACACGTGGTATTAGACAATATTCTGTCAAATTCAGCTTTGTTGTGGGCAGTCACTAAACACCTCTAGGTTTTATTGTCATTCCTGTAGCCTGCATTTGATTTGTATCATAATAAAGAGCAACTTTGGGAACGGTACTCTGTGTGCGAACCAAAGCTGTAGAGACTGAACTGAGAGAATCCACCACCCCCGACTTTGGAAGAATATTTCTGGTGGGGAAACGAAATGTTTTCAGCTATCAGCAGTACCCGACGAGTGCACAGCCAGGTTAGGTCCCCATCTGATTGATTCTTTCTTAAATGCTGCAGTCACCTCTTGATAGTCTCAGTTCCTAGCAGACTCCATTATGGGGGACTCAGTGGAAAAAGGATGGCAGGATCACTCCATCAAACACAACTAACACCTTAACTGCTTTTTTTCTAAAAAATGTTTTCATGGTGATCTTTCCTTATTCATTTGATTAAAATAGTCATATTTATCAGAACAGAGCATTAACAACCAGCTAATATTAACAGGAAGAATTATCTTTTGAAAACACCACTGATGTTATGGCTTCGCATGACTGTCTGTCTGTCCTTGGTGTGTTTAACAAATGCTTATTCAGACTGACACTAACTGTATATTTCTGTTTTACTGCTGCTTTTGATTTGACAGTTGCTGGAAATTCTGCTGCTGATTTATTTATCTGTTGTACCCCTGCTGTTTTTTCAAAAGCACTACTTCCACAGAGTTTCCAGGCAGTTCACTACAACCTGCCTCAATCAACTTTCCTATTTTCTTTTCTTCCTTTCAATAGTCCCAAAGTCCAAGGCACCCAATTTTTCAACTTAGAACATTCTTTCAAGGAGT
This sequence comes from Pygoscelis adeliae, assembly GCF_000699105.1. NCBI lineage: Eukaryota > Metazoa > Chordata > Aves > Sphenisciformes > Spheniscidae > Pygoscelis > Pygoscelis adeliae. The sequence continues at coordinate 3,781,730 of NW_008824772.1, forward strand.
AATATATACTCTTTTTTAGGAACACTGCACTGCTTTACCTGCAACGGGAGAGCCAGCTAGTAGGGATATCTCCAGAGACTACTGCGCAGCGATTGCCCTCTTTCAGATGGGGAGTCAGAAGCAAACTCAGTAGTGTGAGGACATTTGTTATGCTCTTGCACACTCTCGTGTCTCTGCAGCATCGATGTTCAGAGAATAGAATGCCAAAAATGCTGTAATTTAGAAACCCAAGCTCGCAAACAAAAGCCAACCCAATCAGCTATTTATAGCACGACCGTAGCATGACAATATCTAAACCGTGCAGTACTTTCATTCTCTCCTGCAAATCTCAATGCTATTCAAAAGAACCACAGAATAAGGACAGTATGGCTGCTCACAAGTTTCCACCAAAACAATTTAAGAAACGGAATTAGATTTTCAACAACACAAAGATCCTGTAATCCATTACAGTGATTTGAGAATCATGGTAATTAAAAATTGTACCATTTAGCTTAGATGAACGCAAGTTAGACTATCAGGGACTATTATCCCACAACAATATCCATTCATCCAAGACCAGTTTCTTTTTCCTGTTGTTTTTTCCAAGACCAATTTCTTTTTTTCAGCAAATGAGTAAACAGACAGTAATTTCTAAACTTGTAAGCTTTGACTTAATTCCTATTAAGTCCATAAGATTTAAGAACAAGTTTAGGTCAAAGACCAAAATAGGCATCCATGTGAACAAGTTCCTCCAAGAATGCAATTCTCAACCTGTATGTAAAGAATAACTGGGGTTTTTTGGTACCCTGGGATTCAAAGCCATTTCAAGACTTTTTTCCACGATAACATAAATGTGGAACAGTGGTATTCAGGACTGAATAAGGACAAAATTCTTCTTCACAGTTGCATTCAATTTCAGTGTTTTGCTGTCTTGGCCTTCCCTACAAGCAGGGACACTTGTACATAGGGTAGGTTGCTTGGGCTAGATAAAATAATGAGTTTTGCCTCAGAGGAGAAATTAATACCGTAACCTAGTTCAATACTCCAATTCCACACTCCTTTTGAAATTTAGTTTATTAAACATTAGCCTGAGATAGAAATGGCGCATTGAATATAAATAGTCCCCAAAATCCAGGGCCTCCTCAGCTGCAATTTGTTCTGTTCCCAAAACCTGAATCCCTTCGTTTACTTTCAGGGCAGCAGGACATACACCAACCGGTCCAGCCCTCTGCAGACTGTCAGCTGAAACAGCCACGTGGGTCTACATTTTTAATGCATACCCGATTCTTCCTGTTGCCTATAGCCAGGTCTTGAAAGCTGCAGCTTTATCATCCTTAATGGTTGGTGACAGTTCCATTAGCTGAACCTTAAAACCATGTACTTCATATGCACCGTGCATGTTTGCCACAAAATCCTATAACTGATTATATCCCATTTATCTGATTTACATGCATTTGCTCTAATTATACAATTAAACCTAAACACAGCTATTGCCCAAAGGATAATCTGTCCTAAGCTATTACCAGAGAAAACAAAGACCATCATAAAACTGATCCAATTTGGCTTGTGCCATTTTAGAAATTAGAGACTGAAGTCTGTTTTCAGAGAAATCAAAAGAAGCGAGAATGAGACTTTTTCTTGTATCGTAGTGGGCTTTAGTTCCAGAGTTTTCACCTTTTTCTTGTCTTTTCACTGTATAGGACTGTATGCACATGCTATCTAGAGCCATGGGACGATTGCAGAGTGTCCAGCTCTGGCAGCTCTCAGCAGCAAGGCAAAAACATCAATTTCCACCGGTTGCTGATGTTCCTCCTCAGGACCATCCTTGTATCCAACGTGATCAAAATAACCCAGTTTCTGCATTCCCAGATTTTGACCCTATAGTTCAAAAGTCCCATTTTTTACTGCTGTTTGCGTGTTTACCCTTCTTCCCTCCCACCCACATGCAATCTGTACTTGTTATGATCTAATACACTACAATTTCAGCCAAACATAGGAGAAATCCATTCAACCCTCCCACTATTAAGGTGACTTTTTTTTTTTCCTTTCTAAAGCAGAAAGTAGCAGTAAATTACCAAAAAAAATTTTAAAATAATGAAAGGGTAGAAGACTGCTCCCCCTCCCACCCTTTACACAACTCTCCAATCTGCATGTGAACAGGGGTAAGAATCTTGCACAATATCCATGTGGTTTCCATAGAGAAGTGCTTTTCATGGCAGCCAGATGGCAGGTAAACCTTTTTGCAAGCTGCCCATCTTACCCACCCTCACCTTTGCAGGGCGTTTACACCCACAGGAACTAACACGCCTTGTCAGAGCAGGCACGGCCCCACCTCGGCTGATGAGCAGGGCGGGAGTCAGGCTGCCATGAAGCCGTCTAGGAGCAGCGGGTGTGTGTGAAGGTAGCAGTCACAGCCAGGATGGTTCTACCTGGTCACCAAAACCACGCGCTCCTCATGCTAGAACTTGCTGAAAGACAGCTTCAGCTGCTTGCCTTTAATGACATGCATCTCAATCCACGTGACCAATTTTTCAGCAAGAAGACCTAGTGATGTTAAAAGAGCTGCTACTCAACCCTAGTGTTCTATAGTGCTTAATCAAAAATCACTGAAATCAAGAAGAAAAAACTCTATAAACTTTCTTGGTCTTTAGATTCATCACTTATGTGGGGGAGAATCAAATTTGATGAAAATAAATGAACATTTTGTTGTGTGGTTGATTTTTTCTTTTCTTTTTCCTTTTCCTCTCTCAAAACTGCACACATCTGACATTTCTATTAGGCTGCTGAATATTTGTGAAGTCAGAAGCATCAATTTTTCAGACTTGACAGTTCAGTATATGATATTTTTCAGTGTAAACAAATAGAAAATATTTTTATTGCCTCTTTATCCAGGCACCTCAAATGCCACTCTAGTTCCAATAATTTATCAGGTGCAGACTCTGGAAAGAGCATTTGCCTGAGATCCAGAGTTTGACAATCAAAACAGGATACTTGCTTTCTCATTTCATGCCTACCAGGACTTCTGTGCAAAGACATATTTCTGATAAAAATCAGGATGTAGCCACTTTTCTTTTCCCTTCAATCAATCATGACTTGAGTAACACCTTCATTGCAATAATTTGCCTAACACTTATTTCTAATTTGTTTGTTCACAAGGCCACATGAAATACCAAAATGCAGAAATGGGGAATTCAGGGTAATTCAGCTACCCGAGCAAAGTTTTGTTTGTGTGTTTTTGTAATGAGCTCACCAAAACTCAGAAGCTGCAGATGAGTTTAATTAAAGTCAATGGAGCAAAGAGATTAAGCACTTAAGTGTGCTATCTTTGTGGCTTACAAAACCTGAATAAGTCAAATCATTAAACTTTAATTTGCCTGAGATTACGTAACATTGGCATGGAACTACTTGGGCCTCACCTCATCCCATCTGTGTATTAGAATTTTTCATAGCGCCTCTCACTGCAGTAAAAAGCTGCACAACACAAAGTCCAAACTTCCAGGGAAAATGTGGAAGCAGGCGGGGCCTTCTGCTAGAGGACAGCACCGCAGGGAGCCCCCCTGCCTGCATCTCCACTGTCCCCTGGGTAGCACAAGTACAGAAATGCCAGTAACATTTCATTTGTGGCTCATATATTATGTCACAGCCTTTATTTTAGATGGCATTCCAGTACTTTCCAGATCATTTGAAAATAAGAGTGTTATATATGTTATTATTGGTTCTTAATGTTACCTCCGTCCAACCTCCATCTAAACAGGGAGATTAGAGGTTGAGCCAGGGGCAGTTTGTTCCCTGCAAAGGCTAGAGGTTGCTTTACCTGCCCTCGCACGCAGGTGTGTAGCATTGTGCACAGTCTTTTCTTCCGCTGCTGCAAGTAATGCTAGAACTTTGGTCCTCGGCCTTACCAGAGCTGTGCCTGCTTTACTGCCTCACGCTGATTTTTTCAGTGCAGATACAGACAAACCTCTCCTTTTGGCTGGGCTCCAGCGTGAGCCGGGAGCTTCTGCCTTTCTAAAATAGCAAAATCCCACCACAGCCAGTCCTGCCTGGGAACTGCAGGCCACGGGAAAGGCTGTAGGACTCTCCATGAGCTACGGGCTCCCCAGAAGGAAAGGAAGTTTGCTTTTGGACAGGCAGCTACGTGCAAGAATTGCAATGACGGCCTGTTTCTGGTCCAAAAGACCATGTCTTATGCTCTAGCATTTCCACGACATCGGTTCCTTCCAAACCAGCTGCTGGATTTCAGCCTTGGACATTCTGCCAGACATCGACTAGGATAAATGCAATATAAACTGGGATACCCACCAGTGCACCAGCCATTCGAGACAGGTGTGATACCTACACACTGCCAATGTCTTGTATCACCCATCCTTGCAAAAATGATTATGATTTAGTCGTTCTTTGTTAAAACTCAGTCACCTCACTCTGAGCTGGATTACTTTTCTCTAGGTTTTGCTTGTGTGCAAGTACTCTCCCCTGTTTCCCTTTCCTGTTACTCTTTCATGTTTCCAAAATGAGAGAAAGGAGCAGCCAGTTTCTTCATGGCTCATTTCTAACCTTTTAAAATGTTACAGTTTAAAGTATTTGTAGGGTTTATAGTTGCCAGCAACCTTCAGAGTGAGACTAAGAAGTGTTATTTCTTCTTCTGAGAAAGTTACTGAGCCTGGAAGCCCCCAAATTCATTTCATTAGAGAGCATGTTGACAAAATTACCTCAAAATTTCCCTTGTGGCAGTGAGCAAAATTAACTGTATTTTATATGACAAAAACATATTGTGTTTGCAAATTTCATATGCAAAATATCACCCACTGATGAGATAAAAATTGTGCACTGTCATATCATATCAACAGACTCTCCAGAAGATTAGTTACTTTATATCACACTTTGAAAGTTAACATTTCTACATTTAGGCCTCAAAATCATATTTGCCTAATGTGGTTTTTTCTCTGTGTGCAGTTTTGAGAGACCGACACAAGCACTACTGATCTCTGCATTTTTGTCAAATTCTGACTCGTGTGTGAAAAGTCACATATCAGGTATCATAAAAAGCCTAAAACCATTGTGTTTTAACTGATTTCAAGTACTGTTCTAATGTTTAACTAACCAGAGAGACCCCCTTCTGCTTCCATGGAAACTACATTAAGAACTACGGGAAAAACAGTCCTTAACACTCCATTTAAGCCATTCTTATACCTGTGCGTTCAGTGCATCTGCTGACACGGATAAACCCATTTAATCATTTCCTTCCCTTTCTGGTCTCCAGCTAACTCTCAGTACTGTGTTTTTTTCTGTCACATCGACCCCACCCGGATAACACCAGCTTCTTGCTGTGTCCAGTGACCTGTCTCGTCAAGTCTCCCCTGTCCCAGGGCATCAAGTCTGGCGTATCAGAAGAGATTTCTTCAGCTCCTGCATGGTTCAGACTCACTGCTTTCTCTAGGGAATGGTTTATTGATACTTGTTACTGAGGATTAATAGTTACGTGCCAAACCAGTGACAACCAGTGCTCACAGACGAGGGTTGTTGGCCGTAACCACTTTCAGTAAAAACTTCTTGCTAAACTCCCAAAGCAATTATTTTTCCTTCTGCCTTGAAATCAGACCACAGATAGAGATACAGGTCCTCTTGTCACGCTTTACTTCCAACCCTCCCCTCCTTTCTTTTTCACATTAAAATCTCTCTCTCCAATCACGGTGGTTTTCAGCGTGCTCTCCCACCATATGCACAACATGCTGCTTGTAGAGCTCCACTACACGGGCTACGCATGATAGCTCATTCATCTGGAAACAAAACATCAACAGCGTCAGTTCCTGCCGCTTAAAGCATTCAGAGTAAATTACAGCTCAATGGAAAATCCAGAAAAATCCTTAAATAGAATGTTTTGAGCTTAAAGTTTAGTCTGGAATGAGCTTTCAGGATTCCTTTGCTGTATGTGTATAACAACCCTATTTCCATTCCCTTCTATGCGCCTTCTCTTTTGGCTCACTAATTAACCAGTAAAGTTAATCACTCTCCTCTGTAAGGGACGCACAGAATGGATAAAAAGTCACAGGCTCTTTCTGACCAGTTTCAAATATAAAAAATGGCTTCTCAGTGTGCTCTAGAAACCCTACGTCTATACATTAAGCTCTATACAGCTCAGTACTCCTAGCCCTAGATTTGCAAGTGATTTTAGATACAGATTTTAGTGGAAGACGGGGAGGTGCCACTGAAAGCCACCACTATCTTGCCGTGAGCCTACAGGCCTTTGTCAGTCTTTAACCTCTGGAGGTGAAAACCCATCAACTTTCAGTGATCCAGGTGCTGGTCAAGATGCAGAAGTGCATTTCACTAGTGCAGGTTATTTTTAGTTACAACAAGCAGTGACTTCCCTCATATATAACAAAAGACAATGTCCTTAATACCCTTATTGTTATTTCCACCTTCTGGTGTAAGTAATTCCAGCAAAAGGAATCGGATTATAGCAAAAGAAATTTTACCAGACTGGTTCAAAATATTAAAATGCTTTAGATTTGTGCAGGGTCTTTCATCCCTGAACTAAAAGCATTTTTGTAGATATGAGTTAATTCTCACAATACTCTTGTGAGACAAAAATTATTGTTAGTTGCTTCTACCAATATCCGGGATGTGACTGCAGAGATACTCTTTTTATATATTCTCTATTTTTCTGTGGTTTTTCACTTAATTGGAAAATAAGCACTGGGGATACTCCAATCGCACACAGAACATATTATGTTGTTTTCCTTTTTTAAGCAATGTAATATTCATTGCACAAACCCTGTGTTTATTTGCCATAGAGAACTTGTTTCCTTAAATTAATGAATATGTAAAAATACCTGTATAAGGATCTTAATTCTTAGCTGCATGGAGAGTCTAAGAAATCCCCTAATTCATGCTACAGGGACATTCCTGTAAAGAGTAGTTGGGAACCTCCCGAGATGGGCTCACCCCTTTTTAACTAAATTGAAATTGTCCAAGTAGGCACTTCACAGGGGCCCCAAATTACAAAATAACATGTAACAGAAGTGCTTTGTTAAAGAGAGCTGGATCCAAATACATGCTTAAAACTCAGGGTATGCACATTTACTGAACACAGGGAAAAGGCCGTTAGCCCAGAGCTGACAACATTCCTATTGATTTAAGTCATGCAGCACAAGACTTGTAGGGCTAGGCTTTCTTGCAGTGAACTACTAGTTCTTCCGGGGGAATCCCTTCTCCCTCCTTCCCATTTTTTTAATCTACATTCTGTTAAAGCCACTTGAATTTTCCATTTGGTACTCCTCTGCTCAGTCTCAATTTAGGAAAAAACTCCAAAACCTACAGAAAGGCATTGTGTCTGTGAGGTTGTGATTCTCTGGAGATGATGCTGAGACTATCTGTACTGATTTTGGCTGCATCATTGTGCTTGCATATGTCTCTGCATAGTTGAAAGATCAGTGGTGAAGATATGGTCTCTGCCAGCACAAACATCTCATTTGGCTTGGTGGGGCCCAATTCTGTGCTGCGGGATACCCCACCTTTTGCAAAGAGCGACAGCACTCTTCAACCCCAATGACTTACAGGGGCCAGTCAAACTCCCGTGGGAGAGAATTCACCCCCAGACTAAGTAAACACGTGTGGAAGAGTCTTGGAAAGAGTAGTAGAAGGTCAGTGTAGGAGAAGTCTTTCCAGACCCCAGCACACAGGCAGTTAAAACAGTAATTTACAGGCTTTTCATCTACATTCCCATGCATATTTATAACACCAAAGATCATTAACACCTAATCTCTCTAGATGACTAACAAGCTTCACAGAATCCTAAATCCCCTCCAGACGATGCCTCAGGCAAGGCTATTTTCATCCTGAAGAAGCAGCTTTACTATCTTAATGCTGTGCCTTATCTGCTCTCTCTCCCAGGAGGACTTTGGTTCCTAGGAGCTCTCCTGCTCATCACCAATAGGATTATACAGGTAGCCTCAGCAAAACAACTAAACCCATCGACCTGACTGAGCGGTCAGTAGGTTTTTTCCTTAGTAGTGATAAAACTGCAGTTGAGTTACGCCTGAGAGTACCCTGCATTGAAAATATCGAAGACCCTGCCCAAAATACAGAGCATTGCTTTGGTTCTCTCCAGCATCGAACTAGTACATCGACAAGATAGCTTCTTCTACAAAATGGATAGGGAACAGAAGCAAACCCAGCTGGTAAATAGAAAGGAAACACAAGAAAACTCATGGTCCTAATTCTGACCTTGTTTACTCTGCTTTTCCGTCAGCATGACTCCACTGAATCTCTGTTACCTCTGCTTTATACCACTGCAAACGGGAGCCATACGTAGTTATAAGGATATGGAAGAACAGTGCTCAGTCCTGGCCCCCCACATTCAGTCTTTCATTACTGTGTGGTTTGTCATGCATTAGGACTTCCATACTGATGTTCTCGCTGGTCTCATGTTGTAGTGATTGCTATATATGAGAAAGCAAAACTTTTCCATGAGATTTTTTTATTCCGTATTCTAAGATTAAATGACAAGATGTTTCTACGAGTACTATTGCCTAACATGTCTGATTAGCAAAAAATGAGTGTACGTTCACAGCAGATACTTTTCTAAAAGCAGGACCACAATTTAATTAACCACTCCACTAACAAATTCCGAGTAGAAATTAAAAGTGTTTCAGATTAATGATTTTGTATTCACTGCTCTGGGAATTTCTTATGCCCTGCTGGTTTTAACTTCAAGTTTGTTATTTAAAAGCCTTAATCGGGAATTTGTATGGCACCTGATTAAGACTTTATTTAAACGGTCCTACAATAATTTCCATCTGAAAAGGACATTGCCACACAGCTTGTGCACTTAACCCAAGGTTTTGAATCAAATAAGAGCTACAATGCCGACAACCACAGCTGAAATCAGAATCGAACCCATACTGAGTCAAATTTTCCTGCTTCCACGTATAATATTAAGTCTGGACTAACTCCCTTGAAGTTGCTCCAAATTAAGAGCTGCACAAGTGAGAGCAGAATTTAATATTTGGTCATTCTATGAAGTATGATGAACACTTATACTGCTGTGAAAATAAGAATAGAAATGAAAACTCATCTCTCTCTCTCTCTCTCTTTCAAATTCAGGTCACTTGTGGTGATGGTATGGAGAAATAAATAAAAGCCCTGCAAAACCCCATCACAAAAGTGTCTGAATTAGTTCTGCTGAACTCAAGACTCAAGTATGAGATCACTCATATGCATTATATAAAGGTTTTCAGACACTTCTTCACCATCAGAATACTGGAAAAACAGGTGGGTTTCCCAGTGAATCCAAATGCTGCTGCTAAGAGATGCAAATGCTGCATCTCTTTGATAAGAGATGTTCCCAAATGACCTAAACCCCCTCATTTTTTCTAACTATTCTACTTCAAAGCACCTTATAAATCGGCTATAGATCAATAGGGGGAAGAAGTCCATTCAGCATATACTACTTCATGTATTTACAATTTGATTAGTTTTTTTTTAAGATATTAAAATTGAATACTGTTCACTTTCCAACTTGACTTGAATCTTATTCACCAGTGACTTCTAACAATAACCCCAAACTTAAATAATCTGTGGTCTCTGTGGGGCAGTGACAGAGAACACGGATTTTTCGAGTAGCTGATAATAGTTTGAAGCAGCCTTCAGTCAAAGCCTTTGTGCAAAGAATCCAGAATAATAGGCAAAATACCACCTAGGGTTATTTCAAGCTTTATAATCAACTAGCTAAATTCGGCTATTGCAAGTGCCAATTAATTACTTAAAAGAAAAGGTAATTGTAAACTGTGTGGATCCGGTAATTTGTATGTCCACTGAAGATGACTGTGTCATAGTGGTGAAAGGATACAGGAAAAAAAGCATTGTTAATGGATTTATTGGACTAGATTTCATTGGCACTTGTGCTTGTGAGAGTCTGAAGCAACTCTGAAGTATGTGCAGTAACTCAGCTGGGTTAGTTTGGCTGTAGGTTTGTCTGAAAATGCAATCTAACTTATTTATTCCAGGTAAACACCAGAATTGGTTGAAAGCTTTCCTACAGATCTTTATTCCACTGAGTGACGTTGATTTACAAAAATCGAAACATATGATAACATATCAGATTCCTCAATCTTCTGTATGAAAGTTATCAAAGCATTTCATTTCCATTGTCTCAGCAGTGCTATACTATCCAACGAAAACACTAAAGTAACTGAAGTGAAACAAAATGTGAGACTCTGAAATCAAAATGTCTCATGAAATTTAAACTCTGCTTCCCTCAACCCTTTTACATTTGGTACAGTTTCTAAATTAAAAGGATATGCCCATGGGATGAAAACTCCATTTTCAATCTGTTCTAGTAATTACCTCAGATTTGCATGGTGTGAACAAGGGCAATATTTCATCCACTTGCTCTTCGTTTTTACCTCTACTTGAACTCAATGGGCCAAAGTCTGGTCTGCTGTGTAAGAGGTAAGGAAAATAAAGCTACACAATGGAAGAGAAATAGTTTGAAAACACATACAGAGATTCTGCATGGACCTGTCATAGAAAACTGGGCAAAGAAGGGAGAACAACTAGATGAAGTACAGACTTTTAGAAATTCATTAGATTAATCTAGTTCTCCCTGCATTAATGTTCAGGGACAAGACAGAGCTTAGCGCTCAATTTTTACTACTAAACTAAACTGCTACCTGGCTCAGTACTCTGTGCGGTGTTTCGACAGCTCAACCTTATGAACCATGCAGATGACCCCACTGCAGAAGTAGCTAGAGAAGCTAATATTAAGGCTCATTTAGTTTGAAAATTAATTCTAGCATTTTCTCTGCTCATTCCTTGGTAAGAAAGACATAAACAAAGAGACCTGGATACAGGTCTGTGATGAAGATCTACATTAACTTTCCATTCATACTGTAGGGCTTCTCAGATATCCTTATCTTTCTCCCTGCTTGCGTTCAGCAGTATGAAGTTCACTTCGACTTCTCACGTCTCTCAGACAACACAGTCTGAAGTGAAGCAGGAATATACAGAATGTCCATTAACACAATGTCCTTCACCTGGAAAACATCATTTATAAAGCTAAGGAAAAGACCGTGACAGGTCTATATCAGCAGTTTTCAAGTTAGCCAATTTATGCAGCTGAAGATGATGACTGGGGCATAAACGACAGAGGAATGTATACAAGTGGATTGCCTACTAACTGCAGGAAAGTAGGGGATCAATTAAACTACTAGCAACAGAGGAGAAAAATTATGAAATAACACCATATCAACAATGTATCTTTTTCCCCTGTTATACCAACAGGTATAAGCAAGTCAAGGAAAGCTACCACTATTTTATGAAATAACACCACATATTTACTTCTTGTTTCAGATTCTGACTTACCTGGCTCTCCAGACTGGATTTGAGACCGCCACTGAGCTTTTTATTTCGTGTGTGAAAAAGCAGACAAACCCAGCACCTATTTCTGCTGGTTAAACCAGGATTTAAACAGGTAAGTCATCCAAAAGAGGGAAGGAGGGAACACTTAACAGAAAGCCCAAGAAACCAATGACCTGTCCCCACATAACAGGTAAGTGTCAGAGAGCTTCAGTATTACCCATGTGTGCTGTCCAATAATTAGCAAGGAAGCCCCTAACATGTTGGGCTGGAGCAAAACTGCGCTGCAGGAGATTTCTGCCAGATTATATGATATTTGGCAATTCTCTACTAAAAGGAAAGTAACTTGGAGTTACTTGTTGACATTTTTTTAATTCTAAAAAACAACTGCTTGTAACTCTACCTATTTATTCTTATCCTGGCCTGGCTTTGACTAACTACATTAGCTGTTACTACATAAGCTTGCAACTCATTTCTCAACTCAAAATTTCTTCACTGAAAGAGTGGTTAAACATTGGAACAGGCTGCCCGGGGAAGCGGTTGAGTCACCATCCCTGGAGGTATTTAAAAGACGGGTAGATGAGGCGCTGAGGGACATGGTTTAGTGGGCATGGGGGTGTTGGGTTGACGGTTGGACTCGATGATCTTAGAGGTCTTTTCCAGCCTTAATGATTCTATGATTCATGCCACAGACCCCGCAAGCTTGCTCTTTTGGGGAGCGATGGCTCCTTGGCTGTCTAAAGTTAGCTCATCAGAAACAGATTCACTAGCAGTAAGTTTTTCAGGCACTTCTAACGTTTTAGTCTATAATCCCTAGGCAGTATCTGTCTCATGTAGGAATTCTTCAGTCAAATGCCTTCAGGGAGATGCACGAGCAAAAGGTCAACATTTGCTAATGTGAATACTAGTTTCAGGTGTCTCCATTTGTGGATGCTGAACTTTTGACTCAGGGTTCAGTATTTCAGAAGGGAGATAACTCACCACCTTCTGGTAGTAAAGCTTTTAAGGTTATCTCTAGCAAAGCACTGAAAATATAAATGACCTTAAGTCATTAATCAAAACCTCAAAATAATAAATAAGGTGCATTTTAAAGATAGAATATTTCCACTCCCAAATTTTGTTTGAATTATGAATGTACTCCTCAAAATGATCAGTTTGACAACTGATAACTTTTTTCAAACGAGCAAGATAAGTTTATAAAGAAAAAGTGCAATAATTGTCAACTATATTTAATTACTAAAGTATCTCTCTACTTCCTGGCAATAACAATCTTTAATTATGCTTATGAATACGCTGAATTTCCCATACACCTGTTTAATTGAAAGCAGATGTTCATTCTGCAGTGGGTTATTTTCATAATATGCATCACTATTAGTTTGCTATTGCTATCACAACACGCTAGGAAAAGCAATATACAAATAATGCAGAATAGTTTGTGTGGTTATGAAGTTAACTGCCTATTTATTCTATCTTTTATTACTCCTCTTCTGTCACCATCAGCGATTTCATAGAGCGCTGCATTTGTTATATTATTATTACCTATACTGTTCAACATTTTATTTGACTTGTACCAAAATTCCAGTTCAGGTTATTCACTGTTTTGTTGGTTTAGATAATAAGCAACAAGTGATCTGGCCTCCTGAGTTCTGTGGGGAAGACACTTCATATCCGCCACAGACAAGGCAGATGACACCAATATAATCCATACGTAAAGGGGCACTAAATATTCTTCATAGGGGCAATCTCTTTTACTGCACAAAAGTAGAACTGATGACCTAAGGGTGTAGGGCCCTATGTATCCCCATTAATTTCCTAAGACTATGTGTTAATAAGATATTAAGGCCCAAGGGACTAAAGCAAAAGCAAAACTCAGCAAGACATGTTGAATATATTCCTTTGGAGAGGTGCAAAATGTGCATTACAAAACACAAAAGCATATGAATTCAAGTTTTCCTCACGTATTTTCTCTTACTAATGAATATAATGAGCCTAAGTTTCTAAAGTAAGCATATATGCTATCAAATAACTACACAAAAAGAAAGCTTTAATAAAAATAATTAAATCGAACAAATCAAATACCATTTGAGAGAGGATCAATTTTAAAAGGTGTAATTTTTCAAAATCCTCTCATTTAATAATTACAACAGCAATAATACTAGCAGTAGAACCCCCTCTGTGCAGTAGTCCCAGACCCCATGGTGCCAGGTACTTCCCTTAAAAGAATGAGGGGCCACACTCCATAAACCTTAAGTATAAAGCAGACAATATTCAGAGTGGCAAGAGGTACTACAGATGTTTTAACAAGACAAAGTGAACTCAGTTGGCCAAAGCTACACAGAAGGTCAGGAGAACAGGCAATTTCAAAGCATTAGAGGCTGCTGTGAAGGTCCTTCGGTGGGTCAGCAAGCTTAGCACTTAAATCAGCCCCGACAGCAACGTGCTGAACATTTCCTGTTTCCCTGATGTGCAGCTCAGATCACCCCTCCTTCATTTGCTTATTCCTCTCTCCTGGTTTCCCCCTTGGGACTGGCTACCTCTGAACAGTTTTGGCAGCTCCTCCATGCATCTGGCCTGGAATCCCTCCCCAGAATTAATTTGCGGCTGAGGTGTAAATAGCATAGTCCCCACCTCGTCAGTGGTGAAAATGGCCTTGCAGCTGATCTGTAATCATCTGGAAAACATTAATTTTGTTACAGCGGTGGTGTGCTGCTTTTGGGCATTGGTCTCATAATCTCCTTAAGACAACAAGTAACGTACCGGTTCAATGTGGTAATTAGAAACTGAAATGCAGTACTTTCTGCAAATCCAAAAGAAGCATTTCAACTTTTTCTGTGTGCACATCGCTCTAGATGGACATTCGTACAAGGTATGATCCTCCTAAAGTCTTTTTAGGTTTGATGGAGGATCATACCACAAAGCGTCAATAGATGGGACCAAAGCCAGGTCCCACTCTACACTGTGCTCCTAAGCAGGGACTGCTGTATATGAAGACTAAGCAAGGGAGGCAATAGTTTGCATGTTGATTATGATTATGATTTTTTTCCCTGTACATAAGATATCGAATGCCACATGAAGAGTGAAGAACTGCTACTGTGTGTCTGATTCCAAAACAGGAAAGCTAGATAGACTGCCGACCAGCAAAAGCTACTTCTCAAGAAAGAGACTTCAAAACTCATAATCAAGTCTACAGGGAATATACAAAATGAAATACAACATGAGTAGCTAGAATAAACTTTGATTTGATTTCCTTTGGTGATAATGATTTCAGATAGCCAATGTATGATAAATGCACTTGGGACATACTACCCAAGGTACAAATTAATAGGTGTAAAGACAAAAGGGGGGGAGTTTAATTTTTTTAAAAATTCTGGAATAGAAATTATAGAAAAGAAGCATAACTGTGATTCAATAATTTAACTTCCTTTATCTTTTTAAAGAATAATTATTAAAAATTCTTCTCAGGTCTGTTGGTTTACTTCTGAATGCTTTACTCCTAATTAGTGATGCCATAGCCTAATGAGAAATAAATTAGAGAATGGCTGTAGTATAGGAACAGTGGGAAAAGTTGACTTTATTAGAAGATTATGCATTAGATCTGGATTTATAATTGCATTTGCTTTAATCACAAGCACAAGAAATGACATTTTACTGAGTATAAATATTTGCAAGGGAAAGAAAAATTCAGCCATGCAATTAATCGTGTGGTAGCAGGAACGCTAAATGTGTTATTGATCTGATTTTTTCTTACTTTTTTACTGTCATTACTCTTCACTTTCTCCACTATTAAAC